>NC_083287.1:3322291-3622291 GCF_963506605.1 Zootoca vivipara | reverse complement strand
CCCACCCAAAGAAAACCTAAATAAAAAGGGGGGTGCCTACAAAGCATGGCATTTCCACAACAAAGACAGGAGGGAGGACAAGGAATTGTCTCCAGGGAATACACTACAATTGGATCTGCAAAAACTCACAAGAAATCCAGCTGCACTATTCAAGCAGGCAGACCCATAGCAACCGCAGCTAGCTGCTCGGGCACCCAGGGCAGCTCAAGTGCCCTGAGCCCGGGGGCAAGGGGCAAGTGTACTGGGTCTCCCTGCCACCTTCCTGTCAGCTGTAGGGCAGCTGAGCCTGGGGGAGTCAACGGGCGGGTGCACACCCCACACTGCTTCGGGCAGCGCAGAGCCTGCTGGCAGTCCGTCCAACTCCTCCCCCAGGCTCGGCCGCCCTACTGCTGAGGGGGAGGCAGTGGGCAGACGCAAGCCCCACACTGTCATTTCAGGCAGTGTGGAGCCTGCAGGCGCCTGAACCACTGCATCACTCCCAGGAGAAACGTGTGGCTCAGACGCACTGCTGGCCCAGTGGTAAGTGCCGCCCCCTGTGGTGTGGCACCCAGTGCCCCCCCCATCACGTCACTGCATCACAACCATAATACTATATGCCCTCTGATCCCTCACATCTGTTCTATAGAGCCACAGGACAAAAGTGCATTGACATACAGCTTGCTTTAATTGAAAAATTAGTACTAGATTAGATTCCAGAGCACAGGATGGTCTGAGTGCCTGCTTCCTTCTGCACTCCTCTGGCAGGCTGTAAGCAATCACTGATATAATAATCGAAGAAATGCCAAAAAAAAAAAAGGATGCTGGCTTAGGATATTTTGGCTATTGCACTACTTTTAACCAGCTTTCATAATTACTGGAGAATGAAAATTTAAAAAAATACTTGGCAATTCAAACTGCATAAACAATAAACTAAAACGCTGTTGGGCTGGGATGTAGTACTGGGTCACGGCCAGTGTTAGAAACTCAGATACAGAAGCTAATCGCCAGATGGCACATTAAACCTAGGTTAGTCACCACATCGGAATGCCTAGGCACCATTTTTTGCAATGGGATTGATTGATTGATTGTTTCTATACTACTTTTTATATAAAAAAATATCAAAGCATTTTACAACACATGAAAACATCAAATAAAACAAAGTCAAGCTTCAAGGAAAATATTTCGGATTCTTCGTTAAGTGACATTTTGCTTTCCCCATATTTATTTACCTACTTAATTTATATAGCTGCGCTATAACAGAAGAACTCTAGAGCTAGTGTTGTATAGTGGTTTGAGTGTTGTGCTAGGACCCAGGTGATCAGGGTTCAAATCCCCACTCAGTTGTAAAGCTCACTCGGTGACTTTGAGCAAGTCACAGTGTCTTAACCTACCTCACAGGGTCATTGTAGGGATTAAATGAGAAGGGGGGGTGAACCCTGTACTCCTTGGAGAAAAAGGTGGGATATAAATGCAATAAATAAGCTCTTTTGCTTTCCTGCTTAAGATAGCTGGAGCGGCCAGCCAGAGGGAGATTTCCCGTCGCCAACCTGACATCCAGAGATCTCCATGTGGCTGCAAAACACACCTGGGGAATTTCTAACACTTCCTGATCTAAAATGGTTCAAAACCGCAGCCATGCCACCATACAAAAAATATATCTCCACCTTTCACCAATGCCAGTTGCAGAAACCTGAAGGCATTTTGAGCTTGGGAATAAGAGTGGTCAACCTCCTTAGAAATGAAACTCTTTTGAAATGTCCTTTAAGTGCTTTCAAAGTCTCCCAATGGAACGTGGCATTTTCATCAGCTAGCAGTGCACGTTTTCCATTTGTAGCTCAAAACAATATTGGTTCTGTTTCTTCTTGCAATGGCACATCTGTACATTGGTAGTAGGAAGTTGCCTCATGTTTATGATTATTCCACGTGGCCCTTTCATCATAGGAGGCTACTGTTCCAAATACAACCATTAAATTACCACTTTGAGAGTCCCAAGGGCTATAACTCATTTACTAGGTGAACTGCTTTCTCTCGCTCCCTGGTCATCCTTAGACCAGAAGGATCCCCTTCTGACAGATGAATGACCTACTAGAACTGCTTTTTTAATGTATGTGATTTTATACTACTGTATTTTATTTTGTTCTGAGCTTTTAAATTTTGTAATTGGTGTTTTTATCTTGTTACTAGTCATTGACTGTAATAAAACAACTATACTCTACTCTCGCTCCCTCTCTTTTAAAGCTACAAATCAAAACAAAGTCCTTTTCAATGCTTCACCCACTTTACGGACTATAAGCCCCACAGGTTGTTGCTACAATATTTTTCAGAAATAAAGCTCCCCTTGTCAACTACGGCAACCTACTCCTGCTGGTTAATCACAAACCCAAATTGGAACAATTATAGAATTATACACACATAGATTCTTTTAACTCTTCATCTCTCTTTCTCTACACTATTATCTTTGGGATGAAAAATGAAACCATTTGCACCAGTTTTTAGTACTAGGAACTACTTATTTAGAAAACATGCCCTCCTAAAAGGGTTGCAATCCAGAAAAAGTGGATGCTTAAATCCCACTGGTTCCTTAAGGGTGTTTTACAGGACTAACAGCTAATCAGTAGATGCTCTGGATGCTTCATTGCTAGGGTACAACTTTTATTGCGAGGATAAAATTAGAAGTTGTGAAAGAAACCTACAAAGTAATGCTGAAAATCTGTTTAATTGCTCAATAAACAAATAATGTAAAAAAAGTTGATTTATCTGTTGACAGTGCTAGTATACAACTTTCTGCAAATTATTAATAGTAGTTATTAAATCTGTATACCACCCTTCATCCAAAGATCACAGGGTGGTTCACAACATAAAGACAAAATGAGAACACAAAATATATAATAAAACAGAAACAAACCAATAATCCCCCTCCCAGAAATACATTTAAAAGGCCA
The DNA here is from genome assembly GCF_963506605.1 of Zootoca vivipara. Lineage (NCBI taxonomy): Eukaryota > Metazoa > Chordata > Lepidosauria > Squamata > Lacertidae > Zootoca > Zootoca vivipara. The sequence goes on along the minus strand of NC_083287.1, from coordinate 3,619,370 downwards.
TAGAATGTTCTACCGATAACCTGGTTATAGAAAAACATTTTTGCCTGGTGCCTAAAGATACGTAATGAAAGCACCAGAGGAAGAGGAATCTGGAAGAGGAATCCTCAAACAGCGAGGCACCACAGAAAAGGTGCGTTCTCATGTTGCCAACCTCCAGGTCTCTTGTGAAAGTGGTACACAAAGAAGGGCAACAGATGGTGATCACAGGGTCATGGGCACAGCTGGGGGGGGCAGCTGGCCCCCTAAATCAAGTAAATGAATAAAAATACTTAACTAAAGTAGAAACAATAAGAATATTTGAAATGGAAATGCTCGCTGAGGTCACTTGGATGATGCTGTTGGGCATTCTAGTGATGCAACTGGCAACCCGACTGAGCGATAGGCGTGGCTTTTGGCTCTACACCCCCTTATCATGTTGGAGAAGACCAGGCTTCCTCAACATCGGCCCTCCAGATGTTTTGAGACTACAATTCCAATCATCCCTGATCAGGGGAGTTGTAGGCCAAAAACATCTGGAGAGCCGAGGCTGAGGAAGCCTGGAGAAAACCATTCAAGACTTCAAGATGAAAGACAAGCAGTTCTCGAGTTTTTATAAGTTCCAAGACTCTGAAGCTGAACTATGGTATACCATAAAAAAATTCCTTCAGTAGCACCTTAAAGACCAACTAAGTTTTTATTTTGGTATGAGCTTTCGTGTGCATGCACACTTCTTCACTTCTTCGGTTTACAAACAGTCCCATTTACGAACGCCGCAGACCCGGAAGTGTTTACATCTGGGTTCCACGGCGTCGGATGCACAGACGCGATCTGCGCAGCTCGCGCATGCGCAGAAGCGTGCCTTCGGGAAGCGAACGCCTCCGTTTACGAACAACTCCGTGGAACGGATCACATTCGTAAACCGAGGTTCCACTGTAATGTTATTGTTTTAGTTAAATAAATTGTTTAAATTATTAAGAAAATGATTATTTTTCTCCTTCCAATAAAGTACAGCAGAAAAGTTGTCCAAATATAAACAGTTAACTTATTAAACTTCACAATAATTTCATAATTATGTATTTCTAATAGTATAACCAAATCAGTCATTTTTGATATAACTGTAAAAACTACTCTGATAATTTATTATTCCAAAAATGAAACCTTCATCTGGTTGTAAATATTAAGATTATACCTGCTAGAATGAGTATTTCTGTTAAAAAATTATTTAAATCAAGTCTTATTGACTAGTGATTTAAATCAAATCCACCCTGGTTACAGTCCACAGAACATAATAGAAATCCCTTATGTCAGCGACCAGCTTCCAAGGCCTTTCTTTCCTTTGTACCTAGCAAGCCTGATCTCAAGCTCGCCACTTCTCCAAGGTGGACCTACAGTTTCAGCTCATCATCCTTCACTTGTGTGTAAAAGTGAGTGAACAAGCAAACTAAGCTGGACACTGCTGAAATCAACACACCTTGCATCTACAGGAATTTGGTCCGAGATATGCCTAATGTGGCACAGTGGTAGGCTTTTCCCTGCCCTCCCCCACCTCACTGCCATAGGCCTATTACAGATGAAGGGAAACATGTTTTCCATAACCACAGAGGAAATGTAAACATTCTGTTTGGTTGCAATGAAGTACTGTATGGGAAAAGGGAGTACTGTACAAGAGAGGAAAATTCAGGTCTGTTGTAGTCTATTCCATTACTTCCCTACTGCTACAAAATTTCCAGATCCCTTCTCCCCCCCAAAAAAAATCTAATACTGTACACATACATATCTACTATATATTTTATAGTTTTGTCTGTCTATTATTTTTGCTCTCTATGCATATTTATGCATGGCTTTCAAATATTAATTGCTGTAACAGAAACACCTTGCATAAAAGAATTGAATAATGCACAACATTGCCTTCACTAACCAAGGATTGATGGCCTCTGTAGTGACTGGAATTTGGCATTGTTCTCCATTCTGCTTCTCCATTCTGACTTGGTGACCACTGGAGGTGTTGCAGTTGAGCATCCTCATACAACATAACTAAAAGGTGAAGACAGACCTGATGGTGTTTCCCTTTGCCGTTAAAACCAGGGAACACCAACGGCTGCTCTACATTTGCCAGGCAACATTGGCTTTGTGTCAATTTATTTTCTGGAAATGATTCCTGGCATTTTAGAAATACTGAGACATCTCATTTAAGGAGCAGAGTTCTATGGGGGAGGCAAGAGAATCACAGTCACAAATAGCAACTTCACATGTTATTGTGATTCTGCATGTGTGAAACTGTGAGCATCACCGCAATTCCACACATTATATGCAAGTATACTGAAGTGATAGCCAGCCAGTCAAAGCCATCCCCAGGGGGTGGCCTGCATGCTGACAAGGAGTCACAGGTAAGAGTGCAGGGTGGGGACCAAAGATGAACAAACTACCCCAGAAGGAGCACATTGTGTCCCCCAGCAGAGGTACTACCGCTCCCCTAACACCCCATGGTAATTAAAAGGAATCATTATACCATATTTACCCGAGTCTAATGCGCCATCTAATCTAAAGCACACCTCAGTTTTCAGAACCTTGAAACAAAAAAAAGTATTTGTTGATGAATGAAATGTGCCATCGAATCTAACGCGCTCCTTCATTTTTGCAACGTAATTTGGCGAAAAAGGGTGAGCATTAGATTTGAGTAAATACAGAAATATGTACACAAAGAGGTATTCAAATATAAACCACCATAAATTGTATGCAAAATCTTGGTACATAAGACTCAATTCCCAGCCCCACCACACATACACACAAATGACTGTGACTAACCCAAAAATTCAATATTGCAATTTTGGGTGGAAGCTGAACTCTTTGTTGGGAAGGAATCAACAACAAGGCAACCCCACCAGCAATCCCTTGTTCAGTGGGTTCTCACTGTATGGAGTAAATTGGAGATAAATGAGGAAAAACCAGGGCCTAATATATGTGTTGTGCCTCTACCTACAAACCTCATAAAATCCATGAAAACAGGGGTGAGGCTCTTTTCTGTTGAGGGCCACATGCCCCCAGGGGTAGTCTGTTAGGGGCCACATGCTGTGCTGTGAGACAGAGAAAAGCATACTGGATTGACTAATCTGAAATAAATTCCACCTTACTTTATGTTTCACCATGGTCACCTCCGATCAGAATACTCAAACCTATGCAGGACTACTCAGAAGCCCAACTGTGGCTCCTAGAAGCTGCCAGTATGCAACACCAGTCACACTCATGAATGGCCTTGACTAGCTGGCTAAACCAAGTGAGGGTTCCTGATGGGTCTCAAACCCTCAGTGAGTTACGGATGGAAGCATGCAAAGACCGGCTCCAGCAGATTGAGTGGGTAAGACCAATAGTGGATTCAATGGTCAAGAAGGCGGTTTTTATGTGTGCTGTAGAAGGAAGTGAGGGACAGATGGGGCTTGTCCACCTGGGAAGGTAGCCAACTGGGGAGAAGCAAAACTCTGATCCTAAACCTCTGCTGCCTTGCAGGAGATCTCTGGGAGAAGAAAAGGCTAAGGAATAAACCTTACGTCATTCAGTCCAACCTCCTGCAATTCTGGAATAAAACATGTACAGTTGCAATAGAAATTATTCAACCCCCACTACAAATCCGGTTATTATCCAAATTTACAGACTTTCAGCTGTTTGCAATGAGCAAATCAAACAAAAGCAAGTGAAATAGCTCAACACAACAGGTGCTTCAAGTGGTTCCCCCAAATTCAGCTGAAAATGCAACTTATCCCTCACAACAGCACAAATACAACAAGTGTTGTCTAAAGCACACCTGATGCAAGTAATCAAGGGCTTCATTAGATGCACCAGGTGTGCTTGAGCTGGAACCCATGAAATACCTGGACTGACTGGGGGCTTGCTGAGTGTCAAATTTGGCTGGATGTTAGAAATAAGGCTAAGTCAAGAGAATGGTCCAAGAAGGTAAGAGAAGAGATCATCGCCCTCCACAAACAAGGAGCAGGATACAAGAAGATAGTGAAGGCACTGAATGTTCCTAAAGACACCTTGGAAGTTCAAAGTTCCAACTTGAACGTCACAAGTTCGAAGTTAATGGAACAGTGGTTACACTACCTGGACGGGGCAGAAAAAGAAAGCTATCTGTGGCAGCAACCTGATTTCTGTTAAGGCAGGCTGGGGATAACCCTCAAGTGGCCCCAAAAGAGCTGCAGCAAGACTTGGTGGCAGCAAGCACTGAGGTTTCAGTGAGCACATAAGGTGCATACACAACACAGAAGGTTTCTATGCCAGAACTCCAAAACACACACGACTACTGACCCATGGGACATTTGGGGAGTAAATGTGGACTAATGGAGAGCTTTGGATTCACTGGATCCAAAGCCCAGCAGATCACCTGAGAGCCCTGATCTTCTGCCTCCTCAAGTGTGCCAGTCTGAAACTAGTACAACAGGCAAATCAACAACCATTCTCTCACCTTTTGTCCTGGCCAGCAAAAGTACTGGTATAACTTTGGGTGCAGCAATGGATCTGCCCCACTGCTGGAGGTGGGGTTTGGGGCTTTCTGTGTCCATCACTTCCTGTACTGTGCAAACCCTATGCATGTCTCTTTGGATGGAAGTCTCAATGAGGCCATTGGTTATAGTTTTGGAGCCTTCACAAGCTTATAAACAAATGTCACTAATTTTCCTAACTGAAAACTGTGACTGAGATGCCTGAACATTTGTTCAATGTTGCATCATACTGTTGTCATTTTAAAGATCATTATTTGAAGGAGACCAGGGGTTGAAGTGGATATTTTTGAAGCACATACTTTCATTTTTATAACCAAATAAATATTGTGAGATGCTCAGACTCAGAGTATTACTTTTACAGACTTCACCAGAAATGATCCTGCTCTTTATTATGCTCTCCACCAAAAAAAAAAGCGGGGAGGGAGGAATAAAAAAAAATCCAGGAAGCCTAATTGCCAGAGGTGGAACTAGCGGGGGGGGGCAGGTCAAACGTCCGGGGGGGCACCCATGGCGAGGGTCCCAGGGGATAACACCCGGGGTGAGCCATACCTACCGCCTGCCCCCCTGAATTGCTACCCTGAATTATCCATTAAACTCATGCCTCACAACTTGGACTGCAGTGTGCTCCTTTACAGGATTTACTCAAATTTAATCCTAGCCTGCTTCTTGGGAGAAAAGCAATGACAAACCTAGACAGCATCTTAAAAAGCAGAGACATCACCTTGCCGACAAAGGTCCGTATAGTTAAAGCTATGGTTTTCCCAGTAGTGATGTATGGAAGTGAGAGCTGGACCATAAAGAAGGCTGATCGCCGAAGAATTGATGCTTTTGAATTATGGTGCTGGAGGAGACTCTTGAGAGTCCCATGGACTGCAAGAAGATCAAACCTATCAATTCTTAAGGAAATCAGCCCTGAGTGCTCCCTGGAAGGACAGATCGTGAAGCTGAGGCTCCAATACTTTGGCCACCTCATGAGAAGAGAAGAATCCTTGGAAAAGACCCTGATGTTGGGAAAGATTGAGGGCACTAGGAGAAGGGGACGACAGAGGACAAGATGGTTGGACAGTGTCCTCGAAGCTACGAACATGAGTTTGACCAAACTACGGGAGGCAGTGCAAGACAGGAGTGCCTGGCGTGCTATGGTCCATGGGGTCACGAAGAGTCGGACACGACTAAACGACTAAACAACAACAACAATCCTACCAATCCTATAGGGTTTACTCCCTAGTAAACATGTTTAGTTTTGCAATTTCTGCTTACCTGGGAGCAAGTCCCATCCTGTTACTTCTGAGTAAACCTGTATAGGATTCTGCCCTGACTAAAAATGCCCTTCAATACATAGAAGGGCATGACAAATATATACAGAAGGGCATTTTTTTTTAGTTTAGGCAGAATCCTATACAGATAACTCTGTGCATGCTCTCTCTCTCTTTGTGTGTGTGTGTGTGTGTGTGTGTGTGTGTGTGTGTGTGTATCTAGATTCAAGTAGGTAGCTGTGTTGGTCTGACACAGTTGAAATATATATAGAAATAAAAATAAATTATCCAGTAGCACCTTAGAGACCAACTAAGTTTGTTCTTAGTACATGCACACTTTTTCAGATACACATACATACACATACGCACACATACATTGAATGCCATTTTTATTTTATGAAGAATTCTATGCAGGTTTACTCAGAAGCAAGTGAAGATGGGGCTTGCTCCCAGATTAGCAGAAACTGACTTCCAGCCTCAGACCACAATACTATGTAAGCCCACTTAGCAGGGAAGATGATCCATGGATGGATGTCTAGGAGTCGTGTGTGAGAGATTAAAAGCATTTAGTTCGTTCCAAGTGATGGCACAGCAAAGCTCGCACAGCAGAACGGAAGCATCATATCCGAGTTTACAAATATACTGTGAACCGCCGCGTGACACGAAGGGCAGTATAGTACTGTAATTAAATATACAGTACTAAATAATATACGTCCGATTTTTCGCCTTTTTTTAACAGTCTCTTCTAAAAACAGAAGGAAGGCACAAACCTGGGGGTGGTGAGGGCCGGGCCGAGCCGAGAGAGGCGTCCTGGGGCCGAAGCCGCGCGCGAAGCGGGCCAGTCACGCTTCCCTCCGGGGCGCCGCCATCTTGCAGCTCCTCCCCCGCCAAGGAGAAGAGGAGGGGCGGGCAGGCGGGCGGAGGCGGCTTCTTTGGCCACCGGGCAGGGGCGGGGCGAGGGGCGAGGGCTGGCGAAGCCGGGGCGGCACACACCCACACCCGGCGCCCTGAGCGAGCGAGCGAGGCCTCGGCCGTCCCCCGGAGCACAAGCGCAGCCGCTCAGCGCCGTGAGGCTTCGGAGGGAACCTGCCCGCGGCACGGGCTGTCCATAGGGTAACTTTGGCCAAGAATGAATTGGTTGTTTTGTTTTCGTTTCTATTTAGAAAAAAACAATCGGAAAGCGTATCATTGTAGGGCCGCTTTTAACGACAGGTGAGGTCAGGACGTTTTAATAGCTCACATAGAGAACTACTTAATTTTTATGCCAGCAGTCTTGTTTCAGGCAAGCAGTTTTGTACAGAAAATGTCGAAGGCGTGCTTTGCATAATCCACTAGACCACAGTGACTCTCATCTGTGTATGTATGTATATATATATATCTCACGCGCGTGTGTGTGTTTGCATTGTGCACGCTTTGCCTTTGCACAATCGGGGTGAAAAAAGCAGGAACGTTCAGGGGACGGAGCGTGTCAGAAGATGCACACCAAAGGTGAACTTGCGTTGCAAGGAATTGAACATTGCATTGCAGGAGTTGGGGAGCCGGCTTCAGTAGCGGGTTGCCTTCGCCAGCGATTCCCACGGAAGGCCCTGCCCCGTATTTAACACAGGACACCAATCAGCGCATGCTAGCCCTCAAATCTACTTACCGCTTCATGGTCACTTTCCGTCTTGCCTTTTTATTGATATGCCAGCCCGCCTCTAGCTTCAATCCGGTCCCTGAATTTCGCATTAGGGAGGAGGCGGCGCCTCGTGGCAGCAGCAGGAGGAGGGACGTTCCCAGGAGTTGTGCAAGCGGTTGTGAGCAGCGCAAGGAGGCCAAGCAGGTTTTGTGACTGCACCCCACACAGGAGCTGCTGGCAGTTTAGTTGTGTAAGCAGTATCTGCAGAAAGACAGAGGAGAGAAGGGTAAGCTAAAAACCACCCCTTCTTTCTCATGTGGAATGAATTTTAAGAAGGGGGGAAGAGGGAGGTAATGTTGCTTTGGGTCCATTGTTGGTGGGACTCTGTAATGCCCCACCCATTTGGATGGCCCTACATGGGTGATAATCCCTGTTAGCAAGTACCATATCCATATCATGTTGGATTTTTCGGCTGCTGGAGGTAGCTTTGGTTATTCTGAATGCTGGAAGGTTCAGGAAAGATAAAAGAGTGCTTCCACACACAGCGCACAGGCAAACTGCAGAACTCCCTCCTGCAAGAAGCAGGGATGGCCACCAACTTGGATGGCTTTAAAAAAAGGATGAGACAAATTCACAGAGGAGAGGAGGGCTATCAGCAGTTACTAGTGAGATGGCTCTGCTCTGCCTCCACTCCAGTTAGAGGCAGCAAGGCTTCCCAAAAAACGTTTCCAAGCACAATTCAAAGTGTTGGTGCTGACCTTTAAAGCCCTAAACAGCCTCAGCCCAGTATACCTGAAGGAGCGTCTCCACCCCCATCGTTCAGCCCAGACACTGAGATCTAGTGCCGAGGGCCTTCTGGCGGTTCCCTCGTTGCGAGAAGCCAAATTACAGGGAACCAGGCAGAGGGCCTTCTCAGTAGTGGCGCCCGCCCTGTGGAACGCCCTCCCATCGGAGGTCAAGGAGATAAACAACTACCTGACATTTAGAAAACACCTAAAGGCAGCCCTGTTTAGGGAAGTTTTTAGTCTGTGATATTTTAATGTATTTTGATGTGTGTTGGAAGCCGCCCAGAGTGGCGGGGGAGACCCGGCCAGATGGGTGGGGTATAAATAATAAATTATTATTATTATATTATATTCCCAAAAGCAATGGCTGGAAACCACCGGAGGGAAGAGATGAGCTTGTGCTCATGTTCTGCTCGCTGGTTTCCCACGGGGATCTGCTTGGCTACTCAGAACAAGATGTTGGACTAGAGGAGCCATTGGCCTGATCCAGCAGGCTCCTCTTCTGTTCTTATGTCCCATCCATACTTCCCTCAAAGTGCTTGCTGTTGTCTTTTCTTTTCTTTTCTTTTCTTTTGGCCCAAGTGGAATGTGAGAGGGCTTATTTGAGTATGCTGTCCTCATGTGTGTTTTAATCCAGCTCTTGAAATATGCCCTCTGAACAATTTAGAAAAGGACAAATACTTTAAGGACCCTGTAAGCCAAATTTTAAAAGGGCAACAAGCCCTTAAAGTGGGAGGGGGGAGAGGGGAAGCAATGTGCAATGTTTAAAAGAAGCACCACAAAGTAAATAGGGAGGGGGAGAAGTAAGGTAATTAAGGGACACAAAAATGGTGCAAAGTGTGTCACTTTAGATATTGAGGTGAGTAAACTTTGTAACTTTGACGTGCCATCTACAACTTGGTTTTAAGAGGAGTTGAGCTCTCAAAAATTCAGTTGCAGATGCTGAATTGTATCCTGTAGGTCAGGCATCCCCAACCTTCGGCCCTCCAGATGTTTTGGACTACAATTCCCATCATCCCTGACCACTGGTTCCTGTTAGCTAGGGATCATGGGAGTTGTAGGCCAAAACATCTGGAGGGCAACAAGTTGGGGGTGCCTGCTGTAGGTCATTTCAACCAAGTGTAAAATGGGGGTGACTTGAACTCCAATTGCGGTGTTTAATTTCTTCAAAATTCTGAGGTCCAGTAAGAAGTATTCTGCAGGTCTGAAAGGTTAGCTGCTGTTAAAGCAGTACTAAAAGTGTGGAACACAGTTGGAAGTAGATGCAGGTGTTTTTAATACAACAGATTTTCATGCTGAAAAGCCTTCCAGTGAAGAAATACAGGAATTAATAAAGGTGAGCTATATCCTACCCTCTGCATCCAAGCTGTGAATGCCATTGCTTCTATAGATAAAACAGCATTCACACACACACCACACATGAAAGCGAGGTGTAAGCTGGCTTGGGGGAACCTGTGGGTTTGCAAGAGAACAGTAAATTGTTAGGGGCAGACAAAAACCTAAAGAGCCCCACTAAGAACTGAACAAGCAGAGGTACCCTGCCATGGAATGCTGATTGACAGTGTGGGTGTGGAACCAGGTGTAGGAATGGGATGGAGAAGCAGCATTGCATGCCAAGGCACCCAAGGCACCAAGTTCCCAGGAGAACAACAGGTTCAAATAGGCCACAACTTTATTGGTTACAGATGTGAGCAATTTGGCTTAGGCATTGGGGTGAAGCCAGGCTATATATTGACTCCTGCCCATCTGCAGGGAGGCCACTGAAGGGTAAACCACCAATAAGGAGTGATTAAATAGGGGGTCCATAGGGGCTGTGACATGACCCTAGTCCACGTCCAGACTTCGGACAGGATTCACTCCCTGGATCCCTTTAACAAGATACCCTTACTGAAGAGGGGCAGGCGAAGGCAACAACCTCCCCTTCAACCAAACAAAGGTTTACCCAATGCCTAAACTCACGAGAGTTGTGACAATTGCTACTAGGTAGGCAAAAGCCAAATGGCCGGTGCCAATTTGCCAAGTGGAAAAAATTCCTACCCAGCCTCAACGACATGGCGACAGACAGTTGTCCATAGCAAGGTCATATCAGAGCAAAGCATGAAAAGAGGGTGAGTGGGTTGGGTGATCCGATGAAAGGGTGAGAAAGGGGGCCAGCTAGCCGTGCCACGATTAAATTGCCTGTGGCCACACCTACCCTGCCAGCTGAATGGCTGGGACTGTCCTGCAGCAATGATGACGCAGCTGGTGTGATGTAGGAGAGAGGCGGCGTCCCTCTGCCCGTTTGGCTGAGACCCGGCTGTCTGGCTGCAACGCCTCCCACTGGGTAAAAGGTGAACGGATGCCCACACTTTGCTGCAGGTCTCACTTACCTTTGTATAAAAATGAGTCCCCAAGACTGTAATATGATCCAGAAACAGACTCCAGGATGGGTCTGACTTGATTCTCAGAGGCTTGAGTTGTGAGATCTTTGCCTTCTCTCAATCATGAGAAGGATTGTCATTTATTTGTTTGAGGGGAAATAAAACAGCTGCACTTGGTTGAAATTGTAATGTTGGGATCAAAACCTGCCCTCTATTCTTTACTCTGTGTGATCCAGCTCCCATTTACAGGGTCCTGTGGGAATTGTCGTATGTTCATGTCAACGTGAAGGGTGTAAAAAGATGCACTGATCCCCCGTCAGGGGTTCCTGCAATACGCAAGCTTTCCTACCCTGTGTACATATAAGCTAGGTGCCAAATGGCTCCTTTTGCCATTGGGGAGCAAGACAGCTCTTAAGTCTTGTTTTGCAAATGATTCACAGGCTGTAATTGAGTCTCAGTTAAACATTTGGCTAGTCCAGATGACAACTTTGAGCTAGGTTAACAGCTTTGAGAACTTAAAGAAGAAAAGTCACTTGATCTAGGGATAATCTACATATATATTGGCCTATTCCAACCTCTTTTTCTTAATGGTGACGGCTTCTGCTCAGGCTGCGCTGAAAAAACATGTTTTGTTCCTGAAATTCATTTTGATTATGCAGATAAAATGTAACTGATAGAATTTTACAAGATGTTGTATGAGTGTGTGAAAACAGTCCTGATCCAATGATCTCCAGGCATGAACCTCCATGTGGTGGAGACGTCAGGTACCATCCTGGCGCCCAGGCATGTTCACTTGGACACACGTGTTTGATATCCAGGTGCAAAATGCTCCTGGTACCTGTCTAATTTCACACACTGCTTGGATTGCCATGTTTTCGTTTATAAGGATACAAGGAGAAGGGCTTGAAAAGATCTTTGGACTTCAGTCAGCCCAGCTAATATTGGGCTATAGAAGGCATGACTTGGTATAAAGCAGATTCATCTATTTATTTCCCTTCCCCTACATGTGTCAGGAATCCCAGTGTGTTTGTCAGCAAGGAAACGAGGCACTCTTATGGCCCTTCTGGCATTATGTTTGCACACCTGTTTTCTGACACTGGTCTTGGTATTTCTATTAGTAAAAGTAATGTGAGAACCAACACTCAGCGAGACTGCAGTTGCAGCATGGGTCAAAGTGACTCATGCTGCAACCTAACACCAAATAGTTTTTGGCCATCCTTTCCAAACAGCTCCCATGAACACATTCTTAAATTCATGGCAATAGTTGCTATGTTTTTCAGCTTTGACACGAACTGCAGGACAGTCAAATTTTACCTGTATTCCAGTGTACAAGATTGTGGCTTAAGCCTGGTATTTTTGGTTGTGGGGTTGAATTCTGAAGACCCTTAGATGGCAGAAGGTGGGGCTGGGAATATATAAGTTAGAGAAAATGTCATTTGAGGGTCCATAGCTGAGGTATGATTTACAGGAGTAGAGCAGAACTCTGCCCGAGAGCCTCTAAATATGGACAATACTGCTATAGATGGACAGTCAGATTAATCCAGGACAAGGCAGTTGTATTCGTTCATATAAAAGCATGCCCAGGGTTCCTTATATACTACGTGTCTCTGCTAGGATCTGTGGCTCATAGTGGCATTGCATATAAATTGTATTTTGTGTGTGCCAGGTCTTTTTTTCAGCCAGAACACTCCTGAACTTAGTTCTGGAGCGGCATGTTTTTTCCAGTGCTTTTTAAGGTAGTCGATGCGGCACACTCCATTAAAAAAAAAAGCTCAACACTAGTGTGTGGCCTGCCAAGCATTTAAAAACAAACTCACTCTTGATCTTTTAATTCCAAGCATCCTAGCCTTCATGGATGTTTATGAAGAAACAGTTGCATTACTGTGATCTGTCCCTTGAAGGCAAATCATTCTAATACTTCAGAAAGGGATTTAAACATTCGGTGTATTGTAATTATTTCACAGTTGTTATCTGAACAGTTGGAGTTGGCAACGTGAAGACTTTCAATCATATCGACTTCAAGTACAGCCCGTCCTGGAATCTTTTTAAATGACTCACAAGGGATAGCAGACAAGGACTCACCTTTTGTTGTGCTGAAGATCATGTTCCAAAGATTGTCCCCTATGAGGTCATAGTCACATTGTGGTCACATAGTCCATAGTTGAGGGGAAAATGTTTTTTTGTCACTAATGTAAGACGCCTCACCGATAAAATTAAGTGCATCTGATTTGTTCCTAGCATATTTTTTTGTCAGATCACTAAATGAGAAAGCAAAACTATCAGTACCATAAAGGGTAAGTAGCCTATTCCCTATTTGGGGGGGAGAGGTCTTCAACTGAGCTTTAGAAGAAGAAAAATAGAGAAGTTTTGTGTCATCTTGCATGTCCTGCTTCTGGTTTCCCCCCCCTCACATGTAAAATGCCATTAAAAAAATGTTGCTAGAGAATGAAACTGGGGGAAGTTAAATTTAAAACAATTTAGAACAGATTAACTATTTATGGAAAGTAGATTAACATTTTCATAGAATTACCTAGCTAGCAACCGTGATAGACCAAAATGGACAAGCAATGAAAAATTCAGATTGGTACAGAATTCAGCATCCTGGGGGGTCAGTTTAGGCATTCAGCTGAATGAGGTGGTAAAGCTTTGCTAAACCCTACCACTTTAGGGGGCAGGTGGTGAAAATAGTATGTTTGAATGTTCCTGGATCTCCCTACACATAGAAAACAAGCATGTCAGGCAGAAGGGTTCCGTGTAACCACCCTCATCCCATGGGAAGCATGTATTCTAGGGAGCTCTTTGCCCCTTCCTGTTTAAAACACTAGACTTAAAGAGGTTCAACAGCTGGAAAATGAGGGGCTATGGGTTAACTGAAAAATGGATTTGGGGCAGGCAGGATCTGGGTTGGTAATGAATTAAGGGATGATCTAGGTAGGATTTTTATTTGAAGAAATGAATTAATGTAAGATAATTTATTTAGAGGTGATTGGGCATAATTAAAGGAATGAGAAGTTACTCAGAACTAGGGGATAGTTTAGCAAAATAAGAGTGTGTTTTTGGTATAATCACCCCACCCCCACATTTCCCCTGCCCCAGGGGTGGTGGAAAATATTCCTTCATCTTCCTACTCAGTTGCAGCTTCAAGTTTTCAGACTGGAAAAAGACTGAAGTTACTTCTTGAACATTCAGCTTGCTGCAGCAGACTGCAACCGATCTCCAGTTTAGACCTGTGTTATCTTTGTTGGCAACTCAGTGGTGGAAACGCCCATAAAGCTCCCATAGATCACTCTCACAAAAGAATTGTCTTTTGGTAGAATGAATGGCCACCATGGGAAGGTAAACGGCGTTTCTGTGTGCTGCTCTGGTTCGCCAGAAGAGGCTTAGTCATGCTGGCCACATGACCCAGAAGCTATACGCCGGCTCCCTCAGCCAATAAAGCGAGATGAGTGCTGCAACCCCAGAGTCATTTGCGACTGGACCTAACAGTCAGGGGTCCCTTTACCTTTACCTGTATAGTGTTACTTCAGCCTTGTAAATACATCTGCAGAAGGTACTAGCCCACAGATGCTTCCAAAAGGCACTGATGATCTAAACATTTTAACAAGCAAGAGGCCAGTGTTTGGAAATCTTTGAAGTAGTTTTCACTTACTAAAAGCGAACAGTTAAATAGATGTTTTCAAAGCTGAACTTCTCAAGGGGATGAGTTCTTGTAAAAGCCCTGGTTACATATGCCAACTTTGTTCCTGGAAATATTATCTGGCTTATCTACCTACAGATAAGTTTTCTGCTTGTTTTTTTTTTTTTACATAGGAATAATGCATCTCCCCACTCTTGTTCTGAAGTAATACAACCCCAGATAGGTTACTGCAGTAATATCCTGTTTGCCAAATGTTCTGGTGGGCTTAGTTATTCAGCCCTCTGGTTACGCTTTTGCAGAGTATTGTGTGTTGGGAAAGGGTGCTAAGGCTGTCCATACTTTGAAGAATTATGCAAAGGAGAAAATGTTGGCTACTGCTATTTTTATTGATTTTAAGTTTACTTTATCTTTTGCACTGGTCTTCTTCCAAGGTACTTATGACAGCATCCATGGCTGTACACACTCCGCAGTGTAATCCTGTGACGTAGGTTAGGCTGAGAGAGTGGGCTTGGTCCCAGGTCACCCAGTGAGCTTGAGGTCTGTCTTTGAACCCAAGTTCCCCAGCTCCTGTCTTCTCCCAAATACATGGCAAGATTGCACCTGCCAACATTTCCTTCTCTTTGCTCCTAAGAAAGAGGCCCTGACCTCCATTGCATCTGGTCACCCAGAGTATGAACACGGGTCAGGGACAGGGAATCTGTGGCCACCCAGATGTTGATGGTTTCCAGGTCCCGTCATCTGCAACTGAAGAGGCCAGTACTCGGGGATTATGGAAGTTGTAGTTCAGCAACACCTTGAGGGCCACAGATTCCCCACTCATAGGTGAACAGGATGGAATGGGGAGGAAAACACAGCGGTTGATGGCCAAGACCACATCCTGTAGAATTCTATCAGTTATATTTTATTTGCACAGTCGGAATGAATATCAGGAACCAAAATGCTTTTTCTGTGCAGCCTGAGCAGAAGCCGTGAACAATGTTATACTTATTGTTGTAGCTTGTCTTCGTTTACCCTACCCCACTGCCCTGCTCACAGTCGTGAAGAATATTCTTATGTTATGAATGGTCTGTGTCATCACCATTAAGAAAAAGAGAAAGGAATTGGCCAGTGGCCTGTCCCTGGATCAAGTGACTTCTCTTCTTTAAGTTCTCAGAGTTATTATCCCAGCTCAACTATCCAGATATTTAACTTTGTGCATGCATTTTTAATTTAATGTTACAATGGTGTTGTAGGGGATGCTGACTCGCCCCCCAGCGCTGGATTCAACTGCTGCTCCTGTTGGCTTCTACACTTTGGAATGGGGGGGAGGAGCCATTTTGTCAAAACAGCTTCTTGGGCTGGCCTGCATAGGAGGGAGGGCTGGAATTTGAGTCCATTTCCAACTCAGAGATAGTTTTCAGGAAGTTTCTTTATCTATACAGAGCCTGCATGAATAGACCTGTGGTTGGAGGTATTGGAGTGGGGGAGAGAAGAGAAAGGGCAAGAGACAGTGGTCTTTGTGTTGTGTGAGAGACCCTGACCCTTCATATACATCAAAAGCAAGTTCCATTGGTTTCAGTGGGGCTTAATTAGGGGTTGTTTCCAACAGCATTTCTTCCTCGATGCATTAATGAATTTTCACAGCATCTCCTCACCACCAGCACCTCAGGATGAAAAGTAACTGCTCCACCCAGTATCCTGTCTCCAAAATGACCTGTGTAATATAAACACAGCTAGGTGCCATTGAGAAATAGAAATGTTTGTTCCCTCATCAGCCTGGGGCCTAGATATTTAAAAACGTGGTGTCTTTGTTTTGTTTTGTTTTTCATTACAGGGAAGGACAGTAACAGTGTTATAATGTCTGTTCTTGTGTTTTATATAAGCCAAGGAGTGAGAAGCTTTTGCCTAAATGGCTATTTGAGATTGCAAGGGTTCCCTCTGGTGGCTGATGCACTACATAGTGCATTTTGGATTAAGATGTAGAACATTTGCTATCCTAGCCTCCAGGAATCCAGGCAAGGATTGCTCACTAATTTTTATTTTTATTTATTTTATTTTTTTGGAAAGGGGAAGGGTTGTTCTGGCAAGACACCCTCAATGTTCCACTTTAACCTGGAATAGGGAAGAACTCATCTTGCTTTCTCTGACCTTGGGGTGCTCAGTGCAAAAAAATGATACTGGCCACCACCCCAAGAACACTGCCTGCCCCCAAAGGCACTGTATTCTGTGCACTGTTGAAGTGCCCAATCTGATTCTTGCAAAAAGTAGTAGCCTAGACTCTCTCCAAAATGTCTTGTGTTATTGGTTGGAATAAAAACAAATAGCAATTTACCAGAGGATCAGAATTCAAGAGTTTAAAAGAAAAAGTGGGGGAGGGTTTTTTGTTGGTGTGAAAAAGCTATTTTTTAAAAAAAAAGGGGGAGAGGAAATTGGGCATCCCCCCCCAGAAGACGGCAACATATCTAGTTTCAATTTGATCCAGGAATGCTTCTTCACTACTCCTCTTTGACTGCTGTTCCTGACAGATAACTTGCTGTTGGTCTCACCCTCATGCTTATCTTGAGCAGTCAAAAGTGCATATGCCTTATCTCTGTTATACAGAAAAGGTGGAAAGAAGTAGTGAATTATTTGTGAAGCTGAGGCATCGTCCTAATTGCTGCAACCTGCATCCTCTCGTGTTCTTTTTGTGCAGACCCAGGTGAAGGACTTTACTCCCCCTCCCCAGGTATGTGCCCAGTTCCATCCCTGACTTGTGCTTCTGGCTGCTTGCCCTCCTAGCTGCCCTCTCTCTTCCTGCCATTTGCTGCTGGGTCGATTGAACAGCTGGAATGTTACAGAGGGCAAATGCAGGCGATGATTACAGGAATTGAAACTCTTCATGTTGTGTGAGCAGCTGCCCATCGCACAGCTGTTTTCATTGCACCTTTGCGCCTGATGTACCCAAAGCATTCTTCTGTCTTGGCAGAACGATCCAGGCAACAAGAAGACAAACGGAGTAAGTGAAGACCACAGAGAGCCATTGATCCATGTCTGCTTGAGGAGGCAACTGGCAAATTAAACTGAAAAGAAGCTGTCTTATTTGTTGCCCTTACAAGTAAGTTGTTGGAAAGGGAAGGCTTCGTAAATTATAAGGGGAAATGTACTTTGTAGGCCTTTCTAATGGAACAGGATTAAGAGTCTGTGAGAAACATATTAAAAGTCTAAGCGGGGCTGGCCCATCCATGAGGCAAAGTGAGGCAACCGTCTCGAGTGGCAGGATCCACAGGGGAAGCAGATCCAAGGAATGCATTGCCCATGCCTCCTCCACAGAAGCCTTGCTGGTCTCTTTCCCATCCCTAGGGAAGAAATGGTGGGGGAAGCCCTATGGGTCTACATCTGCCCAGCATGATCCAGAGTGGACCTCTTCCTTCCCCCATGACAATCTTTGATTCCCAGTTCAGCCATTGAGTTAGGTTGATTCAATCCCCCCCCCCTTGTTCCTGATGCAGATCTTCACTCACCTCTTCTTACCTGGTGGGGGGGCACCATTTTGTGGTGTCAAAATGTCTTGGGCCAGCCTCTAATCTAAGAGAACATATTGGACACAATCCTGCTATAATCAAAACATTTAACTGAGGAAACAGTGCTAAACACCCTTACTAGAAAGCAAGCCTCTGGCCAGTGGTATGTCTTTTGGCCTCCCAGGGCAGCTGCCAGTTGGAGCAGAAGGATCGTCCTGGCAGTGAGAGGCAAAGCAGCAATCTCTGCAGCTTCCCCTTCTCTGGCCAACGTTTATGTATCTGATGTTTAAAGTTTAATAAAATTATTATTATTATTATTATTATTATTATTATTATTATTATATTTATTTATTATTATTATTAATTAATGCATCACTTACACAAGAGCCTCTTTAAACAATTAGACCATCTGTATAGGAAATGCTAGCTGCAATTCTGTGATAGCGTAAAGGATGATGGGGAGAGAAACAAGCTTATAGTAACCTTTATTCTTCTTCCCCCATCCCTCCCTCTTTCACGAAGGATTTACCATGTTTGGGACTGTGGTCATTGGGATTGGGATTGCAGGATCTGTGCGGATCAGGGACTTGCTGAATCCTTTGCCTTCCAGTCCTGCTGAGCATCTCAGACTGTTGGGCTTTGTGTCTAGGTGAGAGGCTTCATTATGTGGCTTAAATAAATTTTTTGAATGAGACTAATTTATACCTTGTAAAAACAATTATGCTTGATGGCACCTTGAAGCTAACTTTTGATAAGCCTTTTATTTTATTTTTTCATAAAATGGGCATGATGTCTCATAGGTAATAACTTGCTTCTTCAAATGCTGAGTAGGAACTTAATATTGTAATGAGGCTGGATCCCAAGATTTAGAGTGCTGTACATCTCAAGTTGTCACCCACTGAGGCTCTTCTCAATATTCCCTTTTTGTCAGAGGTGAAAAGGAGTGAAAACTGGAGAGAATGCCTTTTTGGTTGTGGTGCCCCATTTAGGGAGACTTACCTGGCTCCAACACTGTTTTCTTTCAGGCACCAGATGAAAACATCTTTTTAAATTTCTGGCATTTTAAAATAATCCCCACGGAACTGGATTATCTACCATCTGTTTTTATTATGCATTTTTTAATTGTTGTGACATTTTAATTGAGTAAAAAGCTCCAAAAGCAATTTTGGGAGATAAATAAGCTCTTGTTGCTTCCTTCTGCACTTTTGTGCCACATAAGTGCTGTTCATGGTAGGTATGTTCTCATTCATTTTTGTTTCTGCTAAAACTAGGAGACCTCTAGGTGATGTTCAAAAAGTCAAGCAGATAAGTCTACAAGAAGCTGTGGACAGCAAGGAGGTCGCTGCTGCCATCGTCTGTACAGATAACCAGAACCACAGCGAGACTGTCAGGTATTGCCTCCCCAATTCTCTAGTTTAGAATGTTAGAATGTCAGTTCTCTGTCATTCCAGAGAGTATGTTGATCAGGACAAAAGTGGTAAGGACCTAACAGAAGCAGAAGACATCAAGAAGAGGTGGCAAGAATACACAGAGGAATTATACCAGAAAGATATGGAGGTCTCGTACACCTCAGGTAGTGTGGTTGCTGACCTTGAGCCAGACATCTTGGAGAGTGAAGTCAAATGGGCCTTAGAAAGCACTGCTAAAAACAAGGCCAGTGGAAGTGATGATATTCCAGCTGAACTATTTAAAATTTTAAAAGATGATGCTGTTAAGGTGCTACACCCAATATGCCAGCAAGTTTGGAAAACTCAGCAATGGCCAGAGGATTGGAGAAGATCAGTCTACATCCCAATTCCAAAGAAGGGCAGTGCCAAAGAATGCTCCAACTACCGCACAATTGTGCTCATTTCACACGCTAGCAAGGTTATGCTTAAAATTCTACAAGGCAGGCTTAGGCAGTATGTGGACCGAGAACTCCCAGAAGTGCAAGCTAGATTTCGAAGGGGCAGAGGAACCAGAGACCAAATAGCAAACATGCGCTGGATTATGGAGAAAGCTAGAGAGTTCCAGAAAAACGTCTACTTCTGCTTCATTGACTATGCAAAAGCCTTTGACTGTGTCGACCACAGCAAACTATGGCAAGTTCTTAAAGAAATGGGAGTGCCTGATCACCTCATCTGTCTCCTGAGAAATCTCTATGTGGGACAAGAAGCTACAGTTAGAACTGGATATGGAACAACTGGTTGGTTCAAAATTGGGAAAGGAGTACGACAAGGTTGTATATTGTCTCCCTGCTTATTTAACTTATATGCAGAATTCATCATGCGAAAGGCTGGACTAGATGAATCCCAAGCCGGAATTAAGATTGCCGGAAGAAATATCAACAACCACAGATATGCAGATGACACAACCTTGATGGCAGAAAGTGAGGAGGAATTAAAGAACCTTTTAATGAGGGTGAAAGAGGAGAGCGCAAAATATGGTCTGAAGCTCAACATCAAAAAAACCAAGATCATGGCCACTGGTCCCATCACCTCCTGGCAAATAGAAGGGGAAGATATGGAGGCAGTGAGAGATTTTACTTTCTTGGGCTCCTTGATCACTGCAGATGGTGACAGCAGTCACGAAATTAAAAGACGCCTGCTTCTTGGGAGAAAAGCAATGACAAACCTAGACAGCATCTTAAAAAGCAGAGACATCACCTTGCCTACAAAGGTCCGTATAGTTAAAGCTATGGTTTTCCCAGTAGTGATGTATGGAAGTGAGAGCTGGACCATAAAGAAGGCTGATCGCCGAAGAATTGATGCTTTTGAATTATGGTGCTGGAGGAGACTCTTGAGAGTCCCATGGACTGCAAGAAGATCAAACCTATCCATTCTGAAGGAAATCAGCCCTGAGTGCTCACTGGAAGGACAGATTGTGAAGCTGAGGCTCCAATACTTTGGCCACCTCATGAGAAGAAAAGAATCCTTGGAAAAGACCTTGATGTTGGGAAAGATTGAGGGCACTAGGAGAAGGGGACGACAGAGGACAAGATGGTTGGACAGTGTTCTCGAAGCTACAAACATGAGTTTGACCAAACTGTGGGAGGCAGTGGAAGACAGGAGTGCCTGGCGTGCTCTGGTCCATAGGGTCACGAAGAGTCGGACACGACTAAACAACAATGTTGATCAGAATGACTTTCAGCAAAACTCTCACTTTACAATTGCTATTTAGGCATTAATCCTTCTCATCAGTTGATGATGGTTCATGCAAGTTTAAACAGTACATTTTCTTACCTTCCAAAAACGTTTGTGGGATAGGAACATAGGAAACAGCCTTATACCAGGTTAGACCATTGGCCTATCAAGCTCAGCATTGTCCACACTGACCGGCAGTGGCTCTTCAGAATTTCAGACAGAAAACATCAAAAAGTACTTTATGGTGGTAAGAGCCATTTGACAGTGGAATGGATTCCCTCCTTCATTGGAGGTTTTTAGGTAGAGGTTGGATGGCCATCTTGCCAGGGATGCTTTAGTTAAGGTTCCTGCATTGCAGGGAGTTACTCTAGGTGACTCTTGGGAACCCTTCCAACTCTACAATTCTATGATTCTCTTCCCAGCTCTTCCTGGAGACGTCAGGGATTGAACTTGGGAACTTCTGCATGCAAAGCAGGTGCTCTAGCACTGCTCTATGGCTTCCTCCTGAGCCTTGGCTCATAGAATCATAGAATCATAGAGTTGGAAGAGACCACAGGGGTCATCCAGTCTAACCCCCTGCCAAGCAGGAAACACCATCAAAGCATTCTTGACATATGGCTGTCAAGCCTCTGCTTAAAGACCTCCAAAGAAGGAGACTCCACCACACTTCTTGGCAGCAAATTCCACTGTTGAACAGCTCTTACTGTCAGGAAGTTCTTCCTACTGTTTAGGTGGAATCTTCTTTCCTGCTCTTTCCTGGTCACCTCTTAATGTGTGTATTTCATCTAGAAAGGCAACAATATAAATGTGCAGTTTATGTGAAGTGCTTGTATGGACGCTAGAATATAAAACGTGTGGTGGAAATTGCCCTTAGTGCCTAGAAATGCTTCTGATGTCTATGAAAGCTTGCTTCAAACTGTAAACTAGTTTGACTTTGGCTGCAACTGTAATTGCTGCACCAAAAGAACAATGAGAATTGTAGTTTGCAAGGCTGCTGGGCAGGGTGGATTTGATTTAAATCACGATTTAAATCAATAATCAGTAAGACTTGATTTAAATAATTTTTTTACAGAAAGACTCATTCTTGCTAGTATAATCTTAATATTTACAACTAGATGAAGGTTTTATTTTGGGAATAATAAATTTTCAGAGTAGTTTTTACAGTTATATTAAAAAATTGATTTGGTTATACAGTCATACCTTGGTTTAAGTCTGCTGCGGTTTGAGTACTTTCGGTTTAAGTACTCCGCGGACCCTTAATAACAATTTAAACAATTTATTTAACTAAAACAATAACTTGATAGCACATGTACCCATGTTTGGTAACTGATGTGTTTAAACAGTTTTTAAAAAACAACTTCAACTGAGTTTTAGCACACATGAAAAACTTAGAACAAATCCTTATTTCCTGATTATTAGCCTTTGGACTATAATGTAACTTAAATAGAAAACTATCTTTAGAAAGATTTTTCCTCCAAAAGCATTTTATTTAAAATTTTTGGTTTTTTTTATTTTTTAAATCATTTATTTTTATCCACCCTGCTGCTGGGAATAATTTGGAAAACACCTAGGAAAGGTGTTCTGAGCTTCTGAAAGTGCAAGATGCATGAAGTGTAACACATATCATTTTCTCCTGTAAGGATGTTCCTGGAGGCTGGGAAACATGTCCTTGTCGAGTACCCTTTGGCGCTGTCTGCAAAGGAAGCACGTGAGCTGTGGGAGTTGGCAGAGCAGAAAGGTATTATGCAAAGTCAACCGCGTGTGGCAACATGGCTCTGCTCCTTTGCAATTTAAAGTGTGTGTCGCAGGGCAGCACAGTTGCAAAGGTGTCCTGTCCTGTATGGATAGTTATGCAGAAAGAAGAGCCAATGTAGGTCATTCAGAACTGGTGGTATATGGTCCCAGCAGCCACTCCCAGTCACCAGTCTGGCAGCTGCATTCTGGATTAGATGTGCTTTCTGAGTCACCTTCAAAGGTAGTCCAAGCAGTAGTCCAAGCATGAGATAACCAGCACATGTATCACTCTGGTGAGACTCTGTGCAGGCAGGGAGGGTCTCATTCTGCGTACCAGATGGAGCTGGTAGACAGCTGCTCTGGACACAGAATTGACCTGTGTCTCCATGGACAGCTGTGAGTCCAAAATGACTTCCAGGCTGTGCACCTGGTCCTTCAGGGGCACAGTTACTGCATTCAGGACGACGGAGTACCTCACACCTGCCCACCACCCCCTGTTCCCCAGAAACAGGACTTCTGTCTTGTCGGGATTCAACCTAAATCTGTTAGCTGCCATCCATCCTTCAACTGCCTTCAAGACCTTCACTGCCTTCACTGGTTCCAATTTAAATGAGAAGTAGAGCGGAATATCATCCACATACTGGTGAACACCCAGCCCAAATCCCCTGATGACCACTCCCTCCGGCTTCATATAGATGTTGGCAAACTTTGTCTACCACCTAGCCTGTCCTGACCACCCCCTCAGAAAAAAACTAACCTTCTGCAACAGAGGATGCTATCCCATTGCAGTAAGTAGTGGGTGTGGCAACCACCTCGTACTTCATATAAGGCTGCAAAATGTCTTAGGTTGCCCTTGATTTCACCTTTCCTAGAAAATAAAAGCAGGGGGAAATTCCTTAGCTAACCAATGGAGTTCATTCTCTTTTGTTACTGATTTTTATTATTTATTAAATTTGTATACAACCCTTCATCTGAAGATCATAGGATGGTTTACAACATAAGAATAAAAAATGAGAACACAAAATACATAACAAAAATGAAAAAAATGAGAACAAACCACAAGCACATTTTAAAAGCCATAGATTGTTTAATCATCCAAAGGCCTGGTTATAGAGAAAGTGCCAGGTGAGCCTCCCTGGGAATAGCATTCCACAAATGGGAGCCACCACAGAAAAGGCCCATTCTCATGTTGCCAACCTCCAGACCTCTCATGGATGAGGCATGTGAAGAAGGGCCTCAGGATCCTGGGTGGTTTATATGGGGAGAGGCATCCTTAAGCTATTGTGGTCCTGAACCATTTAAGGCTTTATAGGTCAAAACCAGCACTTTGAATTGGGCCCAGAAAGTGATTGGCGACCAATGCAGTCAGGCCAGGATTGGTGATAAATGCTCAAACTGTCTTGCCCCGGTGAGCAACCTGGCCACCAGATTCTGCACCAGCTAAGTTTCCAATTCTTCTTCAGAGGCAGCCCCATGCATAATGTTGCAGTATTCTCACCTAGAGGTTACCAGTGCATAGACAACAGTAGTTAGGCTATCGCTGTCCAAATAGGGGTGCACTTGGGCCACCAGCCGAAGCTGATGGAAAACACTCAGTGCCACTGAGCCTCAAGTGACAGCAAAGGATCCAGAAGTACCCCCAAGCTGTGTGCCCACTCCTTCAGAGGGAGTGTGCCCCAGCCATCTGATCTAGGGAACCGCCCACTAACAGTGCCTCAGTCTCATCTAGATTGAGCTTCAGTTTATTGACTCTCCAGCACGTCCACTGCCTCACCTGAAAATGTAAAGAAGAAATAGAGCTGTTTAACAGTAGCAGTCTTTCACCCACACTAATCTCAGTGCAAATAAGATCCCACTCTTTTAAAAGGTGAAAAAGCAGGTGTAGCAATACAGATAGCGCAGTGTGGAAGCACATTGTATTTTGGAGCAAGTCTGCACAACGTCTGACCCACCAACCATCTAAATTGTGTTCACCTGCCGGGACTCAAAAACAGGGATGTTTTGCAGCACCTGATGGGGTACAGTAAAGGGCTGATAAGCTGTTTGGCACAGTGTCACAAGGTGCCCAGGCCTGCTCTGTACCTTCAGGGAAGGTAATTTCATTCTCATGTATATATACACCCCACATTTTTACCTGATGGGGGAAATAGTTGCTTAATTGTTTTTTCTATGTTTTTAGCCATTTTTATTTTTATCCATAGGATGCCTTGAGTCCTGCTAAGGAAAAAGGCAGAGTATGTATGTTTGTATGTACAAACAAACAAATAGTGCAGTAGCGTAGGGTTCCCAGCTAAATTACTCAAGGGGAGATTTTATGACTTTACTAGCTCTGTGGTAAGAAGGTGCTCAAGGCGCAAAGCTTCTCTCACACTCTTGTAGAAGACTGGGCACTGCCAACCATGCATTTGAACCTGATGCCATTCCCAATTGTTGATCATTAAATCTTCATTTGTCTCAATGGCAGGCAAAATCCTCCACGTGGAACATATTGAACTCCTGACTGAGGAGTACAAGCAGCTGAAGAAAGAGGTGGCGGGGAAGGAGCTTGTGAAGGGAACCTTGCACTTCACAGGTCAGTTGTTGGAGACGGTCTCATTTAATGCAGTCTGACCTGCTTTGCAGCAGCTGGTGCTTCAGACGTCATCTACCCACTCATTTCTGGAATAAATAAACGTGGACCAGGCCTAGATTCTTGACCAGTTTAACCAAAGATTCTAGGCCTACCTCTTTGCTGGCTGCACTGGTTTTTCTGTTTACAAGTATTATTTATTGTAAGAGGGCATTAAAACTGTGGTTCTTTCCACACACCCAGCTGCAGTTTGGACAAGCGCAGTCCATTCTACTGTCTGTTGTACCAGATCTTTGAAATTATTCTGTCTGTTTGATAGTATAGAAAGTCCATCCCTAGGTAGAATAGTTCTTTTTTCCAGCCATGTGTCCAAAGTCCTCTTTCTCATTTCTAAAGGTGGTGCATTGGATGAAGAACGCTCAGGGTTCCCAGCTTTTAGTGGAATTGCTCGTCTGACTTGGCTAGTTGATCTTTTTGGGGACCTCACTGTTGTATCTGCCACGAGGGAAGAGCAGAAAGAGAGAAATTACTCCAGAATGACTGCACAGTTTCAGACTGCAAAAAAGAGGTTGGTATAATGGAACTCTAGAAAATGTTGATTAACCACAATAATATTTCTCCTGCTGGCTTACTAGGGTCACATGTGGCACTGTGTGTGCTAACATCCCTCAGCCAAAATAATCTTGGCTTAGGCAATCTAAATTTTGCACCAAGAAAAGGATGAGGTAGGAGCAAATTAGCTGTGAGCATCTCTGTGAGGAGCTCGTATGCTTGGGTATACAGTATACTTAATTTGGCTTTGTGCGATGTCCAAACCAGACCAATATCTGTTTAGTTTACAAACCACCTTTGCATATGCTCAATGTAGTGTACAAGAAAACCAAACCATAATATTAAAATGAACAGCACAAACCGTCCACAATGCCTTAATATATTTAACACAATAAACAGCTTACACCAGGCATCCCCAAACTTCGGCCCTCCAGATGTTTTGGCCTACAACTCCCATGATCCCTAGCTAACAGGGCCAGTGGTCAGGGAAGATGGGAACTGTAGTCCAAAACATCTGGAGGGCCGAAGTTTGGGGATGCCTGGCTTACAGTTTCAATCTATAATACTGCCCTATTCTCAATAATTTTTTTCCTCTGCATCTGTGACATAGGGCATGACCACAATTAGACAAACATTTGCTGAAAATCATGAAATGGTTTTGTTTTGATACCCTGAATGTAATTGATATTTTCACAACTGGAATCAATTATTGTAATTGCTCCTACAAGTCAAATTTGTTGTTGTCTTCCTACTTTTCTAGGTAGCATGTGGCCTGGTTTGTTACCTGCGCCTTTGTTCTACTAGGCTTATCACATGTTGTGTGCACCTCTGCCATGTATATCCCAGTAGCTTTTGTCTTTGGTGTAGACATTCGTCTAAGATTAATCTGCTGGGAATGGTAGCATTGCACAACAGTCTAACTAGGTTGGCTAGCATCATATCCTAGCTCCACTGGCAAAAAAAACCTCCCATGGAGCTGGAGCCAAGGGCTCTCTCCAAAAAGGTCACTTAAACTGCCCGTGGCTAAGCAGCAGCTTGGTTCTTTATCAAATAGCATAGGTGGAGTTTGTAACTCTGAGCAGACAGTGTTTAACTTCTGAAAAAGAGGAGGACTGATTCCGGTCCACTTGAAGATGATCATCTTCTTCTTCTTTGGCGATCACTCGTAGCCGAGTAAGATTGTCTTCTATAAACACGGCTTTGGCTATCTCCTCTGCCACCTCCCAGATGTATATGAGCTGGCTGTGCTGAGGAGGACTCTGAATAGTGCTAGACTTCGAGTCCTTTTTCTATCCGTATGTAGAGGCTGTCCTGGGCCAGGGCTGTAAGCATCCCCCACCCCCATTCTGTCTGAAAGAAAAACAAAGGGGAAGTGACAAAAGGCATTCTCTCTCCAAAGAGGTAACAAGGAGTGCCTGCACACTTGTTTTCTGCAAATGACCAAACAGATGGTGCTGCTGACTGGTTGAAAAGCCGCCACTGCTGAGGGTTTGGATAGCTGTTTACACAGAGCCGTCAGTATTAAATCTTGTTATTTGTTCTGTCATCTATTATAGAAAAGTGGAACCTGCAACAAAATGTTGCAGTTTATCCTCACCTCCTTGTAGGAGTGCTCCTGTTCAGGATTCCTGCCAGCCATGTCCTCCTAAAGAGTTCATACAAAACATTTCAGCACCACACATTTCCCTTTTTTTTCTTTTCCAGCTAACAGTCAATATTGTTTGAGCACATTCATTTTTTAGTAGACATGTTTGTATGTGTTTAATGTTTGTTCTCTTGTAGTTTTGCACGACATGAGATTTCCCTAAGCATGCTAATACCTTCCTCTTAGTGGCCCCATTTGGCCTACAATCCTGTTGCCACTTGCTACCTGAGATCATTATTAGGAGTGGTAGGTAACCTGTGGAGCCCAGCCAGGATTTAACCAGCAAACATAACATCTGGGGGGAATTTTGGAAAAATGTCCAGGATTTTGAGGTTGATTACCTAAAAAAAGTTCAACAACTTTGAATTTCATTTTCTAAAAAATGCTCAACAACTTTTGTGTCCTGAATTTTACTTCTAGAAATATGGGGAATGAAACTTCTCAGGTTGAGGATTGGGAAGGCTACTAGGTAAAATGAGGTGTATGACAAGAGACAAGAGGCAGCTGTGAACTGCTGGCAAGTGATAAAGCAAGAAGGCTGGGGAACATTGACTAGAGAGCCAAGGCTTGTTAGATCTGGGCTTGAGAATCTGCCAAGGCAGTTATGCCAGGTGTGTCTTCTGTTGATGTTGCAACATTGTGATCCTGCAACCCAAAGGGGACAAGAAGGGCCAGAAAGGCAGAGGGGAGAGGTAGGGGTTAATTTTGTGGATTGAGTTGGAAAGCTGCAGCCTTTAGTAAAATGCAGTAATTTGGTAACTTTTCACAGCAGATAAAGAACACCAGCAGGTGGTGCTAAGAAGTGGCAGCAAGTGTTCATTTTTAAAAACAAACTGTCCAGTAGCACCTTATAGACCAACTATGTTTGTTCTGGTATAGGCTTTCGTGTGCATGCACACTTCTTCAGTTCAGTTTGCCATTTTCTCTATATGCTTTAAGAAGCTGCAAGTTATTTTTCAATGTATGTCTTCATAATTTGCACCTGCAGCCAGCTTGCTTAGGATGGGTAAACTCCCTGTATTGTCTTTTCAAGCCTTTTAGCAGTGGGCTGCTCTGCATAGTGTTCCAGGTCTGTTCCCTTACTGGGCCAGTTTCCCAGTGACGCAGTTCCATTGACAAGGGTGGATTGGCACTAGCTGAATGTCTGGCCCCCTCTCATTCATCTCTGAGTTGGTTTTAAATGTGGGCTGGATTGGGACAGAATCAGTAAGGTTGTCTTTGCTGGAATAGAGGAATAGAGCTGTGAATTAGGCAGAACTACTCTTGATGTCCTTCTGGGTTCCTAGAGTGGGGAAAATGGGGTCAGCAATGCAACCTGAGTCTTAACACAAGCTTTTTGTGATCTCTAAAATGTTATTAATGAGGAAGGTGAGAGTGGCTTCTTAAAAACCTGCTTGAACTTTATGTAGCCATTTTACTGCATTTTTAGTATATAAAAACAATTAAAACAACAACTCCTCCCTATATGAGCACTTTGTGGCCTTTGCCACCGGAAAGAGTTCCCCAAGTGTTAAACTAAGATTTGAGCATTTCTGATGTTTTATTACAAGTGTCAACATAGCATTATAATATGCCAGCAAAGCAAAATGTATTTCTCATACCATTACAAGCAATAATTATTTTGGATTTGCTTACAGAAAACCTGTGACCCAGTTGCCCACTTGCAGATGGTGACCCACAGCTTGGGAGGCGCTGTGCTAGAGAATAGTACCTACGTACTTAATATTGGGGGGGGGGCACTTTCTGACGTCTGCGACACACTTTTGGCTTATTATGATGTCTTCATTTGCAGCAAGCCTTTTATAGATGGTTGACTTGGTTTTTCTTCCTTGTCTGTGTCCTTTAACCCAGACCCCTGACTTGGATTGAAGAAAGGGCACCAGGGATGAAGCGGGACAAGGCCATCAACTTCTGCTTCACAAGCGGGTGCTTGGAGAGTCTTCCCGAGGCCCCCCGTTCACAAGTTGGCATCTTCATGCAAGACCTGATCCTCTTTGCCAAAAAGCTTTTGGGCCAGACATCCCAAGAGGAAGTAGTGGCTGAAAAGAGGCGGATTCTGCTGTGTCTCGACCTTGCCGAAGAGATTCAAAGGCTCTGTGAGCGGCCAGTGAACATCTACTCTTGAAACTGCTTGGGACTCGGGGCTGGGCTGCTTAGAACTGCTGCTGCTGCCGCCGCTGCTGCTGCTGCTGCTGCTGCTCCAGAAATTGTTCTTTCTACCATTCCCTTCTAACTTGCCAGACTCTCCATTGTGACCAGTAAGACTTTTCTAACAATTTCGGGCCAGTCCAGGTTTCCCATGTACTTTACAGGTTTGGTTTAACCTGGCAAAATGAATAGTGTACCACTTTTGGCTTGCCTTAGTGAAGGAGTTGGCAAAATGTAGCCTTCCAGCCCTTCAGACCTTCTTTTCTTTCCCCAGGACATACCTTCTCCCTGGCCATATTCCTTCACCCCAGACCACACTCCTCACCAGCCTGGCTTTGTACCCTCCATGAGTGCTTTTGCCTGGGTAGAATGTGCTCTTGAAGTCTGGTAATACTTGCTTTGCTTGGGTGGAAGACAAGAGGTATAGGCACATGTGTCGCCTACTGTTCAGAGGTAAAATACATGCATTCGTTTCCTCTACTTTACCTTTGGCCCTGCCCACAACTGCCATGGGTTGTGCAGAAGGGATGCAGCCCTCGGGCTGAAAAGGTCCCCCACCCAAGCCTTAGTGTGTGGCATCTTTCCATTCAAAAGCCAGTGAACAAATATCTGGGTGCATTGCTTCTGCTGGAGATGCAACGGCAGGAGTGTGTGCCATCTCAGCGAATTACCTTCTGGTAGAAGAAACTTGGGAGTACTACACCCAAACTGCCTCTCAGCTGCTTTGCTAAATGGATCTGGTGCTAGTTTGTCCCTGCTCCTGCCCTATTGCTTTGCGTCTGATGAGGGCCATTCCAATGTTATAATGCCTGAAGCAAAAACCAACTAACCCAATGGCATCCACTCTTCATTGATTATTATGGGGTACAGTTGCTGGGAAACTCTACTGTGCAATAGCCTTACTGTACCCTGTTGTTTCTAACTTAAGGGAAAGTCTACCTAAATTGTTGTACGTGTGACCCTTAAAAGTACTTTTACTGAAAATTCTGTTGCTGGACTATCATTAGCTCCTCTCTTCACTCATAGAAATGGTCTAGAGGTGTACAGCGAGTGACATGAAAAATTGGGGAGGACCATAGATCTCAGCTGCAACAAATTCTGTAATCTTGAAACTATGTTTTGGAGATAACAGAAATTTCCCTATATGCTGCCGAGCTTACAGTGTTTTGTTCATGCTAGCAGACAATTCTTTTTTAATGGCCAAAATTCTATAAACTGCCAGTTAGTGTAAGCTTTATAGAGCCAAAATTATTATTATTTATTTATTTTCTATACCGCCTTATATCTGAAGGTCTCAGGGCGGTTCACATAAAATGAAAGCCATTGGCCTGAATCAAAGGGAGTTGGGAATTTTCACAATATAGAAATGTTTTCCGACTCTCCTGCCCCTCCCAGGGAAGCGAAGAAAGTCAGTTGTTGCCTCGGGAAATTGGTATCACTTACATGGGAAAGTGTAGTGCATTTGAGTTGGATCCAGAGTGAGGCTGGAAATCCTATGCCCAGTTACCAGGGAGTAAACCCCATTGAATTCAGTAGGATTTGAAGAAAACATGTATAGGATTACACTGTTAGTTCAACATGAGTGGCATTTAAATAAGCGGAACAAGTTCATAATGACTTAACGCTTATTGATTTCTGTTGGAAGAAATTTCAGTTAACTCACTCTGGATCCAGCCCCTTGTTTTTTGAAAAAATACTGCAGTTTTTACAAACAAAGGGCCTTTTTATTTTAATTTTTAAGACTGATTTTTTTTAAAGAGAGAGAGAAAAGTCACTCACATTCTGTGATCTTCAGAGATAGCACCTAAAAGCTACTCATTTAGCAGCAGAGATAGCACCTAAAAGCTACTCATTTAGCATATGCATGTTTACTCAGAAGTAAGTCACATTTATCTGGGTGTTAAACCCATTGATTTATGGAGGGCTTATTTCTGTAGACATACATAGGATTGCATTGGAAGCAATGCCAGATAAGAGTTAAGTGGAATGTTGTTGCTTGCAGTTATCTTTGTCCAGTTTAACTATATTTTATTGCTGATACAAATGGAACTGAAGGAGGCAAATTGTTGGTCGTTGTATGCCTTTAATGGCTGCCTCAGTTTTTTGTTTTCAGAAACGCCTCTGTTTCCTTGGAACCCTTTATGTGATGCACTGAAATGCCTTGATGCATGCCTCAGAAACATGATTTTGTTGATACATTGTGCTATAAAGTATGCTGGTGATTATTATATGTGCTGCCTTGACTTTAATAAAGACATCTGAGCTCCATTTACTCTTTCATCATTCTGTTTTCCTTCCTTCATTTCTGCTCCCTGCAATCTGGTCATCTGGTGCGTCTTGCTTTAAAGCTGCTCATGCTCTCTAAATTGCTGGACAATTTTCCTATATGCTTGACGGAGAACCCCACTAACTTAAATCATAGTCCTATGTACCTTGCAATAGTAAACATGGTGTATGTACTGTACCTTTCCCAAGTACCTGTGTGACTGAAAATACAGGTGTTAATCCTGTTTAGAGAGAATCTGCATGTTTCATAAGGGTCCCGAGATTTATACAGTTTTACAGGCCAAAACCAGCATCCTGAATTGGCTTGGAAACAAACTGATGCCTCTTGCTTTTCAGGACAGATAGAATAATAGAATCATAGAGTTGGAAGAGACCACAAGGGCCATCCAGTCCAACACCCTGCCAAGCAGGAAACACCATCAAAGCATTCTTGACATATGGCTGTCAAGCCTCTGCTTAAAGACCTCCAAAGAAGGAGACTCCACCACACTCCTTGGCAGCAAATTCCACTGTTAAATAGCTCTTACTGTCAGGAAGTTCTTCCTAATGTTTAGGTGGAATCTTCT
This sequence comes from Zootoca vivipara, assembly GCF_963506605.1. Taxonomy (NCBI): domain Eukaryota; kingdom Metazoa; phylum Chordata; class Lepidosauria; order Squamata; family Lacertidae; genus Zootoca; species Zootoca vivipara. The sequence goes on along the minus strand of NC_083287.1, from coordinate 3,587,138 downwards.
TTCTTGTAGCTTGAATCCGTGTCCACTTCTCTGGAGCAGCAGAAAACAACCTTTCTCCCACTTCCGTTTGGATTGCCGTAGAATATGGCTGAAAATACCATCTCTACAGTTCCCACGGGGTAATTTACGGGGCTGTAAATGGGAGTATGCAGCCTCCCGAAATCTTCCCGGGGGGGGGGTGTACGGGAAGATGCAGTCTCATCCGCAGATGCCCACCACCAGCTTCAACTTCGGAAGGAAGGAAGGGCTGGGTGCACTGGATGGAAAGCTCCCATGGGAGCCTGGATCTCCCAGGATGCCGACTCTGAGCAAAAACAGGCTCCATGACAAGAGAAAGATTGGATATAAGTTGTGGACATGCTTCAGACAAGGAAAGAAGATTTATTCTGCAAAGCTCAGCCACTGAGAAAACAAAAGATAACAGAGGAATGTACCCAGGAGCAAGAAATGGTATGTGACGGAGCTGAAGGGGGGAGCGAGAACTTTATAATTCTGCTTTACTGTGCTTTACAATTCACCTAACCAAACTCCCACCTGAAACAACATTTATAAAGAAAGTGAGGTTGAAAAGTAGGAAATTTATTGAATTAACATGGTTTCTTAAATATATAAACTGTGTGAATTGAAAATATAAATAATCAAAGTATGCTTGGATTCACTTGGAATGTGGTTAAAGATTCCTTAAAACATGGACATCAAAGAGAAGCAATCTCATTAGCGGCTGGAAACTTGTCAGGAAACTTCTGAGTTACGACGCAATTATAATTTAGGTTCCGCCATATTGGAGATAAAGCCGGCTACGATATTAGTCAAAGGGGGAGAGAGCCATAAATAAGACATTAGATGTGTGTTTATAGTTCTGACTTGGCAAAATCTCCCCTGAAAAGGCTATATTGAGTAGCGATCTTGAGCAATCTGGAGAAAACATCACAGAGGCTTAAAGATTTGATTTATGGGGACTGCTCAAAGATGGTAGCTACTGGCTGTGAGAAGGATCTTTGGATTTCTGGACGGACTTTGCAAGATACCAGCGTGCGAAGAGGCAGTGCTAATTTACAGAGGAATCATAAGCATAAATTCACACAGAAAAATTTACGGTTAAGTCAAACTTGCTTGCTCGAATAACTCAGGGGCTTGAAAGAAGATATAAGGATTTTAATAGATTATTGGATAAGATCTGGACTATATTGATGACTTATTTTTCAGAAACCCATGCTGACTTTTTGTGATCACAGCGTTCCTTTCTAGGTGCTCACAGACTGTTTGCTTAATGATCTGCTCTAGAATCTTTCCTGGTATTGATGTCAGGCTGACTGGGCGGTAATTGTTTGGGTCCTCTCTTTTCCCCTTTTTGAAAATAGGGATAACATTTGCCCTCCTCCAGTCTGCTGGGACTTTGCCTATACTCCAGGAATTCTCAAAGATTATTGCCAGTGGTTCTGAAATCACCTCTGCCAGTTCTTTTAATACTCTTGGATGTAGTTCATCTGGCCCTGGAGACTTGAATACATCTAAACTAGCCAAGTATTCTTGTACTACCTCCTTACTTATTCTGGGCTGTGTTTCCCCTGCTGAATCATCTGCTCCATATTCTTCAGGTCGGGCATTGTTTTATTTTTTGGAGAAGACTGAGGCAAACAAGGCAGATGAGTGTGTATAAATGGTAGGTTACCTACAATTTTTGTCTTTTGTCCTGTTTTCCACTGGCTTGTCTCCCCTAGAAGGGAATGTTCCTCAGTCCATCCCATTCTCTATGCCTTAATTAATATATAGGATTCTTCCCTTACTTGGTAGTTTGTTTATGTAACTACCAAGTAAAGCCTGCCTTTCAGGAATCAAATTGTGGACTGAAATGTGAGTAAACTTTTACACAGAAAGACTTTTGTGTCTTTATTCTTTTAAGAGGGATTAAAGGGGACACCAGGAACGAAGAGATTCAAACGAATCTGCAAACTAGCTTCCAGCTATATTGAGGGGAATCTGCTCTGCTACATCACTTACTAGCGTGAATGAAGGAAGGATATGGTAGTATTTATTCAATATATCCTTTCCTACTATCCTTAATTAAGTCTAATTGAGGAGATAATTCCCCCGTCTTCACTTTCCTCAACAATTCATTCTTCTTATGTGCTTTAACTTACATTTGTATATCAAATGTTGTTCTGTGTACTTTGATATGAACTGTAATAAGCTGCAGCTTTAAAAAATGGTAATCCTCTCAAGATGGCCTCCCACTAGCAGAACTGGTCCAATTGGATTCATCATCTGATCTAATTGGTCTCTGTCAGGCCGGCCAGCCCCCCCTTGTCCCTGAATTACCTATTTATTACAGAGAAAATGGCATTGCGCTTTCCTTTTGGTGTCTTTCTAGAGTCCATCAGCTTTGACCTGAAGGATTACCCACACTCTCAAGAGGGTGCTGGAGGAGACTCTTGAGAGTCCCATGGACTGCAAGAAGATCAATCCTATCCATTCTGAAGGCAATTCTCATTTATTTCCCCAAATTTTATTTTATTTTTCTGTTGGAAGCTGGCCAGAGTGGCTGGGGAAACCCAGCCAGATGGGCGGGTATAAATAATAAATTATTATTATTATATCTGGCTGGGTTTCCCCAGCCACTCTGAGCAGCTCCCAAGCAATCCCATCTAGTACTTCAACAAAGCTATCTAGTGTGTTTATGATTATCATCTAGAACATGGGTAGGCAAACTAAGGCCCAGTGCCGGATCCAGCCCAATTGCCTTCTAAATGTGGCCCATGGACAGTCCGGGAATCAGCATGTTTTTACATGAGTAGAATGTGTGCTTTTATTTTAAATGCATCTCTGGGTTATTTGTGGGGCATAGAAATTTGTTCTTTTTTCTTCTTCTTCAAAATATAGTCCAGCCCCCCACAAGGTCTGAGGGACAGTGGACCAGTCCCCTGCTGAAAAAGTTTGCTGACCCCTGATCTAGAACAGGGTAGCCAACATGGTCCCCTTGAGCTGCTACTGGCTTCCAGCTCCCATCATCGTGGGAGTTGGGGTACCAGCAACATCTAGAGGGCAGCAACTTGGGTATCAGCCTTTCTCAACCTTGGGTCTCCAGATGTTGGACTACAACTCCCATCATCCCTGACCAATGGTCCTGCTAGCTAGGGATGGTGGGAGTTGTAGGGCAACAACATCTGGGAATCCAAAGTTGAGAGAAAGGCTGATCTAGTATTCATGCATCAAGTTCTTTCCTGTAATAGACCTCATGCTTTTCATAACAGGAATTTTCATCTTAATGTAGTTTATACACTAGGCACAGCTTTTCTGGATATCATCCAAACAGTCATTCCATTACCAACAGTCAGGAAACAGGATTTTAAAAAATGAATGCTTTTAAATATGAAACACAGAAAATAGAACATGAGCTCTAATGGAACTCAGCTGATGAACGCTTATGGGAATGTGGCCAAAAGAAGGCTGCTGTGGAACTGTTGCCATGCTGAAGGAGAACCCCCGTCCCCAAGGATTACAGAAAATATTTTTTTGGGGGGGTGGGGGACTAACAGTCCAAAGAGAACAGCATGCTCAGTGGTCATTAAATCCTGAATGTCTGTTGCAAGGAAAACCAGAACACTAACAAGGAGGAGGAACACAATCGTCAATTCCAGGAAGATGCTGGCTGGTTGGAAATTTGAACAGAAACACTGCAAAGTTGTGTCACACATTCAATTTGTATAATAATAATCAAACCAGATTGTCAATGCCGGCATAGATAGAAAGACTTCAGTGCACCATAATAAATTAAATCTTTCAGACTGGATACGGAAAACCTTCAAAACAGATGCATTCTCTACTTTAACTATTCTCTCCTTCCTAACAAGCTTCCTTCATTTTAAGAAGCTTTTTTTATATGCAAACTCCTGGTGTGTGGGTGGGTTCTGTTTTAGAAACGGATATGAGGCTTTCACCTCTCACACATCCAGTTGAACATTTAATGCTGTGTATGGTGTATATATATAAAATTATGCCACCAGCATGGGCCTAAAGGACTATCTTTAAAGGTGGTACTGAGGCAGAACCATTGGAACTTGCAGATCCAAAAACAGTGTGCAGTGGCTTTTGGCAATTCTGGGACTTGAGTCCACAATCAAAACAGTACAAAACACCTTTAGGCTTAAAACAGCGGTTACTGCTTTTTACAAAGGCAGAATTGCGAAGGGAAAAACCAACTTTGTCATTTGCTTTTATGGCCACAAGCCTTAGGCAAAGGAAGAGAGAGAGAGATGCTTACCAAACAGCCAGGAAAAAGCCTGCAAGGAAGATGCTCTCACTATCGTTGAATGGATAATAATCATACCTGTTCTACTGTTGCATATCTCTGTAAGCCACAACTTGTACATTTGACCATTCCACCAAACCCAGCACAGGAGGACAATTTAAACTTTCTAGCGTCTAGCTGTTATCCACAGTTCTTCATTAATCCAATGTAGTTATAGATTTTTCATATACCATATTTACTCAAATGTAATGCACACCTTTTTTTGGCCAAAGTACGTCGCAAAAATTAGGGTGCACATTCGATTTGATGGTGCCAGCAAATACTTTTTTGGTTTCAAGGTTTTGAAAATTGAGGTGCGCATTAGATTCGCTGGCACATTAGATTTGCATAAATACGGTAGTTTGCAGGATTTAGGACCTGGTGATAACCAGAAAGACAATATAAAGCAAAAAGCTAAGGGCAAACCAAGCTTCTCTGAACAGGAAAAACAGCAGCAAGCTCCAAGGAGAAATGCTGAGATGCAAGTATACAGGGCATCATTCAGACTGCTTTACACAACACCTGCACCTACCGAGAGCCAGCCCCACTGAACTCTGTGGGACTTAATTCTGGAGAGGCATGGGTTGGGCTTTTAGTCTGAGTATGATCTTCTCTGACTAGCAGTGGCTCTCTGGGATCTCCTGCAGGAGTCCTTCCCAGTCTTCCTATCCGCCCTTTTAAAAAATGGAGATATCTAGGAATGAATCTGAACTCTTTTAAATGCAAGCTCTCCCACACTAACAGGATCTGTTATTGCACATTTGCGGGGGGGTTGTGTGTGTGTGTGTGTGTGTGTGTGTGTGTGTGTGTTACAAAGTCTTAAAGAAATCTATTCTACAGAACAGAACATGAGGAAGGGTTGCAACCATCCTTTTAATGATGCTTCAGACATAACAACTTTAGACGTCTATTTAATGGCATGGAAAGTATCCACACTGGCAGCTCACCCATATTTCACCTTCAAACATTATTGGTAGGATTGTCATGCTGCAGTTAGCATAGCACTGGACTTTGACAAATGAGTATGTTGCAAAAGTCATGTTCTGTAGGCTCTCCAAATATTTCCCAAGTTCCCTTTTCTCCTTTTTTCACTGCTTTTCATAGCTGAAATTGACCACCGTGTGGTCCCTGCCAATCAGGGATCACAAAGTGATTTGGATGATGTCACACTATCACATGATGTTGCATAATCAACTCAGAGGGGGGGACAGGAAGCATTGCCCTCACTCTGAATGAGCGAACTCTTCAATTATCATTCACAGAAATTCCCTGAAAAGCATCTTAAATATCTTCATGAAAAGTGTTCTTCATTTTGACTCATTCCTAGTTGCAGTATCTTCCAAGCTGCTTCTGGTAGGTAGCCGTGTTGGTCTGATGTAGTCAAAACAAAATAAAAAGAATATGAAGAACACACACGAAATCTGAACAACATGCACACGAAAGCTCATACCTATGACAAACTTAGTAGGTCTCTAAGGTGCTACTGGAAGGATTTTTTAAATTTTGTTTTGATTACCTGATCACTCAGTAATATTTACAATAACCATGACTACTATTATAATTCCTCTGTTTCGGGTGCAGTGGCCCCAATACCAATCCTACTGTATAGGATAGCAAATATTTGAGTTGTTGCATGCTCTGTCTACATTCTCTCTACAGCAAAATAAAGGGTAAGGCATTCTAGGAAAATATGAGTTGATGCAATTTGTTTCTGAAGGCCTGAAATGCAAGGGAATGATTTCTCCCAAGGCCAAAAATGGTTCTTTGCAATATAGCACTGGGTTAGCAGAAGTCATTCAGAATTATGAGAGATGAATGCCTTCCTTTCCCATGGGCAGAACCGGCAAAATTCATATTCTATTCCATTAAGTGCTAGGGAGAGGAGGATGAAAGTGCATTAGCTTTTAGAGTATTACTTATTCATTCATACTCATCATCTTTTAAACTAGTTAATGAGCCTCTCATAATTCATGCAACAAATGGGTCACATACTTTTCAAAAACTGCCTAACGGTGTCTTAAAAGTTGTTTTCTGAATGTTCTGTGCCACCAACATTTAAAATAGGTCCATATTAGAATCGTTTGGGAGGGCTTAGAGATAACCTCAAGTGTTGCTTCTCAGTCTTCCTTTCATTATGAGCATCTCCCTAACTGGCTTAATTCCTAAACTCTATTATATCTAAACTAAGCTGAGAGAACCAGCACAAGGTTGTCTTTAGCACATACAGCACAAGTGATTCCCATCAACAATGCAAAGAGGCGCATGCAAACCCTTAAAAAACTCAAATACTTTCCTCCCTGCAGTGTCCTTAGTGCACTCAAACCATCCAAGGCCGTATACTGGTGGGCCATTGCAGAGCCCTGGCAAAAGGAACCTCCATGCTGGAAGCCATGAGAAACATTTTATACATACCAGTGGCATAGCTGCCAAGTTTTCCCTTTTCTCGCGAGGAAGCCTATTCAGCATAAAGGAATTTCCCTTAAAAAAAGGGAGGACTTGGCAGCTATGACCAGTGGCATGCAGTCCACGGATTAGTGGGATTGGCCTAGTCCCCTTAATGCTCCCAGAGGACCTTGTCATGTACCTGCTTAGCCAGTGTCTCCAGGCTCCTGTATGTGTGTGCATGATGCCCCCCCCCATTACCTCCATAAAGGCTGCAAAACTGCACAAAACATACTGTACCTGAGCAGGAAGCAGCTGCTTGAAGCAGAACTGCAGCCCATTCTCTTTCATTTTTCATTTCATTTTTTAAGTACCGTAAGAGCAGATAGCCTGAAGTGCTCCTCTCCTTCAGCCTGTGTGTGTGTTGAAAGCATGGCGTTTTAATAAAATAAACCCCCAGCCCCAATCTGCCAGAACCTGAAGTATCAGCATCAACATGCAACATGCAACAACCAAGAACAACACAATCATAGAAAGGGACATGGAAGAATGGGTGTGTGTTAAAAATGGGTTTTTAATGGAGGTGGGGAGGAATCCACACTTCTGCCTGGGGTTGTCTTTCTCAAAAAAACAAAGCAAAGCCAAACTTTTCTTCTTTTTGCAAGCTGCTAGGAACTGGCAAATTGACCGGCCAGGGAATGGACTTCCTTGGGAGGCTGTGAACTCATTGAAGGTTTCTAGGCATCTGCCAGGGATGTTTGAGTGGAGATTCCTGCCTTGCAGACGGTTGGACTAGATGACCCTTGGGACCCCCTAACTATTCCCCTATGAAAAAAACCACCACACACCTCAGATAGGTACTTATCCATTAGCACCTATTAGCATCCTGATCAGGGTGCACATTAAACCTCACCTCATCTGCACCCCACATTTTGCATTCAGCAGCCGTGAGCAAAAACACTTACGGTAAATCCTTCTAGGGACTTAAGTGCTGCTGCTTCTCCCTGTGCGCTAGGAAAAAAACCTTCATTGGATTGTCATTGTCATCATCCGTCTATCTCCTGTCTCAGGAGACAATGGAAGACTTCAGGGGTGAAAGTCAAATTGCTGGAGAGTTATACAAAATCTTTAAAAGGGATCCAACCTTGAAAATGTTAGTGTTATTTAGCTCATCCCCAGTTTTCTCCCCTGCCTCTCTCTTCAGGCCTTTTTTTCAACCAGAACTCAGTTCCAGCACCTCTCAGGTGGGAGCCATTGCCATTCTAAGAGAAGAAGGAAGGCATTCATAGTGAGTTCCGGCACCTCTTTATCTTTCTTTATTATTTTGGTCTGGTTTCCAAGGCAACACACAGCCTTGTATTCTCCCTCCAAGTCTCTATTCCTAAAGCCTTATAATGCACAATGCCACAGGCAATATCCTGGTGGCAAGGACAACTTTGAGTTCCAGAAAAAGAACGCCCCCACACCCACATACCCCGTGTTTCCCCTTTTTAAAGACACCGTCTTATAACTTTTTTCCTCAAAAAAACACACAGGGTGGCTTACTTTCAGTGGGGTGTCTTATTTTTTTTTTATTACCGGTACTGTTTTTACGGCTCAGGGTGCTGGCTCAGGGCACTGCTGGGCTCTCTTGAGTGCTTGGCGCTGCAGCAGCCACCGATTCCGGGTGGCGGGGCGGCAGGCGTCCTTGGCCGGGCCAGGCGGAGGTGCTCCGCCCACCGCTGCAGGGCACTCCAAGCTCGTTGGCCAGGCCAGGCAAGGAAGAAGCATATAGCCCAGTGGTGGCGGCAAGCACGGAAGCGGCAGGGACAGCAGTGGACGAGAAGGCAGAGCGTGGGGATGCAGCCAGCAAGGCGGGAGCACAATCAGCTGTTAAGTGGAGCTCTTGGAGATCCCGCAGTGCCGGCCGCATGGAGTGACTCTGTGAGTGGAGGTGCCTGTGGGGGTTGGTCTCCGCGGCACGGAAGTATGGCTTATTTTGGTGTAACTGTATTTTATTTTGAAGGCATGTTTAAATACAATTAAATTAAAATTATTAAATCAAAACAATCTAAATAAAATATAAACAATCAACATTCCCCCCCCCCCCCCACGGGGCCCAAGTAAAATTATCAAACGTTGACTGGTCTGCGGCAATAAAAAGGTTGGGAAGCACTGGTTTAACTCACAGCACCACCCGCGTCCGAGGTACCACTGTGGCACCAGAGGGTGCTGCAGAGCAACTAGCAACCAGCAATAGGGAGCCAAAGGCCAGCACCTTACCTTAGGAGGCAGCAGTGGCAGCAGCGGGCACTGCCAGGACAGCATGGCGGAAAGGCTCCCCTTCAGCACCAGACACTCAGCTCCCAGGCAGGCAGCACATGGAAGGCCAGCACAGCGCCTCCCTCCCTGCCTACCCTCCCACTTGTCCATCAATTCCCAACAACAAGGTCTGGTGGGCTGGCTGGCTGGGCTCCTTCACCTGCTTGCTTGCTTGCTTTGAGGCTGCCTCAGCTCCTGGCAACCAGCTCCCCTGGCCAGCCCCAGAGCCACCATTCGCTGGCCAAGCTTGTAGCCAGGGCTGCTGCAACAGCTGTGCAAGCCTTTGGGAAGCAGCTATGCAAGAGGGAATCAGAGGAGGGAAGGAAAGAGGGACAGAGGCCAGGGTTGCCCGTGGCACACCTGACTATCATTCAAGGCACCCCACGGTGCCATGGCATACTGGTTGAAAACCACTGCAGTAACAGATACTGGCTCTGCCTGTCAAAAGAGAAGACCTGGATGTTGAATGGGATTGGGAAAGAGGGCATCCCCAGTTGTCACCTGATTTCTTAGGCCAGAGATATCAATGTTTCTGTGGCCCAAGCCAGTGAAAGGGAATGAGGGAAGTTCTTTGTTTCTAGCATGTGAGTAGACAATGCTCTAGAATTAAAAGGAACAGAGAGTAACGGCTTTAGATTAATTTACAGTACAATCCTATGTCTACTCAGAGGCAAGTCCTATGAAATTCAATGGGGTTACTGGACTGTAGCCTAAATGGCTTACATAAAACAGAAGTAAAGTCATTATCAAGGAAACTACCCTGGGAGCAGAATCAAATGAAATTGTTCCAGTGGAAAAGACAGAAAATACGAATGGAATCGCCACTTAAATTGCAGTCCAATCAGCTCTTGTTTTTCATCCTCTGTCCCTGGTGGATGAAAAGCAGAGATGGTTCTGTGCCAAGTTTCAAAAATGGCAGCTCCTATTTTGGGAGCAAACATTAGATCAGATTATATGTAAACATCTTTCTATTACAGAGAGGAGATGGGATGATTAATGTCACTCAGATGGCTAATTGAAAGCATCTGAAAAGCATGACAACATGAAGGGGGATCATTCTTGATCCTGGCTGAGTCAGAAACACAGCTGCTCATCACACATTAGTTGCCTGGCAATTGATGTGAAACCTTCTCTTGCATGTGCCTACAGCATCCTCCCATCTAAGGGAGTTGACAACAATTAGCACTCATGTAGAACTTAGTGTCTTTCCAAGGAAGGACAATGCCCTTTTCTTTGCTCCTTTTGTGCCTCTGCAATGAGTGCCCCAGATCTTACTTGAAAAACTGGACACCTTCCACATTCTGAAGGCAATGAGTCTCTCTTGTTGGGCCACTTCCTCCTCCTCCTCCCTGCCTGCCTGCCTGCCTTTCAGATCTGAAAAGTGACAGTTTGAGGTCTGGCATGGTATGCGAGGTCCTGCATATTGTGCTGGTGCTACTGCAGTCATTGCCTCCAAGGCCAGCACAACCCCATGGAAAAGCTCTCTAAGTGCCTGCCTGAAGTGTTAGAATTCACAAGGCTGATTAAGAAAGCCTACTGGAGAGAGAGTTTTGGGAGAAAGATCCTTACTCTTTCATAGCGGCAAAATGGTGATTGCTCCAAGCACATTAATACTTGGTTAGAATTTGCATCTGCCTTCATCCACCTTTAAATAAATGTTCCCTGTGAAAAGACTTAGGCTAGAATAAATCACATACACTTCGCTTTGCAAATAAGTGTATGTTTCCAACAGAGTTTACCAACAGAGTTTCCAAAAGTTACAGTAAACAAGTCTCCATCTGCTGGCAGTACAATAAATATAAAAATGATTTCAAATGACTAAAAGGGAAAAACTTGGTTTCCTTTCAAAAAGGATCATGCAATATTTGGGTTAGCAAATATGCAGGCTATAAAAATCACCTTTTTACTTGCAAGGAGTCATGAATTGTTCCAGTAAGTGCAAAGAGAAGACTGAGAAGGGGGGAGTAGAGGCTGCTGAGAGCTTATAAAGCCACACCCACTTGCAACCTGAGCTGTGGGATCATGTTAACTCTTTAATTCAGTTACTGTATTTTACAATAAAGTTTTCATGGGCAGGGGGATATACGTAATGTGTCCCTCCACATACTAGGACTTAGGAACAAAACACCCTTGAGCAAAAACATGTTCTACATTCCCTCCAAACACTGTTTCCCTGGTGGTAAACTTCTGCCTTAAAAAAAAAAAAACTATAATGGTGTACCCAGGCCATCCTAATTCTGTGTGTAGAAACAGTGAATTCTGTGACCTGTATAAATTAAACTGAACAACTCTGTATAATTCCCTTATTTTGCATAATTTACTTTGTGATTTATTTATTCATTTACTTGTTATATTGCATAGTGATGGAGGGCAGGACACTGAATCCCAAGGACAACATGATTCTCCAAGCATTAGAAATAGTATTCACCCACCCTTATCCAGCCACTTTGGCACAGGTTTTCCATACATTTTCAATTTCAAGCATATAAGGATTTTTCAGTACTTCTGCACAATCAGTCTACACACAGTCCTGATTATTGTTAAATTTATCTTTCCTACAGATCTGTGTCAATACTTTTCATCCTGCTCCAACCCGCCATGAGTCTTGTGGTAAGGATTTCTTTCATCTGCTACCTTGAAAATAATGAGTTAAAAATCTGTGGGATTTCATGATAGAAAGGTCACAGGACACTGAGCTTTTCAGTCCTCCAAAATGCTTTCATTTCTTTTTTATGCCGTTTTCCATTTTAATCAAAGCTTAGCGGGTTTTTTTTCCAGAGTTCACATGATTTCTTCCCTCCCAGTTCTAGGTAGAAGCACAACCATCTGCTGAGGGGGAGATAAAGAGCTTAACTGGAATTTGTCAGAAATGTATTCCCAATTTGATTGTTGCCACGAATTATTTAGAACAAACAGAGGGATGGCTTCATTTCTTTCTTTAATTTGATAATTATGTCAATACGTCCAGGCCAATGACATTGTGCAAAACCACTCCAATTTGGTTGATGTACTAAAATCAATGGCACCAAGTGACTTAAATAAGGTCTCAATTTAAATAAATTATTGTGGCTGGAGGCAGACAGTAATTTTGTTCAAGGAACAGAAGATAAGGGAATGGAAAACACTACTGCTTGTGTGCGCACAGTGAAAAGTTGATGGCAGCTGCAAGAGGGCCAAGCATTTACTGGGATCCAGAGATGGTTGAGAGACCCACCACCAGGCCCTGCTACCATGTTCCTGCCATTGTCTTTCTGGCTAGTGTTGCCACATGGACAGTGATTTCCCATGCACGCTAGGGCAAATTAGGTAGGCGCCAAAAGAAACTGTTAGTGGTGGAAAAGAGACACAAAGTACAGAAGAACAACTCAATGCAGTTAAAGCACCTGGCTTAACCCTAGGTATATTTGGAACTGTAGTTTGTTAAGGGTGCTGGGAATTGTATTTCTGTGAGGGAGCAAACTACAGTTCCCATGATTATTTGGGGGAAGCCATGTGCTTTGAATGTGTGGTGTAGATGCAAGCAGATATGGTAGTAGTATTTCATAACAGAAGCTTTGAAATGTAAAAACAATCTAGCACTGCGATAACTAGGATATCATGTTTTTGCAGCACTAATGATGCAATGATGCAATTTGCTGGGGCAATGTAGCTTTCCCCCCAAAAAAACCAGCAACAGTGAATGATGTTTGCATTAGAGCTGTAAGCACGTATTGGTTGGCATCAATGTTGCTACTGTAGTGAGCAACGTCTTCTTACAATCCATGCAGGTTTGATCAGTGCCATTCCAAACACATTAAAAAAACTTATTGTGGTTGTTTTGAGATAGTATGGGACCTGGAAAGGAGCCTTCTCCAAATATCTTAAGGCATGAGCCGGCTAGTATTATAGGGCAGGGCTAGATAGTCCAAGCTATCACATTGGTTGAGCAAACAGTATCCAATGCTTCACTGCCTCAAGCACAATACAGTAAGAGCCAGTGTGGTGTAATGGTTAGAGCACTGGACTATGACCTGGGAGACCAGGGTTCGAATCCCCATTCAGCCATGAAGCTCACTGAGTGACCCTAGGGTAGTATCCATCTCTTAGCATAATCTACCTCACAGGGTTGTTGTGAAAATGAACTGGGGAGGAGGAGACCCATGTACACCAACTTGAGTTCCTTTGAAGAAAAGTGGTTAATTAATTAAGCAAGCAAGCAAGCATAAAGTGGCTAAAGGGAATAATAGAAGGTAGATGCAAGGATTGTGAACAAGGTCACCCCTTCCTGCTCTCATGACAGACAAACTTTCTGTTTTGTGCTCAAGACAGGTGCTATAGTTCTAGCTCATTAGTCAAAGGTTGAATTCAGAATCAATCTTTATCTCTTGTTTTCTTTCACACATGTAGAACTGATTACACTTAAGCTGGATCTACACAGACATAAAAAATGCTATTAAAATGCTATTAAAAATGCTATAAAATAAATAAAATATATTTGCGATTTGCCATTCAGCTCTACAGATCCATCTGGTGTCACATTTTTATAACACACTTATAATGTTATAATTGCAGCTGTGCAGACGAGTCCTTAGGCAATCTTTTGCTGCTAGAATAATTAGCTAAATAAGAGGGGAAACCCAAAGCGGGTTTAAGTGCAACAGCTGAAAACACTCCAGTATGTTTCACAAAACAGCAAGCAAATGTTGGAGAAAGCACTGGAGCATAATGCACGGAAGGAGAAGCTGACGTAATAGCCAAAGGTGTGTTCTGCCCTGGTTCTAGCAGCAGGAGCTTCACATGTTACGTAATTGAATTATAACTTGTCTAGCTCTGTTATCATTTACATTTCTGCACAAAAGCCAGGAGCAAAAATTCTTGTCAGGATTCATCATGGTAACGGCACTGAACTAGACAGTGGCATGTTGAATGACATGGCTCATTCAATTCAGGGAAAAAACAGTTTAATAAAAAGCACTGGAAGCTAAATGTAATGCATCCTCATTTTTCCTTTAGGATTCATGGAAATCCATTGGATATAAACACAGTTGAAACCCCACATCTCAATCAAAAAACAATGGGAGCATGACATAGGTTATGAAATAAACCCTACCCAATGAACTAAACTGTGATCTAAACCATCCTTAAAATCCATCTCAGCCAAAAGAAGGGAATTCACTTTGAAGCTAATCTATAGGTGGTACCTAACCCCATGGAAGTGGGTGCTGATACACCCAGCAACCTCACCAAAATGCCGAGGATGTTGCACCTCTACAGGCACATACCTCCACATGTGGTGGGATTGCCCAAAAATTCAACCCTTTTGGATGTCAATCATACAAGAAATATTCAAAATAACAGGTACCAGAAGCCACTCCAGAACTGTCCTTACTAAATATCTTCCAATACAATAACACACACACACTCACACTGCAAATAACTCATAAGCCACCTCCTAGAAAAGCTAACCAACAAATTGAAACTAGCACAGGGACAAACTAAATAGGATGCCGTCACCCTGCTGTGGCTCCCCTTTATTCCGTACACAGCCCAGCAAGACCACAACAGGAACCCACCGACAGCATATTAATTGATATGCCTAAGCTGACCCAACAGTCCTCTTCCACTCACACATACAAACAAAACTCACTGCAGTCAACTATAGGCAACCAACCATGCTCTAGGCCCCCCAATCTCCCTCACGGCCAATGGAAACTAATAAATGAATAGAAAGAGAACCTACCCATGTGATGCTGACACAAAATTTTACAACCTATGTAGAAGAATGAGTTTAATATCCCCCTTCTCTCACCTCCCACTCTCTCTCGCCATTCTCTTCCCCCACGACTTTATACTGTCTATAACATTATTGTCTCACATCGAATATGAACAATTTGTAGAATGAATTCTATTAACCGAAAGCAGAGACCCTGTATGTACTTTTATAACCCAAGAAAATATTTAATACATTTTGATTTTAAAAGTTGAATAAAATGAATAATACATTCAATAGATGAACTACCTATTTTTACTACTACTATTAGTACTTATTAAATTTATATACTGCCCTTCATCGTAAGATCTCAGGGTGGTTCACAGAATAAAAAGCCATGTTTCTGTACCCTGGCACATGGAAAGTTAGTCCCACTCATAACTCCGCTGCCTAACGAGATCTGCGACCAATTTTCTGCAGTTCTATTTTTTATCTGCAAAAGTCCCGCTTGAACAGGCAGAAGTAAAAAAAGTGTGAAGGTTATGTAATTAAAACATTACTTAAATAATTAAAACACAATGAACTTTGACAATGAACTTCGTCAATGCTTAACTTATTCCTTCTTTCTATGCTGCCATTCTAAGTGCCCCCTCCCCACATGTTTTCCCCCAAAAGACAATAGTGTCACACCCTATGCCAGGACAGAAAGTTCCTAAGGCCCACTAGCTTCAGACAAAACAAGTGACGGCTGACAGCCTCTGCGTCAGTTAGAGAACTGGGGTTACTCAGTGGTTGTAAGACAGGATGAAAATGCTGTAAAACCAAGTAAGGGTACCTTCTAACTATTATTAAAAAAACTAGCAAGTATGTCTCTTCCTGACACATCCTTGAATTCAAAGCAACTCTTTGATATTTGCTTAGTGCTTTGAAATTCATATTAAATTACCATCATACTCATCAGCACACTAATTTCTGAATGCAAGCTTTGAATATATAATTTAGTATATTGTTAATAATGTCAATTATCTGTTACATATGTATATATTCTTATGTTAATTAATTGCTTTATTAACAGCCCAGTCCAACACACATTTAATAATTGTAAATTAATATACTTAACGAGGATACAATAATAATTAGCATAGATATTTAGGGTACAAATATGTTTATTACAGAGCGGGTGGCAAAATGTCAGAATGTTGTCATGTCCCTTAGATCAGTGATGACTGTTAGCTTGGAATTTGTTTGGGGTAACTGGCTACATAGAGGGTGTGCTTCTGTATTTTATACATTGGTCAGCTTGCTGTAATAAACATCTGACTGACAGAGCGAGTGTTCAAAGCCCCTCGCAAAGGAGCCCACAGTGGTCTTTACAGAAAAACACGTAAGGTCAGTATGGCTGTGTTGCACATGGCAGGCTCTGAGGATGAAAGACAGGGACTTGGCCAAAAACCAGTGCTCCAGACAAAGTACACAGGAGTCCTGCTGGACCAGGCCAAAGGCCCATCTATCCCAGCATCCAGCAGGAAGGCTGCAAGCAGGTCCTTGAATGCAACAGCATCTTCTGCTTACAATTCTTAGCAACTGGCATTCAGAGACATGCTATTCAGGGATATGAGGGGGACAAGAAAGTTCTGCTCCTCTTTTAGGCCAGCCTTCTAAATTACTGTTGTTACAGCAACAGACATGGTTTGGCTAAAATGGTAGAGTGTTGGGGCTTGTAGATTTTATTAAGTCTCCCCAAAGTTCCCCCATAATTAATGAAATCTAGTGCAGTGAGATTTGAACCAGACATTGTATAGGCTCAGTCTGTCAGCAGCTGCACCAAATCATACCTCTTCCTCTGAATTCAATGGCACAGAACTCCCATCCTATTGTTAAGGGGGACTCCGGTTTTACTTTTCTGTTCATTCACAGGATAGGCTCCAGGTATGAGCAGCCTCAGCAAAGCATTATGTGGTCCATTCATCCCTGGTGCCAGTAGCCTTCCTTTGGGCAGCATTACCATGTTATGCATGCTGAGCCACCCACCATTTCCATTACTAACAAGGGCTGGACATCATGTTACTCCAGGAAATCTTAAATGAGGGGTGGCTTCCCAGCTGCTGCTTCTAGATAGGCTCAAGCCCAGAGGAATGGACAAATAAAGGAACAGACATATGTGCTGCTGAGCTACTGACATGGGCTTTGTTCACTCACCAGCAGCCTGAATCCTGGCGTTCAAAACAACTCCCGGGGTGAAGACTTGGTTAAAATTAAGTTCTGCTACTATTCCTGTTTATATTGAGATGTCTTCCATACTTCCAAGATGGGCATCACAGACAAAAACAGGAGGGAGATTTACTGGTGAGTTTAAAGGTAAAATGCACATCCCTGGGTTTCAACCTGACAGCCCAACTCCTAGCCTACAAGCCCGTGAAACACTTCTGCATTCATCAAACATAGAGTCAGGGCAAGCCCAGGATGTTTTGCCGCTTGAGGCAAAGCAGAAAATGGCAGACCTCTCATGTCTGCCATGCCACCCACAGGTGCTGCCTGAGGCAATTGGAGGTGGCTTGGGAGAGCCTTGGCACACTGAAGGAGGCCAGAGAGGAGCAGGTGGTGCTGGGGGTGGCAGTGGCAGAGTGGGCAGCCAGGGGTATGCTCCTTGGGGCGCAGATCTGCCGCCCCTCACAGTTGTGCCCAGTCTGCTGCCTGAGGTGACTGTCTCACCACACCTCGTAGGTGGGCCACTCCTGTGTGAAGTGCTATGAAAAGGGTTTCTGCCTTGAATACCTCACTGATGACGGGCTGAGAACTAAGATGAAAAGTATACTTCCCCAAACCAGATCACTCCCTCTAAAAGTGGTGAGGAGCGACAGGCACCCTTGCAAAAAGCACTTAGAACCAATGCTGTTTTCTAGAAAGAAAATGTCCATGAAGTTGTTACAGTAAGCGTCACACTTTTTAACAACAACAAAAAGGTGCTGGTACTGTGTCCCATTGAGTACTCCCTGAAAAAAAGCACTGCTTAGAACCATCATGGTTGGAAAAACCTGGGTTTTTCATTAAAAAAAAAACCTTTAGAGAAAAATCAAAGCTGGATGGGGGGCATGCATTATATACATATTTTTTCCTGGTCAGGTAGAAAATAATAATAATGTGTGACGTGGCATTTAAGATACTTGTCAGCAAAGCTTCACTCTGTTGTCTCTGTCCATCACCTGTGTCTGCATTTAGATTTCTCATTTCTCATGCAGGGACCTATATTTTACTTACGTTTATTCTGCAATTGTCCATGTATGCTGATTACACAATACAGTAACAGTAGCAAGCAACTCTGATTGATTACTGCAGATTTTGTTGGCATTTTCCTAAAACCTGTCCTGTCTGCTTTAATAATGCTAGCATATTATGTTATCTTGACTTGGCAGAGTGATTTTTGGCCATGATTTCATAACTGTGCTGACCTGATTAAAAGTAAAGGTCATCAGCCCAGAAGAGATTAATTTGGTCTGGTTATCTGATGAAGATTCATTTTGCATGCTGTGCTTTGTGTATATGTGTGTGTGTCTGTGTATTGAACATCCATTTTTAACAATGGCTAAGAGAACATGCTAACATTTATAAATTTAGGGTTTAAGATATATAATTATACTCCCTCTGTTTATTAAAGTGCAAGGGAGACTGGCTATTTATGTTAGAGCGGTTATAAAGGACAGTTTCAAAATATCACATATCAGGCTTTTGAATTCGTTCCAGTAGAAGAATTTTAAGACATTCAATTTGGAGCCAATAACATATCTTATTTGCATTTCATAAAGTTATCCCCGCTGCCACTTGCCCCAGACTCTTGTAGTTTTGAGATGACCATATCAGGCCAAATTTCAAGCAGGCAAAAGCCATTTTTCTCCCCTCCTGCCCAATCCCAAGAAAAAAATCAGCTGCTGAAGTTACTGCCGGTCATGCAGCTGTTTAATACTGTGGCCTGGTTCACATGACATGGCCTGATCCAAGGTGGGTTGCAACAGGCACACTTACCACCCTGCAAGTATATGGTAAAAGATAAAGAAGTGGGTCCCCAAGTGCATGTTTGGGTAAGAAGTGGCTCCTGGGTCCGAAAAGATTGGAGACTACCTGTTTAGTCAGATAGCGGAAACATGCTGTTGCCTGGAGAGGAGCTTGCAACCACTTCACACCTTGCTGGTCCTTTTTTTTACTGCCACACCACATTGAGCCATGCCAAAGCTGGCTACAAGGTTGGGCAGTTTGCCTATCCTGGATGGGGTCGTGCTCTCAATGAAGAAGCAGGTGTGTAGTTTGGAGATGTTCCTGGATTACGATTGAGATCATGGCAGAGATGGAGGCAAGTATAACCTTGCCCCTCACTGTGCTATGATCTCAATGAAAAACACCTATTTTGCTGCTTCCTGGGGGGGGGGGTATTTTCTCCAGGAGAGGAGCGGCAAAGAGAGTTAACTCTCTCCCTGTGAACCACTATCCCCACATCTCAGCTACTTAAAAAAAGCCAACACATTTAATGTGATTATGCATGTAACATGTCTAAGACTGTGTAAACACTACTCTTTTAAAATACATTCAAAGCACATACTTTCCCTCAAAGAATTCTGGACACTGTAGCCTAGTCCAGTCCTTAGGAATAAGTCCCACAGTGTATTGTGGAGCTGATTCACCGAGGACTGTAGCCTAAAGTCCTTTTTTCCTTGCCAGAATTGATGTCTGAGATTACATGTGATTTTCCATATTAGGGACATTCTTGAAGCAAAAAATAAGAGGGAAGAATGATGCATAATTAATTATGATCAGAGAGCACATTTCACAACAGCCTCTACAAAATGCTTTACAGTAGTGGCCAGAAGAGAAAAGTCTACAATCCTGACAAGTCTGTATATTGATATTCACCCAGCAGCTGCAAAGGGATTCAACATACTTTCATTTGCTACGTTACACATTATTTTAAAAAAGAGTTTCAAAATAATCTATTACTACCATGCAGTCAGTTACAATGAACCAAGTAACGGTTCACTGTAAAAAGTAGACAGCAACTTTAATTCTAGGGAAATCGCAACTGTGATCAAGGGGTATGCTAACCAAGTTAAAGTAGTTCCTGATCATAGTTGCAACTTCCCACAAACTGAAGTTGTCTTATTTTTGTTTTATAAATCCAAAGCTTTTTAACAAATTCATGTGCTGGTTTCTGTGTTGCCAACTTTATATCTTCAGATGTCGAGGCACTGTGAATTCATTTCTTTATTAAATAAGTTCACCTCTATCTTCTGGCTCAATATATTTTAAAAAGTTGCAGTTTCCTGGGGGACATGAGCTATGGTATTGGCTTCTAACTTCAAGAAAATTGATGAATTTTCCAACCATATTTTGGTGCAATCTTAAACTTGCTTACCTGAGAGTACTACTAAACTTAGTGGGACATGCTTTTCAGGTGTCATGTATTGGATTCACTATACAATAGCTAAAGGACCTAGACAAGATTTTGTGAATGGCAAGAGACAATGAGACTCATGATAAATTGGAGGAAATTAGCCCTATTTTAAATGAGGAACTGTCTAATTAGAACAGGCATCCCCAACCTTTGGCCCTCCAGATCTTTTGGACTACAATTCCCATCTTCCCCGACCACTGGTCCTGTTCGCTAGGGATCATGGGAGTTGTAGGCCAAAATATCTGGAGGGCCGCAGTTTGGGGATGCCTGAATTAGAAAGTTTACTTTAAATAAAAGAGGCAGGGATTGAGATCTTGATGTTCCTCTCTTTCCCTTTTTATTCCTCTTGCAGCTTCATTGATTCTATTTGGGTTAATGGTGATTTACTGCAGTGTGAAAAGAAACAAGCCCTGAATCTAATTGCACAGCTCCATAATTGAGAGTCTGGTAGGCTGTTGCATTTTACAATTGTGCATAGGCTTACAAAACTAATATAAAGTGAAAACCAGGAGAAATGTGGTAGAATAATGAGATTTATCTGCCTCTTCCTATACATGCTCCCTGTAAGACTAGCTCTGCTGCTACGTAGTGCAAATCTATAATCTCTTTTCTAGCAGAATTATGTTTCAAGGGATTTCCAATTTCATTCTGTTTTTTGTGATATTAAAGGGGTGCACACACACACACATCTTCTCACACATAGGAAGGGAGTTGTGTATCAAGGGGTCTGGCTGGTTAACCCCACCCCGTGTTCACCGTGTTTGCAGTTATGTCTTCCACCAACCACGTATTTAGCAGGTATGTGAAATGGCCCTCTGCATGTCCTGACGCAGCTGTGCAGGATTCTTTCACACATGAGGGGGAATTCTGAGCCACTGAAGATTCCCCGTCACACGGGGCAGCCCTACACCTGTGCTTCATGCAGCTGCCATTTGAACGGTCAGTAGGGGGCCTGGCCAGTGGACACGTTGTCATACCAGGAGGGGCTAAGCTGGTGTGACCCTGCAACCTCTGATGTATGCATTCAGTGTTGAGGGAGGTTGTGTGAATCTATTTAATTCTAAGCTAAAACCTATCTCACTATGCATAACAGAGAAATTATTATTATTATTATTATTATTATTAATTAGAATTTATATACCACCCTATACCTGGAGGTCTCAGGGCGATTCACAGAAATGTTCAGCTACATGGTACATATTTAGGCTGAAATCAATCAATGGTTATTTAAAATTGAGGGTGATTTGAAACAGTGGATATGGATATTGGTGTGTTCCCTTATCTCACATTTGCATCTGGTAAGGTTTTGGCACAGCTGCCGTACACAGGCCTATGCTCCACCTGTCCTTATTTACCAGGGGCAGACCATGTTAGTTGAAGCCTAAATCACTATATTATATTATATCACTATAATAATAATAATAATAATAATAATAATAATAATATATTATTATTATTATTATTATTATTATTATTATTATTATTACCCCGCCCATCTGGCCGGGTTCCCCCAGCCACTCTGGGCAGCTTCCAACAAAATACTAAAATACAGAAATCCATCAAACATTAAAAGCTTCCCTAAACAGAGCTGCCTTGAGATGCCTTCTAAAGGTCTGGTAATTGTTGTTCTCTTTGACCTCTGGTGGGAGGGCATTCCACAGGGTGGGTGTCACTACAGTGGCTTCTAGCACATTTCTGGGGACCATCAAAAGTGTTGACCTATGCAGCTTAATACTCAATCACCTCAAGGATGACTGCCTCCCATGTAAATCTGTCCGGGAGTTTACCCTTTTCAGAGACTCACTTCCATGACCAACTGCTATCAGAGACAGGGCCTTTTTGTGATAGCACCTTGGCTTTGCAAGTTCTCCCAAGAAGTGTTCACTTAGGGCTGAGTTGGTTGTCTTTTTGACTTATTCATTTTCCCAGGCCTTTTAGATTATTGTAGTTTTTTTTTCAAACAATCAAAAACCACAAGTTTTTATCTCATTATGGTGTTATTATGTTTTGCCTATTATTTATTAGTTCTTAACTTTGTTGCTTTTTAAAAAATTTATTCTGAAAGCCACACTCAGAAATTATAATGAAGAGTGGGATATTAAATATCACAAATAAATAACAGGTCCCCTAACCGCAAAATGTGAGAAAGGAGAACCCATGGCGGATACAAACAATGTTTAAAGGCAGACTTATCAGGGAACATGTCATCCTGCATGACATGGAGCAAGTTCCAAGTTAAATTTCCCTCTCTGTATAGCTTGGAAAAGGACCTAACAGCACCAAACAAACAGCATTTACTTTCCAATATCTATCAGGTTGTTACACTTAAGATTTACTTATTTATTCAAATTATCAACCAACAAATAAAAAAGTTATCTGGGTGAAATAAAAGTAAAAACAAATTAGAATTGCAATGAGACAAATAAGGAAAATATAAAATCAAAACAAAACACTTTATCACAGAGATCAAGAGATTAAAACATTGCAGCAACCATCAGTTAGATCAGAGCTGGGGCCTGGGGGGTGAGAGAGGAAATATAAATTTCACAGAACTAAGTAATTGTGTTAAAACCAAACCAAGGTTCCAATAAAGCAACACTTAGGTACCAGTATTTATGGGTCATGGGCAATGGAAGGTATCATTTTTCTTACAGTGCCATATTTATTCAGCTCCCAGGAGAGTACTGTTGTCAAGTCTGTTGGTGGAGATAGGAAAAGCAAATGACTTGAGGACAGTAAGATACTGGTTGTGCAGTCATTATATATCAACTACAGTACCTACAGGACAGTTCAATCAGTTTATGGCATTATCAGAGCTGAGATGGGCATTTATAACAGAAAACCTTTCTAATAATTGCACTGTGACTACTTTTTTATTTTTTGCGCTATATGGAGACAGCTTTGGAGAGTGCCTGAATTGTGCGGGGGCTTTCCATCCAGCGCCCCCCCCAGCCCCTTATTCCCTCCGGATTTGGGGCCAGATGTTGGGCAACTGCAGATGAGACTATTTCCTCTGGCCCTGGAGGAGTTTGGGAGGCTGATTACTCCCATCTCAGCTTCTAATTGCCCGTTTGAAATGGAGACGATGGAATTTCAGCCATCTTCTGTGGCAATGAGCCGGAAGTCTTTAATAACAACACTTCCTGAAAGCAGAAAATAAAGATACTAAGAGTGGGCTTGTTTTTTCTGCTTTTCTTTTTAAAGAACAGTTTATTAGGACTAACAACAACAACAACAACAACAATAATTTGTACAACACCCATCTGACTGGGTTGCCCCAGCCACTCTGGGTGGCTTCCAGCATATAGAAAAACGTTGTTGTTGTTGTTGTTGTTAAACATTAAAAACTTCCCTATACAGTAACAGGGCTGCCTTCAGATGTCTTCTAAAGCTTGCATAGTTACTTATTTCAAAGAGAAGCTGGCAAAGAAAAAAGCACACGCGTAGACATTTGATTATAGCAGACATAAGAACAAAACAAGTAGACAAGAGAAAATCTCCCACAAATATACAGTCCAGTCATGCTCTTTGACCCAAACATATTTAGAAAACCATTTCACTTAAAATATATTTCTCTCTCTCTCCTTGGAATCTTTCTTTCCCTCAATTGACAACCATGTTTTTCCATAAGGGCCATGAACCAAATCCGAGAATACAATTCCTCCATCAAATTAGGGGTTACTAATTTCCAGCTTTAGTATACATTCTAAAATGCACCTAGCCTTCTAGAGCCCCTCCAATAATTTGGGTTAGTACTGTACTATGAGTTTCACTACTCAAGCTTTTTGTGCTAGCCTTCACTTTGCAAGATGTCTTCTTCTCAGTGGAAGACTGTTCAAACATAACAAGAAACCCTTGCTTTACAGCCAACGTTGCAACCTCATTCTTACTGCTATATGTGTTGATAAGCAGGAGAACATACTCTGCTGCTTATCAACACATATAGCAGTAAGAATGAGCAGTGGTGGAGGAAGCCACTCGGGCACCTGGAGCAGCAAACATGACGTGCATGGGCGTACCCAGGATCAAAGCTAGGGCCCCCCCCAGCCACACCCCCTAGCCACCCAATTGGCTAGCTGGCAATGATGTGGACAGGATCCCCCCAGGAGGCATGGTCAACGTCCACGCCCCCCAGAGGAAAGGGGGCCGTTTGCAAGGCAGCACACGGAGCCACCCGCGCTTGCACTCCTGCCTCGCCCGCTCCTTTAACGGCAGTGGTGACTAAAACAAGGCAGCAAATGAGGTGCCGTGGAGCATTGTGGGGCAGCACTTTCTGTGCTGTGCTTGCTGTGACTTGAAGGAGTGTGGGCTGAAGTCAGCCCAGGTCCAGATTTTTTTCAACGGAAGCAGTTTCGCTGCTGCTGCTGCCGTTTTGCTTCAGCCAAGCAGGCTGAGGCGGAGCACAGCAGGCAGCGTCCCTGCCTGTCCTCTCCAGCTGCCCTGCTTCTAGGGGGGGCAGGTGCCCCCCACCCCATGCTGGGTACGCCCATGATGATGTGTACCCGGGGGCAGGGCATCACTATGTAGCATGCATGTGCGGCATCACTATGTAAGATGTATGCGCCGTATGTAGCGACACCGCACAAGCGTGCTACATAGCGGTTTGCCAGGTGTGGTGCTGGGATCCTCTGCTCGCAGCTGCAGCTGGAAATGGAGGATCTTCCACATGCAGCTGCAGTGGCGTTATGGCTGCTCGTGCCGCCGCGGTGGGGTGCCGCCTTGTCACCCCCCGGAGACATGGCACTGGGGGTACACCACCCCCACCCCGTTGCAACACCACTGAGAATGAGTAACCTCTTCCTGACAGTTTCTGTAGCCTCTGTGTTGTTGAAATAGGCAGCTCATGCCCATTTGTAATTAAAGACGTCCTGGAAGGTTGGACAGAATCCAGGCTTTAATTGTATTTTTTAACCCACCTTTTCAAGCGAGTTAGGACGTGGCTGCTTCACTTCTTACTTGAATTAAATCGTGTTAGGAGCAGCACCTTGTCCTCACAATTGGAGCTGGTTATAGGGAACACCATGACTCCCTTGCTAGAACAGCATTAATGGCTACCGGTCTCCTTCCAGGAACAAATCGAACTGTGCTGATTATGACCTGTAAGGCCTCCTCCTCGCCGCGCGCTTCTTCCCCTGCCCACCGAGGCAGCAGCCGCAATGGCCACGCCGGTTCTCGGCTGCCTGGGCGGCTGGGCGGGGGCAGGCGGGCGGGCAGGCGCTGCTAGGCGGAGTCCGTGGGGCGGGGCGAGGCGAGGCGGGCCTTCCCAGTCCGGCCGTTCTGTCGCCGCCGCCACTGCTTCGGCCTCCTCCTCCTCCTCTTTGTGCGCCCTCGCTGGCGCTAGTGTCCGGAGACCCTCCTGTGGCCGCTCCCTGGGAAAAGCCGCCCCCGGGAACAGCGACCGCGCCGGGGGAGACCCAACCTGAGGGGGCACGACCCCAGCAGCTGCTTGCTTATCACGGGCGGGCGGACCCTTCCCGGATCCCCTTCGTCCCTTCTTGGAAAGTCACTGTTCTGGTCACTTCGGAAATAAACAGTCTCGCATCCGAGAGGGAGGGGGGAGAATCCGAGGATACCGCCCCCTCCGCCTTCATTTTTTTTTGAGGCTCTTGTTGGGAGATTGCCAACAGCTCTTCCTCTGAGCTTTCCCTCCCCTCCGCGCCGGGAGATTCCGCACCCCTTGGCACCGGCGCGCTTGGGTGCCTTCGCCTTCTTCGTGCGCCCTCGGAGACGCCTTCGTGCGCCCAGCGGGAGCGAGATGCCGCTGCTGTTGGCGGCTTCTGAGCGCATATGAGGAAAAGGGGCACCGGCTGGAGAGAGGGAGAAATGAACCATTTTCAGCAGGGGATACTACTGCTGCTCTTCCTGCTCCTGGAGGTAAGACAGATCGTTATTAATCTGAATTGCTATTACTAGGCTACTGTTATCATTATAGATGCTTGGCGTCAGGGTGTTCTGCCATCCACAATGTACTCCCATACATTTGAAGCCCTGTTGAGATTTAATGGACTGGTACACCCGGACGATTATAGGCCGTATAACATAGGCAGGGAATAGCCTCATTCTTATTGAGATCATGGTAAACTATATTATTGTCCGAGCTAGGCTTCTTCAAAGTAGCAGCATTCAGTCGTGTGCAAATCCTCGCTTCCAATCTTCCAGCCTGCAGACAGGTTTAGCACCTCTAGCTGGATGTCACAGAATTTTCCACTGACAGCCTTTTTATGAAAAGCTACCATAGGGAGGCTGGGAACTTGAACAAAGTGAAGGTGGGGTAGGGCTGCTTACTTAAGCCTTTTCCTTCAGGGCATTTCCCTGGACTTAATGCCTCCTCCCAAATTGCTCCCCTTCCTCTGCAGGGAATAAGATTCATGACCACTTTTCCTTTTAACTGTAGAGATAAAAATATATGGGAAGAGGGATTTTGAGTAGAAGAATGATTTGGGGAAAACAGTTAAGCCATACACTCTGCCCATGCAGAGTTCAAGGTTCTAGCGTCCCATGACAGCTTTTTATTTTATTTTAATTCATTTTATTTTAATGTTGCATGCAGTTGGACCTGAAGAAATAGACCTAACTGCTTTGTAGATTCAAAGGAATATGTTCATAGATAGGACTGAGGACTCTTACCTTTATTACTAACTGCTGATGTTAACTCCGCAGGGAACTAAATGTGATGTCGATACACAGATTTGATACATCTTAGGTTTTACACATTTTTGATGGCACGGGCCTTGTTTCTTCGTTACCATTGAGTTTTTATTTATAGAGAAATATCTGATTATCACTAGCTTCCTGCGCATTGCAAATAAATATAATACAAATACAAACCAGAAATCATTCGTATTGCAAAGTAATTACTGTTCGTTTTCATTAAAGTACTTTCTTATTATTGCTTTGTGTCCTCCCAAATATGATCCTGTTACGTAGATTAACTTCAGTAGTTATTTTATTTAAGTAGAGAGGCCTAGGGCTTTCTGCCTGCTAGGAAAGTCCCACCCCCACCCCCTGGTAAATAAGGGGAGGCTGTGGCTACTCAAATAGTGATCAAAATATACTCTACACATACTCAAAGACAGTACTTATTCACATTTTTCAGAATCAAGAATGTATGGGCTCTGTTGGTACAATCCAAGATTGAGTGGCTACTCAGCTTGGTGACAGGGCCTAACTGGACATTGTGTGCCAATATTTGTATTATAATCCAGATACTAGAGTGTTGTTGTTTTAAGGAAAGCTGTTGAAAGAGGACCACAAGGAATGGAGAAGTAATGCAAGAGGAGCCACTACTATGGCCTCACAGTCTTTTCTCCATATTGAAGGGTAGGGAGGGAACCAGGCTGGTTGTCTGGGAGAGATTCTTATTTGTCACAAGTTACAAGTAAAGTTACAGGTGCTTAAAAAAACCAGTGAGTGGCGATTTCAGGGGGAGCAAGGGGGCAAAGGAAGGGACCCAGGTGGCGCTGTGGGTTAAACCACAGAGCCTAGGGCTTGCTGATCAGAAGGTCGGCAGTTCGAATCCCTGCAACGGGGTGAGCTCCCGTTGCTCGGTCCCAGCTCCTGCCAACCTAGCAGTTCGAAAGCACGTCAAAGTGCAAGTAGATAAATAGGTACTGCTCTGGAGGGAAGGTAAACGCCGTTTCCGTGTGCTGCTCTGGTTCGCCAGAAGCGGCTTTGTGATGCTGGCCACATGACCTGGAAGCTGTACAGCGGCTCCCTCGGCCAATAACGCAAGATGAGCGCGCAACCCCAGAGTCTGTCACGACTGGACCTAATGGTCAGGGGTACCTTTACACTTACCTTTTAAGGAGGCAAAGGACTGAGTGAATGTGCCATGGGTGATGGTGGATTGGCTCAGTAAAAGCCCAGCCCCAGCATTCAAGCAGGTTGTACTGTCTGAAACCTGGCTCCGTTAAGCTGGAGGCAGCACTTCCTTGTTTCATGAGCAGAAAAAATAGGAAAATAAGTTTTCATTGCAAGACCTGTTCAGGTGCCTTTATTTAGCCATGCCAGGAAAGATCACTGTGTTTGAAAGAGTAATGTTCATGAATCTCCTTGGGCTACACATCATCATGCTGTTTTGCTTTGTTTTAATCAAAGAGGGTTTAGATTGTCTGTAGCTGGGCCTCTTCTCTTTGGGCTATTTGCCTTTGTAAAGCACTTAAGGCATTTTCTAGATTCGGCACTGCTTAATTTTTCGTAATAGAAGCAGTGTGCAAATGAAATAAAAATCCCACCTTCTTTGATTAGGTAGTACAACGCCCAGCTTCTTAAATGGGGTCTGTCTGTTTCAGGACTCTTATCTCTGATTGATCTTTAATGACAAATGACCATAAGGACTGTATTGCTGGAAGGATTTTTTAAAATTTAATCCTGGTATTTCACCCATGGCCCTTGATTTTTACAGATTTGACACAATGGCTCCTAGGTAGAGGTCAACTACCCTAGCACTGAACTGCATTGATTCATGAGGCAGTGAATCTCCCCAATAATTTTGCAAACAATGTGTTTACACTCCGTCTTTGCCCTGTCATAGGAGGTATCCAGAAACATAAATGTCTTCTTTCTGTTAGTTATGGGATTTCAGATTGTATGTTCATCGAATGATCAAAACATATGGATCACTCCATACTAAGGAGTGATCATGAACACACTTGTTAGTGCAGATTTTTGGATTGATCGCCTGCACACATTTTTTGTACTCTGAGCTGGGGGTATTGCCAGGTTGATGTGTGTATTGTGTATATGGGGGTGGAGGAAGAAGCAATTTGCAGCTCTTTCATCATTATCATGGGAAACTGGATTTGCACATACAGTATGACCTGAGTGGCTTTTCCAGTGGCTCTTCACATGCAAGGTGCGTGAAAAGTCATGGAAGAAATGGTAGCTTTCCCCCACTTCCTCTCATTGCAGAAGTTGTCCACATGGGTGGGTGGTGTGAGATACAGAGACCCAAGTTCTGTTTCTTTTGCCTCTGGAAATCAGAGGTGGTTTATGGTGATCCCTTTTCTGAGATGCACAAGGGTATTTCTAGTCCTAATCTTTCTGATCTCAAGTTCCCTGTGAGAGCAGAGAAACGGATAAATACCGTATTCTGTCCATGGAAACATTTGCTTTAGCTTGGCTCCAAAAGCTCCTCAAAGTCCACTAGGAACTTAATAACTGTCAATCATCCCCTGCTTCCCTTATCCCAAGGAACGTAATCAGAATGTACAACAGTGATTGCACAGCAAACCGCACGACAGCACAATAGAAGATTAAGCTTTCAATGTTCTATCCATTTAGGAGAAGCCCTGCAGTATTCATTGTAAACTTTAATTGACTTTATAAACAGGGTGTTTCAGCATAAGTTGTTAATGTTTCATGTACATGTTTTGCTTTTTTTGGCTGCTATACCAGAATTTCCTTTGATCTTTTGATCTAAGCATTTAGGGCCTCAACACATCTGGAGTTTTCAGGGAGTGTGCTAAGGTAGGAGAGCGTGGCTTCCAGGAAGACTCAGACCTTCTTTTATAATGGATTTTTGGACTTCTCCCTCTTCTATATGACATCCTTTTATATATTTGAACATGGCTATCATATCACCCCTTAACCTTCTCTTCTCCAGGCTAAACATACCCAGCTCCCTAAGCCCTTCCTCATAAGGCATTGTTTCCAGGCCTTTGACCATTTTGGTTGCCCTCTTCTGGACACGTTCCAGCTTGTCAGTATCCTTCTTGAACTGTGGTGCCCAGAACTGGACACAGTACTCCAGGTGAGGTCTGACCAGAGCAGAATACAGTGGTACTATTACTTCCCTAGATCTAGATGCTATACTCCTCTTGATGCAGCCCAGAATTGCATTGGCTTTTTTAGCTGCTGCATCACACTGTTGACTCATGTCAAGTTTCTGGTCTACCAAGACTCCTAGATCCTTTTCACATGTACTGCTCTCAAGCCATGTGTCAACCATCCTGTATTTGTGCCTTTCAATTTTTTTGCCCAAGTGTAGTTCTTTACATTTCTCCCTGTTAAAATTCATCTTGTTTGCTTTGGCCCAGTTGTCTAATCTGTTAAGGTCATTTTGAAGTGTGATCCTGTCCTTTGGGGTATTAGCCACCCCTCCCAATTTGGTGTCATCTGCAAACTTGCTCAGGATGCCCTCAAGCCCATCATCCAAGTCATTGATAAAGATGTTGAATAAGACTGGGCCCAAGACAGAACCCTGTGGCACCCCACTAGTCACGTCTCTCCAGGATGAAGAGGAGCCATTGATGAGCACCCTTTGGGTTTGGTCAGCCAGCCAGTTACAAATCCACTGAATGGTAGCATTGTCTAGCCCGCATTTTGCCAGCTTCTTTACAAGAATATCATGGGGCACCTTGTCAAAGGCCTTGCTGAAATCAAGATAGGCTATATCCACAGCATTCCCTTCATCTACCAGGCTTGTAATTCTGTCAAAAAATGAGATCAGATTAGTCTGACATGACCTAAGTTCTCAAAGCTGTTAACCTACTGTAGCTCATGGTTGTCACCTGAATTTGCCAGATGTGTAACTGACAATCAATCACAGTCAGTCCATCATTTGAAAAACAAGACTTTAGAACTGTCTTACCCCAAAATGGTAACCAGACATTCCACTTTGACAACTGCAACTTTGCTTTAAGGAACCATTTGGCGCATAACTTATATATCTGAGTTTTTAACACTGCATACGAGATGCCATCCAACTGCCTTGGGCATGGGTAGGCAAACTAAGCCCCGGGGGCCGGATCCAGCCCAATCGCCTTCTAAATCCGGCCCGTAGACGGTCCAGGAATCAGTGTGTGTTTACATGAGTAGAATGTATCCTTTTTATATAAAATGCATCTCTGTGTTATTTGTGGGACCTGCCTGGTGTTTTTACATGAGTAGAATGTGTCCTTTTATTTAAAATGCATCTCTGGGGGGTGGAATTAGTAATAGTAATGATAAAAAATTGCAGTAGTGATTCAAGTTATAGTATGAGGTAAAAGACCACAAAAGGGGGGGTTACTATTGAAAGTAGATGGGGAGATATATGTATGTATGTATTTATTATTATTTATGTAATAATATTGTACAATAATATTGTACAATAATAATATTGTATTTATGTAATAATAATGTATTTAATAATAAATATTATGTATTTATTATTATTATTTGTTTGGGGGGGAAGGAGAGAGAAGAAAAGTGAGAAGAAG
Organism: Zootoca vivipara; assembly: GCF_963506605.1. Taxonomy (NCBI): domain Eukaryota; kingdom Metazoa; phylum Chordata; class Lepidosauria; order Squamata; family Lacertidae; genus Zootoca; species Zootoca vivipara. Next base: position 3,555,837 of record NC_083287.1, on the reverse strand, counting down.
GAGAGGGATGGAAAGAGTAGAGAGTTTTGGAGTTAAGAAAAAAGAAAAAGAAAACTGAAGATGTTGAGGTGGTGGTATCTGAAAGGCTTTTTATATCTATATCTATATCTATATCTATCTATCTATATATATATATATTAAAAAGTATATAGAAAACCCCTTTGAGAGGAGGGAATTATTATTTACTTATTTATTATAGATAGATAGATAGATATAGGTATAGGTATATACACTTTAAAGATAAAAAGGAAAGAGAAAGAAGGAAAAATAATAGCTATAACAATAAAGTGGGGGGAAGTTTTTTTTAGGGGGCGGGGAAGAGAGGTGATGATAATATGGGAGGGCAGGGAGGGAGAGAGAAAAAGACTGTCCGATTCCCTCCCCCATTTAATTAAAAAAGAGAGAAATAAAAAAGTAAAAAGAAGAGGGATCAGGGCTGAAGCTGTGTTGGTTTAGGGCAGTGTTTCCCAACCAGTGTGCCTCCAGATGTTTTGGGACTACAACTCCCATCATCCCTAGCTAGCAAGACCAGCGGTCAGGAATGATGGGAGTTGTAGTCCCAAAACATCTGGAGGCACACTGGTTGGGAAACACTGGTTTAGGGCCTCTTTATGGGCACTGTCATTTTAATTCTTGAGAGTTTGAATGAATGAATGAATAATGTATTAAAATATATTTTTTAATTAAGAAAAGATATTTTTTGGATCCTGTGTCCATTTCCATCCGCCACTGGCACCCCTCTGCCGGCAGGGGAGGGCCCGCACAGCGCCTGTCTTCTCCTGGGCAATACCTTTACGCAGCTCCCCTATGGGCCCCTTCCCGCTTCCCTCCCTGGTCACCAGAGAGGTTGGGTTGGGGCCAAGTTTGGACTGGGTTACACCCTTTTATGCAGCCTCCCTGGCTCTCCAGGTCCCCTCCTACCTCTCTCTCTCTCAATGGCTGCAGCAGCGGCCAGTGAGTGTTCAGCTTGGCGGGCTCTGCTGAGTTGTCTGCTCAGCTCCGGAAGCCTCCAGACCTCCGAGCTCTGCTGGATCACTCATGGGGCAATCCCAGTCCTGGTGGAGCTGAGGTCGTAGGTGGTTAGGGGCTCCACACAGCCCTCTCCACCTTCACATTGGGGCCCCCCAGTTGGTCTTGGCGGTCCCTATGAGCTCGGCACGGCTGTTGCATTCACCATCTTGCTTAACCCATGCCTCTGTTATGGCTTTGAAGGCCAAATGGGAGAGGGAGTAAGTTTCCACCTAGAATCACAGAGTTGGAAGGGACCCTGAGGATCATCTAGTCTAGGCATCCCCAAACTCGGCCCTCCAGCTGTTTTGGGACTACAACTCCCATCATCCCTAGCTAACAGGACCAGTGGTCAGGGATGATGGGAACTGTAGTCCCAAAACAGCTGGAGGGCCGAGTTGGGGGGTGCCTGATCTAGTCAAACCCCCTGCAATGCAGGAATGTGCAGCTGTCCCCTACAGGGATCAAACCTGCTACCTTGCTGTTATCAGCACTATGTTCTAACCCAGGCTTCCTCAACCTTGGCCCTCCAGATGTTTTTGGCCTACAACTCCCATGATCCCTAGCTAGCAGGACCAGTGGGATGGGAATTGTAGTCTCAAAACATCTGGAGGGCTGAGGTTGAGGAAGCCTACTCTAACCAATTGAGTTATCCAGGCTGATAATTGTTCCATTATAACCTGTTCCATTGTTCATTCTAATTAAAACCAATGTTTACAGGAAGAGGTAATTGTCACAGGAAGAGGTAATGGCCAGAAATCAGTAAAGGTTAAGAATACTCAAACAGGAAGGGACAGCCACTATATTGGCAGTATGGAGAGCAGGAGACCATGTGTTTGGTTGCCTAGGTGATGTAGAAGGAAATACACATCCCAACCAAAGCAGCCGCGCTTTGCTGATTTCTGAAATGGAGTCTTGCTCTTTTGGAAATGGCAATAGCTACAGTATGTCAAATAGGCCAGCCTCTTCGCTGTTGGGGGAATGAAAACGCACTAGATTAATTTTACTTTCAAACATTGCCATTACCAAGATTTTGGAAATGCACATCTGCATATATTTTCAGAACTGAAGATAACAATGAAAAGAGGTCAACACAGTGAATCAGTCTCTGTGCTTGTGAAGAAAAAAATTGTGAAGGCAGAAAAGATTAAATTGAATGTTCACTTGATTTACTTCAGCTATAGAGGTGGTTTATCAATATTTTCTGAAGAGTTTTCCCCAGAGGGTCCCCCCCATTCCCATATTGTATTAATATTAATTAAGTAATTACAGTCTGCTGCTGTAATTGAATGTTTTCTATTCTATCCCGTGTGATAAAGTGAGCAAAATTTGACCTGGCTGGTCTAAAATTGGTCGGAAGCTGTATTAAGAATAGAGAAAGGCAAAATTCTCAGAGTAGTGGGACTGGTTTCTCATAGCATCCAATACAGTGGTACCTCAGGTTATAGACGCTTCAGGTTACAGACGCTTCAGGTTACAGACTCCGCTAACCCAAAAATAGTACCTCGGGTTAAGAAGTTTGCTTCAGGATGAGAACAGAAATTGTGCGGCGGCGGCAGCGGGAGGCCCCATTAGCTAAAATGGTATCTCAGGTTAAGAACAATTTCAGGTTAAGAACGGACCTCCAGAACGAATTAAGTTCTTGCATGTAGTCACTGGGAAGCAAGTGAACTTCATGGCAGCCATTGAAATTAGCAGCCCAAGATCTTGTTTCCTTCTTCTCCTTGGGTAATACAGTATGACTGCAACTTACGCACATTTAACATGTGCGGTTTCAGCTTTATACAGTTGAAGAACAGCCAATTAGACTGACACAAATTAAATGCACAAAAGGCAGACAACCTAAAGGTCTTTTGCATGCCTGTGTTAATAAGTGGAAGAAAGTTGCAACACGCAAGCATCACCTAACATTTGCAGTCAACTGCATGTCAAAAGTTTTTAATTATCAAAGATAAGATGAGGATGGTTTAGGATGAAATGTGATGTATGTAAACTGAAAAATGGAAAAAAAGTTGTGGATTTGGAAAAGATTGTGCAAAATAACTGATCAAAACATTTCAGTACCAATGGATTTTTTTGTGAGAGGTTTGCCATGTGTCCGGAATTTCCCAGACATACCTGGAATACTGCAGTCAGTGTCCGGACATATGGCAACCCATTGTCATTTTTGCTGATTTTCCTCAATAACTTTGGGTAAAACTAAAAAAATAAATAAAAATGCAACAACTTTGCCAAAAAAAAGCTCAGGCAATCCTAAATTAGTGGCGATGGTAGGTCTGCCAAGTATTCTAGTTTTCTTATAGATAGCTCTTACTTTACCCTGGATTCAATCTTCTTAATTCCATTTTTGTGGCTGTAGCTTTATTGAAGTACATCAATGAGTTAATGGGTCAATTTATTCTTCTGTTACAGCTGATAGACGTTTAAGCTAGAAGTAATGTACATTTGTAATATCTTTCATGCAGAAATCTTAGTGCACTTTAGAAATGTCGATTAAACCTGATTACTTGGAAATTGCATGCATGAGTAGTTTTAGAGTGGAGGCACAGAGCAAAGTAGGATTATAAACAAAAGCAATTTACTTGAGAGAAAGTGTGTGGAGGGGAAGGAAGACACGCAGAGGCTACCTGCGCAATTAGATTTGGGCAGTCATTCTAGTGTTTCCATAGTCGTCATTTTTGTAGCATTGCCAATGCCTTGTCTTTATTGATTACATTTATTTTAATGTCTTATGAAATTCCATCAGCCATAGAGCCATCTTTCTGGGCTGGTTCTTGAGGTCAGTATGGCTATGTTTTTGCCAATGCTCAGCAGTCAGAAAGGGACTTTGCCCAAGTAAAATGGAGGCAGTGCAAGGCTGTGTGGTACTCCTTCTAACTTCCAAGCACTCAGTTTAACATGAGTGAGTGTTCTCCTCTAGTGAAGTCTTTCAAGTGCAGACAGCTTGAGGAATGTGTGAAGGCAGAGGACATGATGCGCACTAGATAGACTGGGTCTCATGCAAGGGTTCATCTCGGAGGGGAGTCTGGGCCACTCTATCAGTTTATGGGCCTTGCCTTGGGAGGGGCCTCAAAACCTTAGAGCCAGCCCTAGGTTTTTCTAAAAGTATTTTTATTAAAGATTTCTTAATTTACAAAGGTATATGCAGTGTCTCTCTCTTATATTATTACATGTACTGTATTGTTTTTGTAAATCAGTTTCATTATTTGAGACATTGGAAAGAAAGAGGGGAAACAAGGTGAGTAGGGGGTGGGATTGGGTGGTGATGTTTTTGTTTTACTTGATATATGTGGGGTTTGATGTCAGCGTTGTTTGTGCAGGTTCTCTTTCATTCGCTTGCGTTCTTTTGGCGGTGAGAGAGATTGGGGAGAGCCAGCTCTAGGTTCATCTGGTTTCTACTTTGATGATGATGACTTACTAATATTTATTAAATTTGTATACTGTCCTTCACCTGCAGATCTCAGGGTGATTCACAAGATAAGGACACAAAATACATAAGAAAAACAAGAGCGAAATCAATAACCCCCCACCCCTCAAGAACACATCTAAAAGGCCATAGTTTAATCAGCTGAAGGCCCTGGTTATAGAGAAATGTTTTTGGCTGGTGCCTAAAGATATGCAATGAAGGTGGCCAGGCCAGCCTCCCTAGGGAGAACATCCCACAAGCAGGGAGCCACTGCAGAAAAGGCCCATTCTCATGGTTGCCACCCTCCAGGCCTCTCAGGGAGGAGGCACATGAAGAAGGGACTCAGATTGCACAGTCCAGTGATCCTTGGCTCCAGGGCGTATTCTGGCCACAACGAAAATTCTGAAGTGCATGTGTATTGCCTTTAGTTAATCAAGTTCCTAGTCCACGATATCTAATTGCTAGAATGCAGTTCCAACTTTTAGTGGTGTCAAGTTTTATTAATGCATATTACTTTTAGCAGGGACCCAGGTGGCACTGTGGTTAAACCACTGAGCCTAGGGCTTGCCGATCAGAAGGTCGGCGGTTCGAATCCCTGTGACGGGGTGAGCTCCTGTTGCTTGGTCCCAGCTCCTGCCAACCTAGCAGTTCGAAAGTACGTCAAAGTGCAAGTAGATAAATAGGGACCGCTCCGGCGAGAAAGTAAACAGCGTTTCCATGTGCTGCTCTGGTTTGCCAGAAGCGGCTTTGTCATGCTGGCCACATGACCTGGAAGCTATACGCCGGCTCCCTCGGCCAATAATGCGAGATGAGCGCGCAACCTCAGAGTCGGTCACGACTGGACCTAATGGTCAGGGGTCCCTTTACCTTTACCTTTATTACTTTTAGCACCCTGTTATACTCATCAGCAGACTGGCTAAATAAAAGTATTCACTACACTCCATGCCCAAATGTGAAGCTAGTTCTTCCTGAAATTCTAGAACATTTCCCCCCAGTTTCTTTCTCACTTTATCTGCCCTTGGTTATCTGTATGGGCCATGGGATGCTGTCTGACTTGAGAGTATTGGAAGGTAGGCGGGCAGAAAACCAAGAGGGGAGGGGAGCAGAATTATGTGTCCTGGAAGAGGGCATGGCTGGCTGCCTGGAAGAGTGGAAAGGAGCAATCCACACTGTGACATTTTGTTGCAAGTCTCATTTGTGGTTTTGTTGCTCGAGCCTCCTTAGTCTTAGTTTCGTTTAGTTAATAGAAGTTACTATTTGGCCCCAGAGCTCCTTTGTATTGTATAAAGATGTGTATCTCATTCTCATCTCTGGCAAAGAAAATAATGGTGTACAGTATTAAAAACCTGTTCCTCTACCTGAGATGCATATGCTTATTTGGTTGTTTCAGTTGCAGAAATGAAAATGCTATCTATCTAAATGTCACCTATCTAAATAAGCATCACAGATGCATGGCAGAACACAGTACCGTAGCATTGATAAAGGCAAAATATTGTAGTCACAGTGGTGCAGTTTTATTATCTAGCTCTTGCTAATTGTTTCTCATTGTGAAGCTCAGTTTCAACATTTTTCAGAAAATGTAATAATAGATCCAATAAAACTTTCACTCTTTACCTTTTGGACTACATGTTGGGATTAGTAGGGGAAATACTAATGAGAGTTCTGTCTGATTTGCGGGAGATTGAAGTATAAAACTGCCATTGTTTTATACATTGTTTTATAGAGCAATGTAACAAACTCCTGCCTCAATAAGCTATCGGTGTAAACACTGAGAGAGACAACAGAGAAAGGAAGATGGAAGAATATATGCAAATACAAGTATTTCGACCAGATTCTGTAGGGGAGAGGGCTAAGGCCTTATGGCAAAGAATTTGCAGGAAAGGTGGGTTTTGAGGAGGGATTCAAAGACAGAGAATGAGGTGCTTCCATGCCTCACAGGTGTTCTGTGGAAGCAGGAAGTTAAAACAGAATTCCCCCCTCTTCAAGCTGGCTTAGTTTTCAGCATAGCGTCAAGCTGCATTTCTGCCACTGTGGAACTGAGAGAAGTAATATACAAGTCAGAGCTGACACAAATCATGGCTTTCCATCAGTATTTTTCCAGATGAAAAGCCACATCCTTTATTGAAGACTCAGACTGTACATTTAGTAGAGTGGCACAGTTATTTTAAACAACCATCCCTCCCTAGTTGTATTTAATGTTGTGTAAGGAGATTTGCATGGTACAGATTATGTAAAACAGAGATTATGTAACAGAAGTGCTTCTGTAAATCTGTTCCCTGCAGAGGTTTGCAATGGGTGAGAATGTTTCCTTGAGCGCAGTGTTACAAACCCAGTATGTATACAGTTGGGAGGTCAGATTAATATAAACTGTGTCCAAATAAGGAAGATTTAACTTCAGTGCTTTGCTAAAGTGCCAAACATTCCAGGATGTCAAAGCTGCCAGTTTGGTTTGGTGTAGCTATATCTGCAAGACTGTGTTTAGCTGGTATAGCTGAAAAATGGCCCTACCCATTAGATACTGCTTGTTTTCTTAATTAGACCAGCGTGCCAGCATTTATTTGACAGGTGTTAGCCACATGGTCATTTGCAGGTGTAGCCAACAGGAGATCGGTAGCACACTGCAACTTTCTCATTTTCTTCTTCCACTCTCATAAGAAAATTTCCTCTTGTCTCTTCCATGTTTTGCTTTAGCCCTAGTGTATACAGTACTAGTGTATTATTAGGGACGTGGGTGGCGTTGTGGTCTAAATCACTGAGCCTCTAGGGCTTGCCAATCGGTCAGGTCGGCGGTTCAAATCCCCGTGATGGGTTGAGCTTCTGTTGCGCTGTTCAACATATTGGTCAACAATAGGCTGCTCCTATCAGCCTAGCAGTGCAAGTAGTTAAATAGGTAGCATTGCAGCACTCTGGCTTCCATCACAGTGTTGCGCCATAAGTGGTTTAGTCATGCTGTCTACATGACCCAGAAAGCTGTCTGTGGACAAACGCCAGCTCCCTCAGCCTGAATTGAGGTGAGCGCTGCATCCCATAGTCACCTTTAACTGGACTTAACCGTCCAGGGGGTTGTATAGTGTATTATTATACCGCATTGCTGCACTAACCCCATAGAAACATTTGTGTTACAATTTTATCTCTTGCCAGTTTTAATCAGTGTTTTCTCTTACGCTGCTTTGTGGTTGTACTCATGTTCCCCCACCATACGATTCAAATTGTTAGCCCCCCCCCTCACCCCCAAACTTTCTTTTCTCTGTCTGTACCACAATAGGTTTTGAGTGTACTCCTGGATACTGCCCTGAACCTGGGTATCCAGGTTTTGGTGGTGGCCAGGAGTGTGTTTGTACCATTATGTCTCAGGCACCAACAGCACCCTCGAGGTGTTGGCTCTGGCCACAGAGATTTATGCCTTTGTTACATCCTGATTGGATTACTGATACAAGCTCCACATGGGGCGGCCTTTGAAAAGTGCTCAGAAGCTTCAGAGGTTCCAAAACGCTGGTCACACCACTGACTGGTAGGGCTTGGCAATGTATCAATACATCATCCAACACCAGTTTGTAGACCATTTCATGAGAACCGTTTCAAAATCAATTGAGCTGGCAATTTTTTAAGGGCAAAGCACAGCCCTTAAAAAATCCAGGGGGCAGTGTAATTGTGAGCCCTCTGGTGGCTGGCTGGCTGCCTTCCCTTTTGGCTCCCTTTCCCCTCTGATGGCAGAACAGTTCCACGCCCAGCCTCGGCGCCTCCCAAAAACTGTGGTATCTCTACCCAGTGCAGAAATTGTAGGTGGCTGCTTCTTCCTTCTCCATCTATCTGTCTAGGGAGGAGTGGAAGGAGTTTGCTCTCTAGATGCAAGGGCTCACCTTCCTTTGAGAGGAGGAATGCACAGTGCAGATAACACATACCTATTAAGCTCATTGACAGCTCCTTCGCCCAATCTCTACCCCCACCATGTTTCAGACGTTATGATATATCACTAAATCGCGATGTTTAGCTGGTGATATATCATGTTGTTGAAAACAGATATCACCCAACCCTGATTATGTCCTATAACACCCTACATGGCTTGGGCTCACAGATCCTGGGTGTTAAAATCCTTGGATGAGCACCTTCTTGGATGAGGTCTATCAAAAGGGGAGGCATGGTTGGTTGTGACATGAGAGACATTCTTTTCTGTGGAATTTCCTCCCATGAGAGGTTAGACTGGCTCCCTCTTTGCTATCCTTCTACCAGCAGGCTAAAGCTTTCCTATTCAGACAGGCCTTTGAAAACTAAGGTGCAAACCAGGCATCGGCAACCTCCGGCCCATGGGTCGGAAGCTGCCCACAGAGGCCATTTATCTGGCCCACGAGCCACCTGGTCACCGAGCCGCCCGCTCAGCAAGTCCCCGCATAGCGCCATGCTAAACAGGTGGAGCACCAAAAAAAAACCTGGGGACTCGCTGAGTGGTTCCGAAAATGGCATCTGTGCATGCACAGATGCCAGAAACAGCGTCTGGGCATGCACAGACGCTGGAAATCACTTCTGCGCATGCCCAGGCATGCGCCGAAGCAAGTTCCGGTGCCGCGCTGCCCATGCCCAGAAGCTAGTCCGTGGGCCGGACACGCTCTGGACTTGTGCAGAAGCGATTTCCGGTGCTGCACTGCCCATTTTCAGGTTGAGGAAGCCAGCATTTGTCTGCAGACAGCTTTCTGGGTTATGTGGCCAGCATGACTAAACCGCTTCTGGTGCAACGGGACACCATGACGGAAGCCAGAGCACTTGGAAATGCTGTTTACCTTCCCACTGCTGCGATACCTATTGATCTACTCACGCTGGTATGCTTTCAGAATTTGACTGGAGCTAACCGTCCAGGGGTCCTTTACTCTTTTTTAAACCTTTATATATAACACTGCACATAAAGAGCTATAAAACATCTTAAAAATCCTTCTACATACATCAACAAAGATTACAAATCATAGGATGTATACATGCATGGCTCCATACTGATATCAACTTCCCACATTTACATTGGGGTGCCCCAAGCCATTTGGTCTCAACTATTACACTTTAACCTAGTTGCCTTGGCAACCAGACCTTCATTGAGAATGGAAGAGGGTCTCCCATCTCCTCTTTCTAGGCCTCAGATAGCTTCAAGGAGAAAGGCTAGTTGTCACCCAGATGCTCATCCAACAAATAACTTTTAGCAAAGCATCACTTGCCCCTCCAGGGTCAGATAAGGCAAGAAGGCTGGTATGCAATGTTTGCACAGAAATACACAGTATAGGAGGAAGGCATGAAGGTTACAAAATGCAGGCACACAAGAATCGTTCATTGATGCATTCTATCTAAAAGGTTAAATGCAATAAATATTGAAACCATTAAGCAAGATCAAAATCTAGATCTAAGGCCAGATGGAATATATTATCACCAGTTTGGGAGAAAGGCAAGATATAAATGCATAATAACAACATGTTAAATGGCTCAGGACTGCAATATGAACCAACTCAGATCCTGCAATCAACATCTAAGGTCCTTCTTTGTATGCCAGCTTAAGGAGAGGTCTGGCAGGTAGAAACATGAGAACAGGCCTTTTCTGTAGTGGCTCCCGGTTTGTGGAATGGTCTTTCCAGGGAGGGAATTTTTCCTTGATCATTTCAACTAATTCATTGACATCAAGGAGGTGAGATTTAATCCTTACCTCTTAGCAACAATTCTGCTAAACTAGCCCCTCCTCATGTCATAGTTGGCAACAATGGGAACATTTTTAAAAAATAGCAATTGCAGCAAAGGGCAATTTTCATTACAATTGTGACTGGGGTGGTAAAGTTAAATCTTCCCTCCCCATCTGCCGTGGTCCTAATGAAAATAATGCCCTCTGAACCAAAATGTAAACCATGTAGATATTTATGTTTTATTAAAGTAATAAATAAGCAGTATTAAAAAATAATAAATAAAAACATGAACATGTTCAGATTTACAGTATTAGGTATTTAAGCTGGACCATTTCACTCCTGATCTTTGATATGTTCTATCTATAGAAAATGGTTTATATTTAAGCACATAAAGCTTATTAAGATAAGATAAACCAATCATAAAGATGTTTCTGTGTTAATGAAGAGATAACTAAGCAGTGTTGCACCTGGAGAAAATTTTGCTAGCTAAACTTGCTTCTAGCCAAGGTGACAAACTCTGGTTTGAAGCTAACCAAGACCATTGTCGGAACCAAAAGTCACAGGTGCATTCACATAATGGGAATTAATAGAGCATGAACATGTAGGATACTCCTGGTTTCTTGTCTATACCTGGTTTTACATCTGCATCGAGTCCACAGGCTTTCCCTAGCACTAAAATTTATTAAAACTGGTTCTTGATGCAATGCAAATAAAATAGATGGTGGGTCTTATCCTCTTGCCTGTGAATCTTTGTAAATGCAGTACATAGCAATTAGAGTGATAGCTGTAATTATGTTGTCAAATATGCATTTTCCCCATAGCAGCAATGAAATTGATATAATAGAAGCTATATTTTACAGCTTGAGGTGGGCACAGATTCTGCTTTGAGACACACCCAAGTGTTGCATGTGTTGGGAAGCCTTTCCCATTGAAATGTGGGTCAGACCTTGCATATTTCCCCACCCCACCCCCACTCCTGATATTAGTTGAATAGAAATCTCACTAATTTTTCCATTTTGTAATGTTTTTATGCATTACAGAGCCTTTAAGAAAAACTGTTACAATTGCTCCTGAGTTCCCCCACAATTCATGCTTCTATATATTTTGGAACGTGATTTTTCTGTCTGTCCTTTTTTTCTTTTTTCTTTTTTGTTCTCTATACGTTTGGATGCCTCTCAAGGTATTGGCACCAAACTTGGCATAAAGTTTTTTTTGGGGGGCGTTCTTCATTGATGTTTGGACATCAGTCACCATTTTGAATCGTGCCTGTTAAGATATTGTCATGAAACTTGACATAAGGATTCCCAAGGTGGACAACAAACTTCATTGCTTATTGAACACTTGGCGCCATTTTGAATCAAGATGATAGACCAAAACATAACTTTGTTGCTTGTGATTTACCATTTTTTTTACACAGGTCTGGCCACTTCATGAGATATTGTTGCCAAATTTCCTTCCTACTTTCACCATCTGCAAGTAGGGTGGAGAATATTTGGGTGGGCCTTTTTGCTCAAATCCTATAGAAAATGGTCTATTTGGGTTAAGACAGTAATAAAATGTTTGGTTAGAGATCTACCCTATCCTCTAGCCCAACATGTAGTTAATATAGATGGAATGAATATTAAAACATGTTTATGTCTGTAATATAGATGTTCTCTTTGGTTTTAGTCTAGTCCTAGGCAACAAGATTGGTTCCCAACAAGCAAGAGATCTCTAGATGTGGAAATATGGTTTTGGAGTACATAGTGTGTATGCATTTCTTAGTTAGTAATTTTAGTTTGCATTGTATGTAAACATAGAACAGTGCTTTATGCTGGGTCCCAAAATATAGTCCAGCTAGTTCAGTATTGTACTTCCTAGTACTGCCTGTGAATTTTAGGGATTGAGGCCAGGAACTTTTTGCATGCAACGTGTGTGCTCTACCACATCTTTACAAACTGTCTGGAAGCTCTGCTGAAAGGCAGTATATCCATCATTTAAATTAACAAATAAGATGCCACTGGGCTACAGTGCCCCTTGAAAGTAGTTCGTAAACTAAAGTTAGTACAAAATATAGCAGCTAGATTACTAACTGGGCCAGGACGTATAGAATGCACCTCACCAATTTTAAAACTACACTGTCTCCTCATTTTTTTCTTAGTCCAAATTTTGGTCTTAACCTTAAAATCCCTAAATGTCTTGGGAATAGACTACCTTAAGAGTAGAACCCATGAGTGGCTCTACAATTTCTAGACCATAGCTGCCAAGTTCCAGCCTAAGAAATAAGGGACTGGACCGGAAGTAGCAGACCGGAAGTAGCGTTGCCGCCATTTTGGAACTGGGCGGAGCATGCTCAGAAGCTACTTTTGATGCTGCTCTGCCCTGTTCCAAAATGGCCGCTGCACCAGAAGTCACGCTGCAGCCATTTTGGAACTGGGCAAAGCAGCATCAAAAGTTGCTTCTGAGCATGCTCTGACCAGTTCCAAAATGGCCACCGCGCCAGAATAAACTGGGGGAAAAACAAAAAAAAATCTGTTTTTTCGGCTGGGGACAGCTGGAAAAACGGGGGTTTCCCGGGGAATACAGGAGACTTGGCAACTATGTTCTAGACTAATCCCAGGAAGCCTGGAAGTCATGCCCTCTTACCTGGAAGTATTGTCCTCTGTTCAATGTGTGTATGGATGCCAAGCTATTGTACTCAAAGCAGGTTTTAGCTACAAACTCTATTCGAGTTGTGGCTCCCATTAAATTCTGAACTTTCTGTAGTGTGTTTCCAGGAGTGAAGTTAGAGACCCCATTCCAGAATCTGGCTGCATTAACTAGTTTAAAATGTGGATTACTACATTGCTTTAAAATGGGGTGGGTGAGTTTGCAATGTGGAATGATAAAGGCTTGTCACATGCAAGCCTCCTTCACTGTCATATGAACATGGGATACAGACTGTATTCAAGTCTTTAATGGAAAATGCATGACAGACTCATCAGCTGTGCTGATAAGAAGCATGCTTTATTCACAAGATGCTGAATGTGGTCTAATCCCTGTCTCTCTGTTTCATTTCTTTGCTCATTGTCCTGCATTTACAGTAACCTATTGAGAGCCTTGGAACTACCGTAGTTTAAAGGTCTCATGGGCAGCACAGTGCTCCATGCTGTGGATGCTGCTGTGTTAGAACAAATGTTCCTTGGTCTTAGCTTTGTGGGTGGAATAATAAGCACATTAAACAACTGCAAGTGGAGGAATGGAGAGCATTTAGTCTAATGGCAAGAACATTGAAAGGGGATAGGCTGAGAACTAGGAAGATGTATTGTTTGTGTTTTGCCTTCAGGACTTGACTGTTGCAATATGCACTCTTGCAGAAGGAAACTTCCTGCCTCTTGATCAGGGATGAGTTTCTAGGGGAACACAGAGCATCAGTGCTCCAGCATCTGTGTAGGCTTTCTGCAGCATTCAAGGCAGCATCATTCAAAACTCTGGTTTTAATCTCTGAAGCTCCAAGTAGTTGGCAGAACCACAAGCAACTGGGTTTGTGCCCTGGAAAGGCCCCAACTAGGGTGCCCAAGATAGTTTTAACTTTAAATCCCTTCTTTTGAATTGATGCAAGGAATCCTATCAAAAACAATTATGTGGTTTATATTTTGTCCCCCTGGGTGAGAGCCTATGCTAGCTAGCCCTAGAGCAATTTGTTGTAAGAATTTAAAGGTTACACACACACACACACACACACACACACACACACACACACGTTCATAAACATGTACATGAATGTACAGGCAAATGTCTGAAACAGCACAGGAAGACAGGCCTGACTGACACCATTTTGACTCTCTCTGACCAGAATCACACACACATTTCCACATGACTATCAACTTGGGAGCCATAATCCTGTAAGCCGGAGTCTCTGCCAACTGGACATTTCCCCATCAATGGTGCCAGACTACTAGCCATCTCATTCACAATGGAAGACTCCTCCAAACAAAAGATAGTGATAAACTTTTAGGAAACTGTTAATTTCTCTTTTTTAAAAAAATAATACTTTATTATTTAAAATATTGCATACATAACATATATATGTCATAAACACAACATAAACTTTCCTCTCATTAAATCATATACAGAAAATATGTGAAAAACAAAATACACAATTCAACATAAATTCTTCTTCGCAATGTGAATAGTATACCATCCTTATATTTCATCCTAGTTCTTCCCTCTTAGATACTTCCCGTCCTTCTTATTATACAATAGCAAATTCTTTATGCTCCTGCATTATGAATTTCTTCCTTTCTTTTCCTGATTTCTCCTGATCTCACTTTTCTGTTTTTCAGACGTTATTCTATATCTGCTAATATGGAATTATTAGGATAGTAATTTTTTAGATATTTTTTGTAAACACTCCATTCTTTAGATACTTTTTGTGTTAATGATCCCCTGATTGAGTCAGTAAGTTTTGCCAGCTGTACGTATTCTAGCATGAGCGTTTGCCACTCCATTACAGTGGGTAGGTTCTCACTCTTCCACTTCCTTGCCACTAATACCCTGGCCGCGGTCATTGCATAAAGCAGCAAAGATTTTGTTTCTTTTTGGATTTCTGGTGGTAGTATATTTAACAAAAACATTTCCGGCCTTTTTTTTTATTGGTTGTTTAAATAACTTTTTAATTTCTTCGTGTATGTTACTCCAATATCTTCTAATCTCCTGGCAATTCCACCACATATGGTAATATGATCCAGTATCTTTTTTGCAACGCCAGCATTGGGGGCTCGGTCCTCCATACATTTTTGCTAATTTTTGTGGGGTGAGATGCCACCTATAGAACATTTTCATGTTATTCTCCTGCAGACTGTAACATGCTGTGAACTTCATATTATCTGCGCACATTTTCTCCCATTGTTCTATTTGAATATTATGGCCAAAGTCTTGGGCCCAAAGTCTTTCTCTTTGTGTTTAGGAATTCACACCTGGGAGGGGTGAGAGGAGGACTAGGAGAGGTGTCAAAGGTGCTCAGATTTCTACCTTGAACGGTCCCTTTTTGTGAGATATTGATTACGTAGCTGTGATGTAGGAATGATGTATTTTGGGGGTGTTTCTTGGTGATGGGAAAACTGATAAAAGTGGAGGTTCTCTTTTGTTCTGGGTTCCTTCCTTGCTCTCCTGCGTGAGGGGAAGGACCCTGTTGCAACAAGTATGGCTAATGCTGGGGAGCAAAGAACAGTGCTAAGAGCAAAAGGGGGGGGAAGATACTACACACAATCACATCAGGGTTTCCCCCCTGTCTCCCATGGAAGGTGGGGGGAGAGAGAGCGAGAACACAAATAGAACATGAATGGTCCTCTACTCAGGCTTTTCCGATTCCTTGTTGTTGTTTAGTCGTTTAGTCGTGTCCGACTCTTCGTGACCCCATGGACCATAGCACGCCAGGCACTCCTGTCTTGCACTGCCTCCCGCAGTTTGGTCAAACTCATGTTCGTAGCTTCGAGAACACTGTCCAACCATCTTGTCCTCTGTCGTCCCCTTCTCCTAGTGCCCTCAATCTTTCCCAACATCAGGGTCTTTTCCAAGGATTCTTCTCTTCTCATGAGGTGGCCAAAGTATTGGAGCCTCAGCTTCACGATCTGTCCTTCTAGGGAGCACTCAGGGCTGATTTCCTTAAGAATGGATAGGTTTGATCTTCTTGCAGTCCATGGGACTCTCAAGAGTCTCCTCCAGCACCATAATTCAAAAGCATCAATTCTTCGGCGATCAGCCTTCTTTATGGTCCAGCTCTCACTTCCATACATCACTACTGGGAAAACCATAGCTTTAACTATACGGACCTTTGTCGGCAAAGTGATGTCTCTGCTTTTTAAGATGCTGTCTAGGTTTGTCATTGCTTTTCTCCCAAGAAGCAGGCGTCTTTTAATTTCGTGACTGCTGTCACCATCTGCAGTGATCAAGGAGCCCAAGAAAGTAAAATCTCTCACTGCCTCCATTTCTTCCCCTTCTATTTGCCAGGAGGTGATGGGACCAGTGGCCATGATCTTGGTTTTTTTGATGTTGAGCTTCAGACCATATTTTGCGCTCTCCTCTTTCACCCTCATTAAAAGGTTCTTTAATTCCTCCTCGCTTTCTGCCATCAAGGTTGTGTCATCTGCATATCTGAGGTTGTTGATATTTCTTCCGGCAATCTTAATTCCGGCTTGGGATTCATCTAGTCCAGCCTTTCGCATGATGAATTCTGCATATAAGTTAAATAAGCAGGGAGACAATATACAACCTTGTCGTACTCCTTTCCCAATTTTGAACCAATCAGTTGTTCCATATCCAGTTCTAACTGTAGCTTCTTGTCCCACATAGAGATTTCTCAGGAGACAGATGAGGTGATCAGGCACTCCCATTTCTTTAAGAACTTGCCATAGTTTGCTGTGGTCGACACAGTCAAAGGCTTTTGCATAGTCAATGAAGCAGAAGTAGACGTTTTTCTGGAACTCTCTAGCTTTCTCCATAATCCAGCGCATGTTTGCTATTTGGTCTCTGGTTCCTCTGCCCTTTCGAAATCCAGCTTGCACTTCTGGGAGTTCTCGGTCCACATACTGCCTAAGCCTGCCTTGTAGAATTTTAAGCATAACCTTGCTAGCGTGTGAAATGAGCGCAATTGTGCGGTAGTTGGAGCATTCTTTGGCACTGCCCTTCTTTGGAATTGGGATGTAGACTGATCTTCTCCAATCCTCTGGCCATTGCTGAGTTTTCCAAACTTGCTGGCATATTGGGTGTAGCACCTTAACAGCATCATCTTTTAAAATTTTAAATAGTTCAGCTGGAATATCATCACTTCCACTGGCCTTGTTATTAGCAATGCTTTCTAAGGCCCATTTGACTTCACTCTCCAAGATGTCTGGCTCAAGGTCAGCAACCACACTACCTGGGGTGTATGAGACCTCCATATCTTTCTGGTATAATTCCTCTGTGTATTCTTGCCACCTCTTCTTGATGTCTTCTGCTTCTGTTAGGTCCTTACCACTTTTGTCCTTGATTATGGTAATCTTTGTACGAAATGTTCCTTTCATATCTCCAATTTTCTTGAACAGATCTCTGGTTTTCCCCATTCTATTGTTTTCCTCTATTTCTTTGCATTGCTCATTTAAGAAGACCCTCTTGTCTCTCCTTGCTGTTTTTTGGAAATCTGCATTCAGTTTCCTGTATCTTTCCCTATCTCCCTTGCATTTTGCTTGCCTCCTCTCCTCCGCTATTTGTAAGGCCTCGTTGGATAGCCATTTTGCTTTCTTGCATTTCCTTTTCCTTGGGATGGTTTTCGTTGCTGCCTCCTGTATAATGTTACGAGCCTCCATCCATAGTTCTTCAGGCACTCTGTCCACCAAATCTAAATCCTTAAACCTGTTCCTCACTTCCACTGTGTATTCATAAGGGATTTGATTCAGATTGTATCTTACTGGCCCAGTGGTTTTTCCTACTTTCTTCAGTTTAAGCTGGAATTTTGCTATAAGAAGCTGATGATCTGAGTTACAGTCAGCTCCAGGTCTTGTTTTTGCTGACTGTATAGAGCTTCTCCATCTTTGGCTGCAGAGAATATAATCAATCTGATTTCGATGCTGCCCATTTGGTGATATCCATGTGTAGAGTCGTCTCTTGTGTTGTTGGAAGAGAGTGTTTGTGATGACCAGCTTGTTCTCTTGACAGAACTCTATTAGCCTTTGCCCTGCTTCATTTTGAACTCCAAGGCCAAACTTGCCAGTTGTTCCTTTTATCTCTTGATTCCCTACTTTAGCATTCCAATCCCCTGTAATGAGAAGAACATCCTTCTTTGGTGTCATTTCTAGAAGTTGTTGTAGGTCTTCATAGAATTGGTCAATTTCACTTTCTTCAGCACCGGTAGTTGGTGCATAAACTTGGATTACTGTGATGTTAAAAGGTCTGCCTTGGATTCGTATCGAGATCATTCTGTCATTTTTGAGATTGCATCCCATTACAGCTTTTGCCACTCTTTTGTTGACTATGAGGGCCACTCCATTTCTGCTACAGGATTCTTGCCCACAGTAGTAGATATGATAGTCACCCGAACTGAATTCGCCCATTCCCTTCCATTTTAGTTCACTGATGCCCAGGATGTCGATATTTATTCTTGTCATCTCATTTTTGACCACATCCAGCTTACCTCCACTCATGGTTCTTACATTCCAGGTTCCTATGCAATATTTTTCTTTACAGCATCGGACTTTCCTTTCGCTTCCAGGCATATCCGCAACTGAGTGTCCTTTCGGCTTTGGCCCAGCCGCTTCATCAGCTCTGAATCTACTTGTACTTGTCCTCCGCTCTTCCTCAGTAGCATGTTGGACGCCTTCCGACCTGAGGGGCTCATCTTCCAGCGTCATAACTTTTATATGCCTGTTGTCTTTGTCCATGGAGTTTTCTTGGCAGGGATACTGGAGTGGCTTGCCAGTTCCTTCTCCAGGTGGATCACGTTTAGTCAAAACTCTCCACTATGACCTGTCCAACTTGGGTGGCCCTGCATGGCATAGCTCATAGCTTCTCTGAGTTATTCAAGCCCCTTCGCCACGACAAGGCATTGATCCATGAAGGGGATTCCTTAAGAAATATCAAATAAATCTTTCGACTGCCACCCCACTTAACCTTTTGGGGATTGTGACACCACAGCTAGCACTCAGTGTCTTGTGGCTTTTCAGCTGATGCTTTCAGCTCGGTTGTTCTACTGCAAAAGGTCAGAGAATCAGAGAGAATATCAAGAGACATATCCGTGTATTTGAGGGCAGTTTTCTTTATCCTTTTGGTTTCTCCTTTGTGTACTATAAAGGGTAATCCTTGAGGACTTGGATGAAATGCTGAAGGACGGTCCATGCTTGTTCTTGTGGTGTTGAAGGGAAAAAATATATGTGATCTTTAGGCAAGCATATCAGCTAAATTGTGTGCGTGTTTACATGAACTGAATTCTGATATTGTAAATTTAGTTACTTTACAACAGGCACCTCCAAACATTGGCCCTCCAGATGTTTTGGACTACAATTCCCATCTTCCCCGACCACTGGTACTGTTAGCTAGGGATCATGGGAGTTGTAGGCCAAAACATCTGGAGGGACGCAGTTTGGGAATGCCTGCTTTACAAGTACAGGCAGTGACCATTTTAGGCATGTCCAGTTGACCTCTGGTCACTAATGTGTGGGTCCTTTTGGACCTGGAAGAGGGTGGAACAGGGTTGGGCACACTTATACGCACTCTGCTAGAACACTCGGGGACTGGGAATGGAACCCGCCTATATTGTTTTTCTTTCGAAAAGGAACCACCCAAGTCTACCTCAGAAATGATCCATAGTAATCAGATTAATTTTTTCGACATCTGCTGAATATCTGAAAATTAATCTGAGCTGTAGGTTGGAGCTTGGTGTATGTTGGTAACTTGATTGCCAGATGCCAGAACCCAGTCAGCTGTGTGGGGTTCCTCAAAGTTACATGCCAGTTTTAGTTGATTAATCTATTAATTGTGTTTGTAAACTTTAATTGGTTTAATTAAAACTAGTTGAGCTTTTTGAATGTCTGTGGTAACCTTGGGAAAGGAGCAGGGGAGAGAACGTCAGTCCTGACTCCATATAAACTCATCACTAAATTCTCATATTTTTTAGTAGTGGTTCTTTTGTGCCAGACCCAAAACTTTGAAGCTTTGATGGTTCTGCTCTTGGTATGGAATGTATCACAAGTGGTATGAATATGTAGCCCCTGCTTTCTGTGATCTTTTGTAGCTATCTGGTATACCTGAACTATTCAGTTAAAGTATATTATTGGTAGTTCTTAAATATATATCTTTAGCTTTATTTTAGTAAATAAAGTGGAGGAATTTGCTGCATCATTGTCTATACCAATGTTCGAAAAACTCAGATATATAAGCTACACACCAGATGTCTCCTCAAACCAGATTGCAGTCACCAAAACTGAATGTCTAGTACTCTTTACAATACCAAGTTCACATTTTATTAGAGCTATTTGATGTGATCAGAACTTGGGCTTATCTCATTCAATATTTTTACTCTTCTTCTGTCTATATTTAATATTTACATGGCCGATAGATTGCATGAGTTGACTACCATAAGCACACAGCAGCAGCATTGTTGCAATGAACCAAGTGAGGGAATTAATGTGGCCAAATATCCTCACAGCTGGTTCACATGGTCAGTTTTACCAAAAGCATGAACAGGTGAAATGAATCTTCATGAATTGATTACAAAGCTTTATGCATAAGTGAATTAGGCCCTAATCCCTAACAAATCACATAGGCAATGAGTATCAGATCTAGTGGTAGCCACTAGTGGTTGCAAAGTTAAGCAATTTGAACATCATCAGGATTGTCTATTTAATATGTAAATAATAATACACAGCATTTATATGTGCTTTTGGTGCTTAACATATGCTAGATTAGTAATCCTAACATTCTGTGAGATGTCAGAATTATAATCCTTTTGTTGGAGATGGACAGTGAGACTGAGGGAATACTGATTTCTTGTAGGTTGGGGGTAGGAATCCTGTATATTTTCAGATGTTGTTGGACTACATCTCTCAGACCTTTCAAAACAAGCAGTCAGCCAAGGCTGGCCATATTTCATTGTGCTCTGTGCTGCTGTCCAGGGTCCTGATTGCTTTGCTATCTCGTCATTTCCAAGTCCCTGTGCTGACCCAGAAGAAATAGACTTGATTGGGTGGGAAGCAGCCATTGACACAATTTTTGTGTGTGCAAGTCAGCTGTTGCATCAGTTGTGTGTGAAGGCACAGCCTGGTGGTCCATTCTAGGAGAGACAACAATGGGAGTGCAACGGTCCCTTATAGGCCCTCTAGCCACTTAAAAGTGAATTGTGAGTTGTCTTTGTTTACAGCAGACATGTTTCCCTTAAACTGAAGCTGAAGCAAACTGTGTTTCTTCCCACTTTTATTCATTTTTGCATATCTGCTGATTGCCTTAGATATTACCTATTCACAATTTTTTTAAGCTTAGCTTGGTACATATGAATACATTTTCTTTCTGGAAGAGTGAGAAAGGCAATATGCTCAATCATAGCCCCATTGCTTTAGGTCAAAAATGTATTCACTATATGCTATGTAATAGCATAGAGCAGTGCTTTTAATCACTGTTATTTAAATAGGTCTAATAGAACAGGCTATTTTGACAGAAGCAGATTGTCAAATAGGCAATCAAGCTGCCTCTGCTGTAATTCCCTCTCCTCTGCAACAGTTGGAACCATGTTTTTCTCTTATTTATTGATTACACTTGTCAATATCCTTCCAGGATACAACTCCTCCTAAGACTGCTTCTAACAACAGGAGCAGGAAAGCACTTGCAGCAGAGAGTTAGTGGGCCTTTCCCAGCCACATATTCTTCCTTGCAGAGATCCCCCAAGTAATTTTGGACTTCCCCCTTCCTGAGAATCACCTTTTGCAACTGGAAGAACCTTGAGGTGTGTGTGTGTGTGAGGATTTGCAAGGTTGAGTCAGCATGTCTAGGAGGGATGAAGCACCAACCAGTCTTCCCCTGCAAGGGCCCAGACTCTGGCATTAGCCTTGGTTCTCACTTTGCTCCTAGTTATCCTAAATATATTCATTTGTGAACTGAAGGCATACTTTCTGTTAAGACTTCTAGTAGATATAGTTGTTAAATGCTGTGTATAACTCACAGATTCTGCTTTTACATGATGAACAATGTCCTCTTTTCCCTTTCTTTTCAGTATTCAGAGGCCAAAAAGCAGTGCTGGTACTTTGAAGGGGTGTATCCTACATATTATATGTAAGTGATCCTCCTTTTCTCTTTGTGTTCATCTGTGGAAGTGTGTGTCTGTGTGTTTACAATGTTGGGAGATAGATTTAAGCCGTGGGTAGGCAAACTAAGGCCTGGGGGCCAGATCCAGCCCAATCGCCTTCTCAGTCCGGCCCGTGAAAGGTCTGGGAATCAGCGTGTTTTTACATGAGTAGAATGTGCCCTTTTATTTAAAATGCATCCCCGGGTTGTTTGTGGGGCCTGCCTGGTGTTTTCTTTTTTTTCTTTTTCTTTTTAAAAATAGTTTAAATTTTTATTTAGTTTCTTTTTAAAATATTACAAAAAAACTTAGAAAAAAACAAGAGCAGAAAAAGAAAAACATAGAAACAATAACAAGCGATAACAAATCATATAAGATAATTCTGTGAAATGAGAAGTCTTGCTGCCACACATGCACATAGGAGAATATTTTTTTCTGTTTTCTGGGATGTTCTCCGGCACCATACTCAGCAGAGTATGCGGCTACCTTTGAAAGTGACCCGGAAACTGCAATTAATCCAGAATGCAGCGGCTAGACTGGTGACTGGGAGCGGCCGCCGAGACCACATAACACCGGTCCTAAGAGACCTACATTGGCTCCCAGTACGTTTCCGAGCACAATTCAAAGTGTTGGTGCTGACCTTTAAAGCCCTAAATGGCCTCGGTCCAGTGTACCTGAAGGAGTGTCTCCACCCCCACTGAGATCCAGCACTGAGGGCCTTCTGGCGGTTCCCTCACTGCGAGAAGCAAAGCTACAGGGAACCAGGCAGAGGGGCTTCTCGGTAGTGGCGCCCGCCCTGTGGAACGCCCTCCCATCGGAGGTCAAGGAGATAAACAACTACCTGACATTTAGAAAACACCTAAAGGCAGCCCTGTTTAGAGAAGTTTTTAATCTGCGATATTTTAATGTATTTTGTTATTTGTTGGAAGCCGCCCAGAGTGGCCGGGGAAACCCAGCCAGATAGGCGGGATATAAATAATAATAATAATAATAGTAGTAGTTTTTATTATTCAGTCCTCCTGTGCCCAAGTTTCATACCTGGCTTAAAGAGATTGAATAGTTAAATACAGTACTTATTTGGAGTGAAGTTTTTATTCTTGCTGATTACCCAATCGGAACAACCAACTTTTGAATTTATTAGGATTCTGCCATACATATGTTTCCTCCCAACCCAAAATGTAACCACATAGCTTCCCACAGAAAACGAGAAAACAACATCTGCACAGGCTGCCTTTTGCACTAAATTGGCCTGGGCGATGTATTGTAAGTAAGCATGCCATCCATAAACTAGGTCAAATCCTTCCAGATCCAAAATAGTTGGGTTTTTCTGCTCCACCCAGCAAAAACACGCCGCCTCATAATACATTTTCAAATCTGGAAGAGCAAACCCTCCTCTACTCTTTGCATCAATTAGAATTTTATATTTAATCTGGGACTTTTTCCCTTGCCAGATGAAGTCAGTTATATCCTTTCTCCATTGCTGGAAGCAATCAATACCATTTATCACAGGTATCGCTTGAAACAAAAAGATCATATTTGGTACAATATTCATTTTGATTGCCAATATTCTTCCAGGAAGCAAAAGCTTCATCCTGTTCCATAATTCAGTATTATTTTACTATAATTATCTTGAAATAAGTTCAAATTTATAGACACCAGCCAAACTCCCAAATATTTGACTTCATTTTCTGCTTTAAATCCATAAATCTTTTCCAAATTTTATTTTGCCTACTTCCCCAGATTTTTAATTATCATTTTGGTATTTTCTTTATTGATGTACAAACCAGCCAGGCTGCCAAACGCTGTTAGGGCCTCCAGGACCTTGGGAACACTTTCAAGAGGCGATCTGGTCTTGTTCTGTTGTGTTAGCATCTAATCTATAAACATTGGGGAATGAGCTGTCATAATGAAGATTTTCCTCTCGCTTTTGTGCTTCTGTTATGTCTAACCAGTGACATATTGAGATCTGATATTCTCCAACTCATTAAACACATTGTATACTTGCTCATTGTTCAAAACCTATTACTGTTACAAAGAGAAAAGAGGTGTTCTTAACATGTTTTCCCCCCCTGCAAGTACATGTGGAAGAGGGGGACATCCCAAGCCTCTGTAGTCCTAATACATCTTTTTATTGGCCTTGTCTTATTTTATTTATGTTCATACTCGAATAGTATCTGCAGGTTTCTTTGTGTTGCTTTCTGAGAACTCTGTATTCCATGAACAGATGCTTTTTAAACTAGCCAATGTCAGGGACTCTGGGGCTTGAACTGGCACCTTATGAACAGGCTGGGATCCAGTGTGGTGTGGCATTGTATCCTAAGGCTTCAGAGTTCACATCAGGAACAGAAGGGGTTCCTGTGGTTGAAAGAAAATACTAAACTTCTGGATTGACCATTGCCTGATTATACTTGCATACAGAACCAGATCTTTGTGTGCATTTGTTTGTGTATTTTCCGGAAAAATATCCCTGCAATGCTCACACAATAATATGGTTTAAACATTGCTGAAACATTCGTAGTTCTCCATCCATTCCAATTATTTGTAGGACTAGAAAGTCTTAATGCCGTTCCACGAATTGTGTGGCAGCGCACCAGCGTTTACAATGAAGAATTTGCTCATGGCAAGGAGATGGAGCCAAGGTTGGCTTTCAAATTTGTGTACCTGTATGATACATGTCTTTCTAAACATGCTTCTTTTGCACCATATAGGCTTACAATGTGAAGCAGGCCTCTGCACCGGACTTTAAGTGATGTAAATTGGTTTTGCAAAACACTTCATAACAATAGGTCAGACCTTAATTCTTAGCACTCTCTTCCCACAAATTAAAATACATTTGAACTCACTACTAAAGTTGCTCTTGAACATTGTAGTAGAATGGTAGGATAAAAATGTGGAAAAATAAAGTACTAATTCAAATAAATATTTTATTTCAGATACAACTTTTGGATTTCTTTTCCAGCTCAGCATTATTTTGTTTTTCTCCTGAGTCCTTAGGATGACACCACTTCAGTGCTGCACAGCTTTCCTTTTCACTCACCTTGTTTTCTTTCCTGTTTCTTTGATTTCCCTCCAAAGAAAGTGTTGCTTATGTTAATCTCTTCTTGGACTGTATTTGATTCATGGACATTTCCTAGCTGCCTTCAATCCTGTTAAAAGGCAGGATATGTTAAACAACCAGCATTGAAGTTGCTTTTTACTTTGACTCCTTTGTGAAAATGGGTCCAGTGATCTGTCAGCCATGACTGAGTTCAGCCATCTTTAAATTTTGTGGATTTCCAGTTTTATTTGCTCTTTGGCAGTATATCAAATTAAATAAGGATTTTCATGCAGACATTTTGTGACTAGCTAGTATAGTCATTTATAGTACAGTCTGTTAAAATACATCACAATATACAACTGACTTTTTGCATATTATTAACATTGATCTGATTTTGTAATTATTTCCATTAGTTGTTGTTTCTGGTGTTTTCCACCTTTCAGAGTCTATACCTTTTCATTTTTCTTTTGGTTGACCTGTATTCACACATACAAGAATCTGCTTGATGTTGCAATCGTGTGTGAGAACCACCCCAGAGTTACCTCCTGTTTTAGAAACTATAGGAAATTAATTCGAAGCTGTGCGTGTATCTCTTTTTATCTCCTGGACCATCTCAAGTGAAACACCATGAATATGATTGAAATGAAAATCAGTTGCATCCAGAGCTGAGGACTTCTCTGTATTCGTGACTACAATTGTAGCGTCATTAGCAATGTTGGCTTCTTTACAGGCACAAATTAGCATTGCTATCGAGTCCCAAGGGAGCATCCCAGCTGTGTCTTGTGCAACCATAGCAACACGGTACAGCTACGGTACAGCCTCCAGATGTATAATGTCACAAATGACATTCTTAGATCTCTCTGCATTTGAATTGTTGGATCTTCCACATCTGTTCTTCAGCTAATGTGTTGACAGCTAAAGCCATGAGGGTTGACAGAATCTTAGCCCACTAAGGTTTTCCTTTCCTGTCGTATTCTGCCAGGCTGCATCTTTGCTTTGCAATCTCCAAATGTCCTCTGCTTTTTATTCTTATGCAGATGCCGCTCCTATGAAGATTGCTGTGGTTCAAGATGCTGCATAAGGACTTTGTCTATCCAGCGACTATGGTATTTTTGGTAAGGCAGTGATAACTATGGATAAGTTTAGGCTTGCATCTGCTAAATTGAATTCTCTTAGGCACGGGTAGGCAAACTAAGGCCTGGGGGCCGGATCCAGCCCAATCGCCTTCTCAATCCGGCCCGCGGACGGTCCGGGAATCAGCGTGTTTTTACATTAGTAGAATGTGTCCTTTTATTTAAAATGCATCTCTGGGTTATTTGTGAGACATAGGAATTCGTTCTTTTTTTCTTCAAAATATAGTCCGGCCCCTCACAAGGTTTGAGGGACAGTGGACCGGCCCCCTGCTGAAAAAGTTTGCTGACCCCTGCTCTGAGGCTATATCTACACTACAAATTTATATCAGTTTTAATTTGAATGTAACAACAATGGGGTTCCCCTTGAGAATCCTGGGAACTGAGGTTCAGGGCAAGTGTGGTGGGTGTCTCTGCTGGAGACCCACAGCAATTACTTTTATCTATAAGCTGCCTTGTGTCCCTGTCAGGGGGAAAACCAAGGTATAAACTAACTAACTACTGCTGCTGCTACTACTAATAATAATAATACTTGATAAGGAAAAGTATTGTAGAATGAATAGACAGATTTATTATTTGAACATATCGTGCACAGGGATGTTTTTGCCAGTAGGGAAGGCAGTCACAGCTAGGCAGGAAATAAATATTTTCCTCCACACCACCTATTACCTAAAGTAGGTAATCTAAGGTTTCTTTCAGACCTATGTGATCTAGGGGTGTTTTTGATGTTGATGATCATCATGGGTGATCATGGCGAGATACCTTTTTCTCTCCCCTCCCAAAAAATCACTCCCTATTCTTCAGGTAGCCTTGAAAAAAAAGCCTTCTGTTGGCCACAAAATATTTCTGGGCCCAATTCAGGGTGCTCACATCAGTGTTTAAAGCCCTACGTAGATACCTGAAAGACTGCTTGCTTCCCTACAGACCCTATTGGGTGTCAAGCTTGGCAGAGAGGGACCTCTTTATAGTTCTGCCACCCTAATAAGTTGTGGGAGGGCCTTCTCTGTGGTAGTCCCTAGGTTGTGGAACTCCCCTCCCCACAGAGGTGCACCTATCAACTTCACTACACCATTTTCAGTGAATGCCAAAGACACCCCTCTTTACCCTGACCTTTGTCACATGAGGCATATTTTTAGAACCCACCTTATTTCTGTGATTGTAAGTTGATTTAGTTTGTTTTTAATGCTGTGTTTTCATTGCCATAATCTACCCTGAGACTTTAGGATGAGGGGTGGGTAAGGAAGAAGAAGAAGAAATAATAATAAGTAATAATAAATAAAAAACTTGGATCTGCAATTAGCTACTGAGTAAATCTTCAGTGTTTTTACAAATTGTGCAAACTCTGGTTAAATTTGTTCCTTCTCTCCTTCCCCTTTGCTCAGGTTCCTTCTGATGATGGGAGTTTTGTTCTGTTGTGGGGCGGGTTTTTTTATCCGAAGGCGGATGTATCCTCCACCGCTGGTTGATGAAACAACATACAACGTGTCGTATACCCGGCCACCTAACCCCCCTGCAGCAGGTCAGAAATTGCATCCTGCTACTAGTACTGCTATGTGAGACAATAATTATTGGCCACAGACTACTGTTGTGATTGATCTGAGGAAAATATAATCAGGCTCTTAGCATGCAAGCATTTATCTAGGCAGATCAGTGAGTAACTTATTCTATAGCCATTGCTGAATGCTGAAAACCAGGAAGTCAGCCGTATGTGTTTGGCCAAGTGATCACTTAAAACCACATTATACTTTATAATTATCTCCTACTGGTTTTCCTCTTTCCCTGTGTCTGCCGCTTCCTGTGGCAGGAAATATGGAACAGAACAGCAAGTACTGGACTGTTCCTATGTAACGATTAGAATGAATAGAAATTATTAAGTAGCCCCAAAACATCCACATTGCTGGATGATGCTGTACTGTTTTTAATATTCGCTTGGAAGCCGCCCAGAGTGGCTGGGGAAACCCAGCCAGATGGGCGGGGTATAAATAATAAATTATTATTATTATTATTATGACTTTAAATTCGAAAAATGATAGAAAGGAATTGCATCAGGAGTAAAGATGTACAAGCTCCCCACCCCATCTTTGGCTTGAGTGATCCAAGGTGGGGTGGTTTCAACAATGCCCCCCAAGTATAGGACTGGGAAGGTGAATAGCGAGTTTAGTATTTGCATTGGGGTAGAGAGGGGAAGCTCTGTGGGTTTACTGTGGAGGAATGTCAAGGGGGTTAGAGAGTGGAGCAAACGAGTGCACCCATTGTGTGTGTGTGTGTGTGTGTGTGTGTGTGTGTGTACATATAATACATATGTATTATGTATTATAGATAAAGAAAGGGATTTCTTTGAAGTGAACAAGTTGGTGCCTGTTGGTGCCTTGAAAATCATCTGTGACTCCTGACAATGCAGACTAATGCCTGGCATTACTCTTTTGTGTCTCCCACTTTTAGGAGCCCAGCAGCCCGGGATGGCGTACTACACAGACCCAGAAGGAGCAATGATGAACCCCATGGCTATGACTTACCATGTCCAACCTAAGTCCCCACAAGTGAACCCAGCTTACCCTCCTCTCCCTTCTTACTGTAATACCCCACCACCACCATATGAGCAGGCGGTGAAATCCTCCACTTAACCTCTCTTCTCTGCAGTGAACAGTGACTTGGGCAGAAGAGAGCAGGCTTGGGAGCAGCAGAAGACTTGCTAGTGCTCTGTTGACCTTCGCTCCCCTCCTAGTTAGCACTGTTTGGACATTGATGAATGTGCAGCCCCAGGGTAAGGTTACCAGATTTTTTTCAATGAATCCGGGGACACTTTTCAACTTCAATGGGTTTTCTATGGGGACTGATTTGTAAATCCGGGGACTGTCCCCAGGAAATGGGGACGTCTGGTAACCTTACCCCAGGGGGAATTCTTCTCTGATGTCTTCAAAGCAAGAATGAAAGTTTTTATAGTGCTTTTTATTGGAAGCCTATATTTAAATCCCATACACTTTTAAAAAATTGTCTTTGTGATTTTAAGACATGTATTAACTTATTGATGCAGCACAGTATGGAAATAAGCACAAAACAATGTATACCAGCCTAAGAACCTTTGAGTCACTTGTATTTTAAATATGGGAAACTAGGAGCACAGGACAGGAGGTAATGGCAGAAGCAAGTGGAAGATGTGAGATGAGGGATGTTTGTTAATAAAGGAAGCGACTGGATCATGCGACTCCAAGGAACTGTGGTAAGATAAAGTGTGGGAAATGGTTCCAGGGCGGAAAAATATCCATCCTCATGCTTCACTTGAACAAACACTGGGTGGAACAGGATTATAGCAGCATCTTAAATCTAGTTCCCTTTATTTTTTGCTGTCAGTTGTTTTTGGGAGGAAAGGAATGTCTTGCTGATGTACTGTTGATGGTGTGAATATCATAGCAATTGTGTGGAAGGTAAAAATGTTCAGCACCAACAATGATAAGCAGAGGTCCTAGGAAATATTTATTCTCTAAAGAGAATTCATAAAATAAAATGGGTAGTCTTTGAATCAGAGTTTTCCTATTGACTTTGGGCCCCTTTGCATGACATTATTTAGGCGTACACTGAAGATATTCATTGTATGCATCTGAAAATGTGTGACAGATGTGAATTGCACAAATACACTCAGCAGAGCCACAGGATTGGTTTCAGTAGCCTGTTGAGTATACACTTGATGGTTTTGCCCAGGGGTCCCCAAACTAAGGCCCGGGGGCCAGATGCAGCCCAATCGCCTTCTAAATCCAGCCCGTGGATGGTCCAGGAATCAGCATGTTTTTACATGAGTAGAAAGTGTTCTTTTATTTAAAATGCATCTCTGGGTTATTTGTGGGACCTGTCTGGTGTTTTTACATGAGTAGAATGTGCCCTTTTATTTAAAATGTGTCTCTGGGGGATTTGTGGGGCATAGGAATTCATTCATTTCCCCCCCCCCCCAAAAAAAATATAGTCTGGCCCCCCACAAGGTCTGAGGCTGGAAAAGTTTGCTGACCCCTGGTTTTGCCTTTCTTTGTGTGATGTGTCAGGTGACCCATAGGTAATATTTGGATGTTTAGTATTCCTTCTCCACATTCCTCTGGGGCCTGAGTCTTTCATTTTTAAAATGGTAAAGTTACTTCAAGGTGACTTTTACTCATTGATTTTGATGTGGTGACTGATTTATTCAAAATGAACTTCATAGGAGATGTAAAGGTAAAGGGACCCCTGACCATTAGGTCCAGTCATGACCGACCCTGGGGTTGCGGCGCTCATCTCACATTATTGGCCGAGGGAGCCGGTGTACAGCTTCCAGGTCATGTGGCCAGCATGACAAAACCACTTCTGGCGAACCAGAGCAGCACATGGAAAAGCCGTTTACCTTCCTGCTGGAGCAGGAGCTATTTATCTACTTGCACTTTGAGGTGCTTTCGAACAGCTAGGTTGGCAGGAGATGTAAGAGTTACCAAATACTAGGGAATGATTCCAGTTTTCCAGGATATGATGAAGAAATGATGTAGAAATTAAGACCACTAGAAAACAACAGATTCATTCCATATCAGGGTAAGTTTATTATATAAAAAAATGAATACTGGAAGCTTCCATGGTTTCTGCTTGAGATAAATGTCCTTCATTTGTCTTCCATTGTTATGCCCTTCTGGGTTTGGATTGCAAAGATTCCTCCTGCACTTGCTTCTCAGTCTCTTGTTATGTTGTAATTGCAGAGCAGATGAGACCTTGCTTAGGGTGGCCAGGTTGCAGATTTCGCCATTGCTTTGTTTCAGCTCCTGAACTGGGAGGGCAGGCAGTGGCCGTTTCTCCCATATACGTCACCCACTTTCCTTTTGTTCACTCTCCTCTTCACCTGCTGTATCAACCAGGTGTATCAACCCTCAGGCGACACACCAAAGTATCGAGCGGAGACCCCAGGTGTATACAGTTGCCACGACAACGTATCCCAGTTTTCAGTTTAAGGGAAAGTGGGAATCGGTATGGAATTATGTTTAAGGGACTTGAGAGGTGGGCTTTTCTTTATCTTAGAAAAATATCTTAGTTATTATTGAATGTGATCATAGAATCATAGAATTGTAGAGTTGGAAGGTACTTCAAGGGTCAACTAGTCCAACCCCCTGCAATGCAGGAATTTTTTGCCCAACATGGGACTCGAATCCACAACCCTGAGATTAAGAGTCTCATACTCTTCGGACTGAGCTATAATGGGCAGTACAGTGGAACCTCGGTTTATGAACACCTCATTTTATGAATTTTCGGTTTACGAACGCCGCGGACCCATCTGGAACGGATTAATTCACTTTCCATTACTTTCAATGGGAAAGTTCGCTTCAGTTTATGAACAGACTTCCGGAACCAATTGAGGTACCACTGTATTATGAAAGCAATATTTAAAACAAACTTTGGTTTTAATATACTCAGAGCCTTGAATCAGTTCTAGTGTTCTAGCATTCACAAAAAAGGCAGAATTGTCTGACATATGTAATGTAAAATGGCCCTAAGGCTGTAATCTGAAAGACGTAAACCAGGATATGGAGAGGAGTTATTGCTTTGTTTTTGTATCTGTTTTTATTATGTATTTTGTGTTCTCATTTTTATGTTCTGAACCACCCTGTGATCTTTGGTTGAACAGCGGTATACAAATTTAATAAATAATAATAATAAATAATGTGAAGTTTGGGTGACTTGCATCAAAGTAAATTTGTTTAAGTGTGTGCAGTAAATACCAAATTCTAGATTTAATCTCTGTTGTTTTGAAATCAGCTTTCAGTGTTACTTAGACTGAACTGGAGCAATGTAAGCTTCACCTTTCATTTGCACATGTGGCCCATGCAGATCACTTGAACACACAGTGCACAGCTTCTCAGATCAAACCTTTAATTGAAAATGGCTGTTTTATATTATTCCCAACATGTCTTTGATGGATCTAATAACAGTGCCATTTTTTAAATAAAAGAAAAAGAAAATATGATGTAAGCATTAAACCAAGTATAGCCAATATTGCTCTCATCAGATGTTTGACAGCTCTTTAAAAAAAAAAGTGCCCATACTTGCAATGAAGTTGTTACAGTAAGTACCACACTTTAAACCAGTGCTTTTCTTCTAGAAAAAAAGGGTGCTGGCACTACGCACCCTTGTGTACCCCCAGAAAAAAGCACTGACTCTCATAATCCCTTCACAACCCAGTCAGATGGGAGGGGAACAAATAATAAAGTTATTATTATTTTCAAAAAACACTTCCGTATGCAAGGCTACCTTCAGATGTCTTATAATCGCCATATAGTTGTTTACTCTGCGGGGGGGGGGGGAGATTGCCTAGGGGACGCTAGGCGGCATTGGGGCACTGGAGATGTCAATGACTATCGTACTTTAAACAGCTGGCATTGCTGAATCAAGTACACTTAATTTTGCTGAATTAAAGAAACTAAACAGTTTTAACTGAATTCTGAATAAATGTGCAATTAATAGCTCCTGTTTCTATGTATTAATGTCGCCCTTAGTGGGGGTCGTGCAAGCCACTGTTCTGAATAATTCTGAGTAACTCCGCTTGAGTCCCGTTTGTCTTCAAATACATTTATTGTGCTAATTATTTACAGTGCAGAGACAGCTTAAAACATGACCTCTCATCCCGAATCAGAATCCGGCAATGGCGTACGTCAGTTCCTACGGCAGCAAAGTAGTCGGGGCACCCCAAAACGCCGCCCCCTTGACCTGCGTTGCGGCGCTCTCTTTACTTCTTGCGCCGGAAGGAGTGATGCCCTTTCAGTTTCCTCCCTGAGCAGTCGGTGACCTGGCTCTCCAACATCCCTGAGCCCCTGTCTGCATCTCTCCGCCCCCGAGCTCTCCCCCTCCGAGTCTCTTCCCTCCCCTCTGGTTGCTTCAGAACCACTGGTGCTCTCTGTACTTGAAGATGTGGACGTCAGGATGATGGGGGCTGGCTCCCTGTAGGGAGTCACCCTTACAGGTTGTTTATTATTTGAGGCTGAAATGGACCTTTGCTCTCCGGGGCTTACTTGCGAGTAGGCATTATAGACGTACCTTGGCCATGGGGAAGGGAATAGCTTGTTGAAGTAATGCTATTTTAAGTGACACAGGTTTCCAGAAAATAGTGGAAACACCTTGGCACTGTTAAAGGGTTCTGATATTTGCATTGTATTTCCTTCCACCACGGAAAAGGGTTTCTTACCGCTGGCTGTGTCCTCCCTGTGGGATGGAACACTGGGGCAGACAAGTCACAACAGTTCCTAGAGTGTCCACTAACAGGAACTCACCTGGAGGGACACC
Source organism: Zootoca vivipara (assembly GCF_963506605.1). Lineage (NCBI taxonomy): Eukaryota > Metazoa > Chordata > Lepidosauria > Squamata > Lacertidae > Zootoca > Zootoca vivipara. The sequence continues at coordinate 3,522,560 of NC_083287.1, read as the reverse complement.
TGACTACAGGTCAGTTCCTGTTCCCTCAGACATGCAAATGAGTTGGATTAGACAAAAGCCCTAGCCTGCAATCACTCTCTCTCTTAGCTACTTCCTCCTTCGATGGGAACACATCTCCAGAGAATCTCCAGTTAACATGGTTCTCACTCTAGGCCTGCAGCCAAGAGTGAGACCAAATGGAGTCTTACTTTACTAAGTAGTCTCTAGATATATATGTACTTGTAACTTTTCTAAGCAAGCCTGCCTTTCTGAGATTATGCTGTAACTCAGGATGAAACTGTAAGTAAACTCGTATCTTATTTTATAAACACTGTGTTGTGTATTTCTTTTAAGAGGGACAAAGGGGACCTTTGCCAGGAAGTGTAATATTGAACTATAAAGTGTAATATTGTTATAGAGATTCTAGCGAATCTAACGCACATGCTTTGCTGCGCACAAAAGGGGAATGTCACTCTGCTAATATTGGAAGCTTGCTAACACAAGCTTGGATAGGATCTATCTAATAATATATCCTAATCCACATCCCTAACATTCCTATACTCCCCACCAGACCCACCAAGTTACTGGTCCTCAATATTTCCTTCTGGCTGATTGATGAAGGATGACAACTCCACTGGAGGAACAGAACGTTTACAAAGCAGAAAGAGGGGGACCTAAGTTTGAAACTGGGAGCTCAAAGCCAAGTTACACCTGAGGGTGCCAGTAAAGTTTTCTGGGGCCAGGAACAATGTATGTCCACTGAGGGCTCTCTGACCCACTCACAAAAGGGGACATTGCAAGGGGTTGGACTGGATGACCCTTTCTTCCCTCCTCAGTCTCCCGGAGAAACTCAACCTGGGAAGTGGTTCAACCTGGTTGCTCCAAGCTCAGATCGCATGGCTCTCACAAACCACTCTTGAGTCCCTACACCAATAACTTAGGAATCTGATTGGCCACTGTGAGGACAAGTTCCTATCATAGGAAAACCCAAAATCAGGATTGCTGCCTCCAACTGTGGTGGCAGGGCATGGCCATTGCAGCTAGCAGCTGTCAATAGCCCTCTCCTCCATTAATTTATCTAATCCTAAAGCTATCCCTGAATTCTTCGACTCCCCCCTGCCCTTCCATGGTTAACATTATCAATCTATTTCCCCCCAACTGCTTCTCTTATTTTCTTTATTTTAAAAAATCCAATTTTACCATAGTTTTTCCGTACATTACAAGCATTACTCAAATCCTGCCAAAGTTTTTAGTTGTTTACAGTGTTCTCTTAAATACATTATAATTTTTTCCTATTCCTTCTTAAAATTCTTCTCTTCCTGGTTTCTGATTTTTCCAGTCAATTTTGCCATTTCGGTGTAGTCTGTTATCATCAGCCATTCATCTCTGGTTGGAACCTTTTTTCTTTTTCTTTTTTCTATCTCTGGGCCAGTAGTATCTGTGCTGCTGTCGTCACATACATGAATACCGTAATCGTTTCTGCTCCATCAGAATCTCTGTACCTAGAATACCTAGCAAAAAAATTAATTTAAACATTTTTTTCAACTCACTGTAAATCATTTCCCAGAATGCTTTTATTATCTTGCACATCCACCACATGTGGTAGAATGTGCCTTCTTCTTGCATTTCCAACAAACATTTGAGGCAGTTCTATACATCTTTGCTAATTTCTTACCTGTGTATAGTTAGTTATGCTGTCTGAGGTAAGACAATGTTTTTGTGAAGCTTTATCCACAATTGACCAGAAGCTTCACCTACGGCCCTTGAGCCTAAAGCAACATGCTATGCTATTTCAATAATAGCTTCGGCCCTCACAAAGCCCATCTTATTCCAGTTAACCACATTCTAATCAAAATATTTGGCAGTTCAGGTAACTACTGCCTGCATGCCAGGTGCCAAAGGTTCATCACAAACAGGCTTTGTTATTTTGTCTCCATCTCAGCTTCGTAGACAGCAGTGCACCCCTTTGGATTTACTGTCAAGCCCATGATCATTAATGCACCTTTGCCAAAGAAGAGGAAACATAGCTGCCAAGTTTTCCCTTTTCTCACGAGGAAGCCTATTCAGCATAAGGGAATTTCCCTTAAAAAAAGGGATAACTTGGCAGCTATGAGAGGAAAGCCCCTTTAGGGCAAGTATGCTAATAGGAGCTTGCAAACCAGCTGCCAGGGATGTGGCTCTGATTGCTAATGAGACCTGCCACACTGCAGGTCTCTCTGTCTTGGTTCTTTTCTCCCTTCAGAATTATGATATCCAGCTTCCATTATCAGAGAATCAGAAGAGTAGAGTGGGCCTCATGAGACATCGTATTCACGTTCCCCTCCTGAGGCAATAGGCCTCATTAATGAGCCAATGGCCTCCACGAGAATGAAAGCACGTAATCCACAATTCAGTTGTGGACTGAAAAATGATGTTGTTTTCAATAAATAAAAGCAGTAAGAGGCTGTGGGACTTACATATGGCAAGGGCTGCTGCGGAAAAGAACAGGAAAAATTCCTCTTGGTTGTACAGTCATTCATGTCAAACAGCGGTTTCCCATTTTGCCAAGTGTTTAATTACATCTTACCAACTCACTGCCTGTCATTTTTTTTTAAATGGAGACTTTGGAATCCTGGTGTTTTTCACTCTCTGCCACCACAAATGAAGTTGAAAGAGAATATATGCATCTCTCTTGCGCACATCCTTGATGTTAACTTAGCCTGCCTAATAATACACCACATTCTGGAATCATAGAGTTGGAAGAGACCACAAGGGCCATCCAGTCCAACCCCCTGCCAAGCAGGAAACACCATCAAAGCATTCCTGACAGATGGCTGTCAAGCATCTGCTTAAAGACCTCCAAAGAAGGAGACTCCACCACACTCCTTGGCAGCAAATTCCACTGTCGAACAGCTCTCACTGTCAGGAAGTTCTTCCTAATGTTTAGGTGGAATCTTCTTTCTTGTAGTTTGAATCCATTGCTCCGTGTCTGCTTCTCTGGAGCAGCAGAAAACAACCTTTCTCCCGCCTCTATGTGACATCCTTTTATATATTTGAACATGGCTATCATATCACCCCTTAACCTTCTCTTCTCCAGGCTAAACATACCCAGCTCCCTAAGCAGTTTCTCACAAGGCATCGTTTCCAGGCCTTTGACCATTTTGGTTGCCCTCTTCTGGACACGTTCCAGCTTGTCAGTATCCTTCTTGAACTGTGGTGCCCAGAACTGGACACAGTACTCCAGGTGCGGTCTGACCAGAGCAGAATCCAGTGGTACTATTACTTCCCTTGATCTAGATCAGGCACCCCCAAACTGCGGCCCTCCAGATGTTTTGGCCTACAACTCCCATGATCCCTAGCTAACAGGACCAGTGGTCAGGGATGATGGGAATTGTAGTCCAAAACATCTGGAGGGCCGAAGTTTGGGGATGCCCGATCTAGATGCTATACTCCTATTGATGCAGCCCAGAATTTCATTGGCTTTTTTAGCTGCTGCATCACACTGCTGACTCATGTCAAGTTTGTGGTCAACCAAGACTCCTAGATCCTTTTCACATGTACTGCTCTCAAGCCAGGTGTCTCCCATCCTGTATTTGTGCCTTTCATTTTTTTTGCCCAAGTGTAGTACTTTACATTTCTCCCTGTTAAAATTCATCTTGTTTGCTTTGGCCCAGTTGTCTAATCTGTTAAGGTCATTTTGAAGTGTGATCCTGTCCTCTGGGGTATTAGCCACCCCTCCCAATTTGGTGTCATCTGCAAACTTGCTCAGGATGCCCTCAAGCCCATCATCCAAGTCATTGATAAAGATGTTGAACAAGACTGGGCCCAAGACAGAACCCTGTGGCACCCCACTAGTCACTACTCTCCAGGATGAGGAGGAGCCATTGATGAGCACCCTTTGGGTTCGGTCAGTCAGCCAGTTACAAATCCACTGAATGGTAGCATTGTCTAGCCTGCATTTTACCAGCTTCTTTACAAGAATATCATGGGGCACATTGTCAAAGGCCTTGCTGAAATCAAGATAGGCTACATCCACAGCATTCCCTTCATCTACCAGGCTTGTAATTCTGTCTAAAATGAGATCAGATTACGGTAGTCTGACATGACTTATTTTTCAGAAACCCATGCTGACTTTCAGTGATCACAGCGTTCTTTTCTAGGTGCTCACAGACCGTTTGCTTAATGATCTGCTCTAGAATCTTTCCTGGTATTGATGTCAGGCTGACTGGGCGGTAATTGTTTGGGTCCTCTCTTTCCCCCTTTTTGAAAATAGGGACACTTGCCCTCCTCCGGTCTGCTGGGACTTCATCTGTTCTCCAGGAATTCTCAAAGAGAACAGGCGAAGTTCCAGCAGACTGGAGGAGGGCAAATTCTATTACTTTATAATGTCATTGTTTTCTCAGGGTCTACATCTACACTACAGCAAGAAGTGGGGAACTTTTTTCAACTTGAGCTGCATTTTGCAGGGGGGCAGCCTTCTGGAGACCACAGGTTGGTTGCTTGGTTGGTTGGGGCAGCATATCCCTCTTACCTTTGCTGCACAAAACCCCAAGGGCTCTACATGGACATCTCACCAAGCAGGTACACAAGAGGCATTATTACAATTCAAAGACATATCCAGCCAGAGAGAAAAATGGATGGCGGAGGGTGAGGAGGGCAGGACCAGTGAGAGGTGTGACCTGAGTAGAGTCCCAAGAGCCTGCGGTTTCCCACCCAGGATCTGGAAGACTAATATAAGTCTCTGTGTATAGTATCTTATGTGGCTGGAATTATCAAAATGTAGTGAGGCACAGATAAACATGTAAGCTGTGTGCCACTTCTCAGGCATACAGCCGCAACCCATTAACGGGGTCCCTAGCAATTATCCCATCCATGGTCTTCCTACAATGGTCTTCCTAACCATTTGTGGAAACATTTATATGCCTGATCTGCCAGCTGGGGCTGTGCGTGCATACCAGACCTGGCTAGATATGCTGAATGCCACTGACCAGCTATCTATGGGGAAGGGAGATTGGAAGACAACAAAATCCAACTCTTTGTGCCAAACAGCTGGCTAGATTGCTTCAGGTTTGGTTTTTGATTTCCGCTTGGTGGTGAAGCACATGCAAGAGAGTCCAGCATTCAATCTCCAGGCAGGGCTGAAAAAGGCTCCAGGAAGGGCTGAAGCAGTGGAGAATCACTGACAATCAGTGTCAATATTATTGTTATTTATTAAATTTGTATACCAACCCTCATTATTACATTATATGACCCAATTGGCCCCCTTGGTAAGGCAATTTTGTATGTTCCTAAAATGATTTCTGAACTACCAAATGTATTTTCAAGACCATTCCTTGATGCAGAAAGTATCACCTAAGGGAAATTAGGTACTATAAGATAACTCAATCAGTTAAAGCAAGACAGATAATGCACTCAATTTTAGTTGGAAAACCCACTGAAAATACAAAGATGTTATTTTTTGGACTATGGCCCAATTACAATATGAAATGAACTCAAATAATCTGGGCAATCCTTTTCCTGAAAAACAACAATTTTGGAACTCTAAATCTTAAGGGCCAGATTTCTAAATAGGTGTGCAAGGATTCAGCCTATGGTGCATCATTTATGGAAAAAGGATTTTGTGACTGAGGCTACAATCCCATGCACACCTAGGAATGTTCCATTGACCCGAGTAGGACTTATTTCTGAGTTGACACATACAAAGATTTGATGCACAATCCTGTGCAAGTGCTTTGAACATATACCTAGAAGGCATCCTTAACTGTAAGCACATTTGTTTTCTATAGGTTACACCTATGCTACAAAATGGTTTAGAAAACAGCTTAAGCATTTGGGTTTTCCATGAGAAGCCCTGGGAATCATAGTTTTGGGTGAAATCTCTAAGGACAGTCACCCCCCCCACACACACACAATCCCTTAAGTGTGAAGGAGGGCAAACTGAGTTATGGCAACAGGACTTACATCGATTTATGGTGTAGGTGGTCACAATCTACAAATGTTTATTCATTATCCCGTGTGACTGAAGATTAGCAATTTTAAGATTTATGAACATGCCCTCCTTCATAGAGAATAACAGAGTTGGATGGGACCACAAAGGTCCTCTAGTCCAAGACACTGGAATGGTGGGGCTTGAACCCACAACCCTGTGAATAAGGGCCTCATGTTCTACAACAGGCTGCAGGTAAAGCCTGGGGGCATTTCCAAAAGGGTGGCTCATCCATTTCAATCTCACCTAATAGCAAATACCTTTCACACAAATCACTTAGTGTGAAAAGGCTGCAATTCTGTGCATGGTTCCTTGGGAGCAAGTCTCACCCAACTCAGTGGGAATGAAAACATGGAGTGGATCAAGTTACACAGCTGTAGTTACATAGGAGTGAAACAAGGCTGCTGTCCCAAATGGTAGTGATGGGCTCTCCCACAGTCAACCATAATACTTAAATCTCATATGTCACACTACAATAGCATCATGTTGGAAGTTTCCATGTCTTTGCCAGCCATGAGAGTGGTGATAAACTCAGTGTGATGATGCCACATAACATTGTAAGAAATCCCAGTGGATGGAGGGGAGCTTGCACAGCGCTGCCCGTTTTGGTGGCACTAGCAGTAGACCCATGTCATGTGTAACATGTAGTTTCAACTAATGCTGTTGTCAGAGCACATAGGCAGGCAGGTAAGAAAAAATTGTTCGGAACACATCTGTATTTTGCTAAATTTATTTTTTTTATAAAAGAAACAACTTTAACAGCAAAACATTGTGATAACTGACTTCCCCCCTAATCCACCACCCCTTCTTCCAAAATACTCTCGTTTGAGAGGCTGTCCCTTTCCTGTTAGAATAAAGCAGTGCAACAAAACTCAGAACAATTTGATACAACAACCTTTAAACATCCCATCTAGGAAGTGGGGTTCACTTCTCAGCAACGGTGACTGGAAGCTATTCCAGAAGCCAAATTTCTCCCATATAAAAAGTACACACAGCAATGCAAATTGTCAAAATTTCTTTTAGAAGATGTGGAAGAGCAAAATGTAAACAAAACAAAGTTATGACTCGGGGCCTGAGTGACACACTCACTATGTAGCTCTTCAGACACAGGAACAACAACAAAGCAACCTTTCAGAGGGTGAAGCAACAAAAATGGGACTGTCTGTCACCCAGCAGGGAGATTGACAGTCTTACTACTGTATTAATTAGAATTGGATACCTTGGCCCCTTCTGAGAAACTTCCAACACTAGTAGTAAGCCATTTCATTTCCCAGAGTCCTTCCCTAAACTGTGAGGCTGGACCCACTACTACTTTTGTGTGGCTCTGCCTAGTTTTGTCAGAAAACTTTCCATGATGCATGAGAACTGAAGGGATGATGTTCCGCTACAAAATTGGTGGAATTATGTGGGCTGCTTAGGGCATGTCTATGACCCCCTCCCTACATTGAAAGGATCTTGTATTTCAGAAAGCACTTTAAAGAGTTTTCAAATTTGAAAATTAACCTCATTGAAGTACTTTTGAAAATGTGCATTCTAGACTTATTTCCAGGGTGGGAGGCACAAAAGATGTAATGCTCACCTATTTAATTTGAAGTGAGCTTCACTCTTAGGGGCACAATCCACAAATCTCAACAGCAGAGTGTAGTACTTGTTTGATTTTTTCACATGGAAACCAGTGCAACATTTGTTATTCACTTTAGGTAGACTGAAAGCCTTAAACAGTCCCCATGGTGGGCAGGGCGAGATAGATATGGGGCATAATTTGGCCAGACATTGAGTAACTGATTTCAATGGCAGAATTTTAATCATATGGTTAACCTCTTCAAGAAAATCAATGGGAGATAGATTTGTTTTTTAAAAACTCTGACTGGACCATGCTCTTGATGAAGTTGTGAGTCCAGAAAAGGGTTAACCAAGCTGTGCATTTGGCTGGGCTTGCCCCTCTCATTCATGGTGGCTAATAGGCAGAGAGAGTGTTCCAAATGTGAGGTCCTATTTCAGCAGTGGAAAGAGAGGTGTGTGCTGTCATTACAGCCATGCACAGAAAAACAAGCAGGACTAGATGTCACTGACCAGTTTTCAGCTTCACAATGAACGGAAAAAACTTTACAGTTCTGGACAACACCAAGGAACATGCAAACACACAGAGAAAGACCTGGAAGGACAACTGTGAAAACTGAAAAAGCAAGAGTCCCCAATGAACTTAAGCCTGCTCACTGCCAAAACTCAAGGCATCTCTTAGAATTAAACACTGAAATGTGGAATTCTCTCACTCATGCATTAACAACAAGCATGGTTCTTTGGAGAACAGGTGAGAAAGAGTTTTTCCTCCAGACTCCCAACGTTGGTTCAGTTCCACTTGAGGCACTAAGCAGTCATGTTGCTTTGGGCATCATCTCCAGTTTCCATTTAGCTGTTCTGCTCCTCTTTGCTTTCTTTCCTTTGAGAGCCGAGTTCAAATGCTGGGAAGCGGGAGTTCTGGGGGTCGATTATGTCAGAGAGGAAGTGGATAGCTCCTGCCATACCTGAAGCAGACAAATCCCAAGTTCAAAAAAGCACAAAAACAGAAAGCCTGGATCCTTTGGCCATGATCTTATCCTGAGAGAGCTGCAAAGGATCCCCTGGAACAGTCTTGCATATTAAATACACATAAAACACAAGTTACCAGTCCATAAGGGAAGGCAGGATCTGCCTGTTTATTACTTTCACAGTGCCTCCAAAGGGATTGCACCTGGCACACTTTATGGTTGGCCTCTGAGCACAGCTGCCAGGCTATCTGCTACAAGACGCACGACTGGCATCTACTCTCAGAAGGCTGGCCACAGGGGACGTGAACTCCAGGAATTGGGGAGGAGACTGGCTTTTAGTGGTGGCAAGGGGGACATTCAGAGCTGCAGGAGAAAGCCAGAGGACAACACCAGCCAAGCTGTTTCACCAGGACTGATTCAGATAATGCATCTTATATCCTGGAGAGAAAAGCCGTATTTGCATTTGTAAAGCACGTTTGGCTTTGGTGTGTTCCTGTAGCATTAGGGTAAAACCAAATTATCCTAATTTAGCCAAGTATGAAAAACAGGGTACTGAAGATACCCCTCAAGTCCTCATTTTTCACAAATGACTGCTGGGTAAGAAAAGTTGGTCATCTTAATGAAATGCAGCACTCTGTATTATAATTTTGTGACATGAAGAACATTTCCATGGATGAAAATGCAGGTTTCTAATGTGTCAAATGCAGTGATGTCAGCACAACTGTGGATACTCTTGAATAATCCTGCAGTTCCATGCATTAACAACAGATGGCAAATGAGTCATTTCTGAAAACAACCTTCAGTTCTGAGCATCAATGGTCTATTTTTGAGTTTCTATGGTAAGATGTCTATGAGAAAGTTAAACACCCAGAGACTATACATTGCTGAGATCTATAATCCTATCTGCCAAACTCGACCCTAAAACAGATTTCAGCATAGAACAAACCAGATTTTCCAACAACAGTAATTCAGTTGCTCTGGCAATAGGAAAAGAGAACAGGGCTGTAGAACTCAAAAGGACAAAATGCAGCAAAGGTCAGTTACAGTATAACTAAAGCTGTAGTTCTTTGCTAAATTATCTGTCCTCTTACCTGTGAAGAAGCACTTTGAATTCAACAGGACTTACTTCTGAGCAGACATGCTTACACATGGGAGAAAGTCCCACTAAACTCAGTGGAACTTATTTCTGAGTAGACACACACAGGATTCAGCTATTCATCCAATTGAAATCAGTTATTTCCCAGTAAACATGGGATAGGACTGGGCTACTACCCTACTTACTTGCGACACACTTACCAGTAAATCCATGTCAATTAATATATCGCCACCTCTCTATAGCCTTCCACCCATGAGAATTCACTGCTTAAAAAATGACCCCAATTCCTTCCTAGCAGGAGACTGGTCCCCTGATCTTTCTTGCTCAATTAAACTTAATGGTTGGATGGCACAATTTGCATACTGCCATGTGCAAATGGCTGAGCACCTCTGGCACAATGCCATAAACAAGGCTCTCAAATAAGACTCTGTTCTTGTCAATGAATAGAGTCAAGGACGGCCACCACCTGCTCAGACTCCAAATGGATAACTGCCATGATACCCAAAGACCAAGAATAAAAGAATCGTAGAGTTGGAAGGGACCCTGCGGATCATCTAGTCCAACTTCCTGCATTGCAGGACTATGCAGCTATTACATACGGAGATTGAACATGCAACCTTGGCATTATCTGCACCACTCTCTAACCAACTGAGCTATCCAGGCTGACCAACGTGAGGAAAAGGAGCTGGAATTGCCCTGCAGCTGAGACAAAAAGCAGGACGACTTCAAAATGTGACAACTAGGAACTTGAAGCTGATCAAGAAAGTTTGCTACAACTTTCAGGACAACAAAATATGATTTTGGGGTGCAGGAAAAGCTCATGGCTGCACATGCATTTAAACTCTGGCCGTGAATATTAAGCAGGAACCATGCACATTTCATTAAGCAGGCTTGTTGTGCACCCACAGCCTTTACCAAAGGTGCCATGGGCTTTGAAGACACTCGAATTCAGGATGCAAGGGAGAAATGTGGTAAGAGGAAGGCACACTTGGCAAATCCACACCGTGATCAACTCCCGCGCGGAACCCAATGTCTCCACTGTGGAAGGACGTGTGGATCCAGAATTGGCCTCCACAGTCACTTACAGACTCATTGTTAAAACCATGTTTATGGAACACAATCTTACTCAGCTACGAGTGATCGCCAAAGAACAACAACGTATCTACTCATAAGTAAGTCCCACAGTGTTCACTGGGCTTTACTCCCATGTAAGCATGTTGAGGACTGCAGACCTGGACCTGGTTCACACATGGACATGTGAGCATGTGGACTCCAGAAGAAGAGATTTCAGACACTTTGCTCTTCCCAGTTGTTCTGCTGTTACACTGAGCTAAGCCACAGCTGAACTTTGTGGTTCAGCTCATGTATGTGCTCCCTGCAGACTAACCAAGAGGTCTAATCAGGGTTTGCCCTATGGATTACTGTTCATTGCTTGTCTGGGAGAGCTAAAGCACAAGCCCAGGTTCAGAGGGCACACTAAGCCCAACCTTGACTTAACACAGCGGCAGAACCATTTCCTTTCCTGGAGTCCACAGGCTCAGACACGGATTGGATTGGCATAACATGTGAACCAGGCCAATATCAGCTTAAGTGAATTTACAGTCCAACTAAACCATGTAGCTTTGAATTCAATCATATAACAATTTTATAATATACTAGCTGGCCCTGCCATGCGTCGCTGTGGCTTATCTGTGTGATTCCCCCAACCCGTGCCGATCCATGACGTATCCCGCTCCCTCCTCCCCCCACCCTGTCCCGACCCATGACGCATCACACACCCCTTCCCCCCCCCCACCCTGGCTCATCCCTGTGAGTGCCCCTGTGTCCTGACCTATCCCGTCCCCTCCTCCCCCCAACCCCAACCCAAGTGAGTCAGTACCTCCATTTGGCCTAGTCTGTAAAGGCTTCGGCCTAGTATGTAAACAGGAGCCAAGGTGCTGTTGAGAGGGAACTTTTTATAGGTGCAGTACCAGTGTAGTACTAGAGGGTGCTGGTTTGCAACCTGGTTCTTTTCCCAGCATGCATTTTTGTCTGAGTGGTGTGTTTTGAAACACGGGGTTTTGGGGTTTTTACCTGGCACAGTCTGACATCTGTCTTAGCAAACTTTATAAGAGCCTTCGGACATTCGCTTGAGACGTTGTGGAATGCAATCGGTGAAGTGATTTCAGATAAAAGTGAATAATAACCCACATCCCCAGTTTACATTTTTTAATATATACATTACTGAATACAGAATTCAACAATAAAAAAATGTCTTGCCTTCAAATAGTGAATAGGGTCGGTCAGGAATACGACAGCCATGTGCACCATAATCCAGACACCACTCTGCAAACTGGGGAAAATGCAGCAAATAGGGATGAAGAAATAATGACTAAAATATTGAAAACCAAAATAAATAAAGATGTATATCCAATAGATATGAAATATTGTGGCGTGCAAGAAGAAGCCAGCTGATTAAGAAGTCTAACTTCAGCCCTAATAAAGTTTCTGATGAGATTTCAGGAAATTGCAAGTGCAGATTATCCAAAATCCACTCTGCTGTGATTAAGACTTACAAAGAACTGACCCCCCCCTCTCATTGGACACAGTGAAAGGAAGAGATATTATCTAGTAAGTTGCAATGGAAGTCATGTGCTTACATTAGAAGGGAGCACAGTGCACTCAGTAGCCCAGAGCTCAGAATAAATCCCACCAGCAGCCCTTTCCTATGTGAAACTCTCAAGAGAGGGAGAGATACCTGTTTAGAACCAGTTCAGCAAAGATTGATAACCCCTTGAAAAGAAGTAGCTCTTGTCTTGTAAATAAATGTCTGTGCTTAATGTTGAAGCAGCTTCTTGTCCCTTCTTGTCTGGGGAGATAATGGAGGAGTGTGCCTTTGGGGGGGGCAGTCAAACCGATACGGAAGAGACCCGTTTTGTTGCACCTGGGGCAGCTGAAGGTGTCTGGTTATGCTGCTGCAGATGCAACATGGTGCTTTGGATAAAGATGGTAAGCATATCCCTTAGCAACTAATGTATTCACCATCTTTGTTCACACTGGCTATGTCACACTGGTAGCAACAACCTTTTCACGGTTTTCTACAGAAGTGCTGTCACTGCTCCAACAAAACCCACCTCACTTAACATCCACTAGGTCTTGGTCCAGGGACGGACTCTTTCCATGAATGCCAGCTAATCTGGGCAGAGGCCACGTCAACCTTAGAAGTCAGCTTCACTACCCTATCTCATAACTCTCCCAAAACAGCAAACTCAAGCCTGCACACTTATGTAGACAGAATGGCAGCATCCATGCACAAAAGGGAGGTATCAGCAAACCTGTGTGTGTGTGTGTGTGTGTGTGTGTGTGTGTGTCAGAATTTCCAGAACGTCTTTAGAAAACAAAACCCCCATCAATGAGAACCAAACTCATTCAGTGGGCATAAAATGCCAAAGTAATTGGAAAAAGCACGGCTGGAACCCTAAATGGGATGCCCCACCTTGAAATATTTCGTGATTTATGTAATGTGAGTTATGTGGACACTGTCTTTGTTCGAGAGTCCCTCCCCTTCTCTTGTTCTTTCAGCTTTTTTCTGTTAGATTGCCAATAATTCTGCCAGGGACCCAGTTTATTCTTTAAAGTTATCAGTATAATTTTGAGACCCTAAACTAAATTATGCTGTTGTTGTTAAGAATCAGTGCTTTTTTCCTGTAAGTACTCAAGGGTATGCAGTACCAGCACCTTATTAAAAGAATGTTAAAAGTGTGGCACTTGCCACAACAACTTCATGTTGAGTACCAGCACCTTTTTTCTTAAGAAAAAGAAAAAGAAAGGACTGAGAATAATTTGAAAGTTCCTCTTCTTTTGCAGTATTTATTAATTATCAGGACAGGAAAAACAACATTTTCTTTCAGCCATGAATAATGAAGAACACAGAAAGAAGAATAGAGTTATGAGTAATATCCAAGGCTACAATCCTAACTCCACTTACCTGGGAGTGAGTCCCGCTGAACTGGGTGGGACTTGCTTCTGCATGCACATGGCTAAGATCGCACAGGATATCAAGAGAAGCCAACATGGTGCTCTCTAAATGTTTCCTGGACTCACGATCTCTGACCATCTGAAGGGCACCCTGTTGGATGTTCCTGATCTAAGTCATACTCTGAGCAAGTCCAGTGAAATCAATGGGTTTCCTCCAAGTATAACTAGTGTTGAGTATAACCCAGTATGTGCACCTGAAAATAAAATTAAAGAGAGTACCTTGCAAGCTCGATGGAGGTATTTTTTATCCTGAGTGAGATGATAGAGGGATAAGAAGGAGTAGCCATTGCCAGCTGTCCCGTGGCAGATACCATAGCCTTTCCTCAACAATCCTCTCTGCCAAATGACATCACTACATTCTATTGCGTCCTTCAAATATTTATCCTCTTTGAAAACCTGCAGAAATGTGGACACAAGTTTAGCCACGGCAATGAACTAAAACTACTCACTATTTTTAATGACGGCCTTCTTGGTGGCTGCTCTCAAACTTTGAACATCCCGCCCTAGAGAAGGTGGACTGCTTCCCTCCTTGTCCTTTGGCCAGCAAATAAAGACATTTTTGTTCCAGCAGGCTGTTGGGAACCGACTGTTTTTAATAAAAGTGCTGGTGCCTGCCATGTTGTTTCTGCGCTCCTGGGCAAGCAGAAGGGTCCGGATCCGTTGGTGGCATGACCTGGTGGTACCATGTCCCATATGCTCTGTGGCCAGCCAGGGGCTCCTTTTGCCTTTTCAGGGGCTGCCCGCCACCACCAGCGCAATGAAGCAGAGGACCCCTGGTGTGGTCTGCAAACATGGGAGGCCCAGGTCTCTGAAGCAGGGAGAACCCACAATGAGAAAGGGGTGCTGGCTGACAGGCAGTGCTGCCGTGACTGGATCCCCCATGCCCCAAGACAGAGCAATGTCAATCCTTCTTCTGGGTCTGCCTCAAGGGAATACGCATTCCCTTGCTGGGTGGCAGGTGGGTGTTTAGCTGAGTAGGGGAGCTTCAATGTGCTGGAGCTTACAGAAGCTGGCAGCTGCAACCCTCTGAGTCATGCCCTGGCTGAGGATTCTCAGTGGTGTTGGGAGGCGTGAGATTTGATCCGAGGATTTCTTGACTCATAGATTGTGACACTGTGGTCTTCCTTTCTATCCAGTCTAAATTGAACACCTGACACGTCACATACTGTGTGTACTAGATGAGGCTTTTTGACTCAAAAAATCGTCAAAAAACTGGGGTCCTCCTATACATGGATAGTGGCATTGGGGGGGGGGGAAGCGGCACGCCCACCAGCCAGCCGGTTGACAGGAGCGCAACTTCCCCTGATGCTGCTGTGCGTGGGAAACAATATATAGGGAGTGTTTCCTGCCCACAGCTGCATGGGGGGAGAAGCTCAACAACTTTGGGCAATCCTCCCCTCATTTTCTTAAAATTGAGTCCCCAAAATGGGGGCGGGGTCCTTATAGATGGGAAAATATAGTAATTTTGAAACTTCTACAACTTCAAAAGCAGTTTGCCATATGGCATCAAGAAGGTACCTTGTGTTGCTATTAAGTTTTTTTTCTCCTCAGAAATCCCCTTGGACTTATAGAACTAACAATGTTCTTAATGCACGCAGTACAGACATTCTTAAGTCTTAAGAAGCAGTGTAGACAACATGCAACCCATACTATGAGTTCCCGTTGGAAACCTGGAAACCCAACTTTCAATTTTAAAGTACAGTAGTACCTTGGTTCCCAAACGCTGAAAACCCGGAAGTAAGTGTTCTGGATTTTGGACGTTTTTCGGAAGCCGAACATCTGATGCGGGTGTCAGCTATTGTTTTTGGGGCGCCTGCACCAATCAGAAGCTGCGCCTTGGTTTTTGAACTTTTCAGAAGTCAGACTTCCAGAACGGATTAAGTTTGGAGCTTTTGTATTTGCTATTTATTTTGCGTTTTTGAGGCTTATTCAGTTAATTTGTTTTTGTGACCTTGTGTAACCCAGTTAAGCTACTGAATGATTGTGTGATTGCGAAAATGGATAAAAGCCCCCCCATGCAAACAATGACTATCATCAGTGCAAGTAAGAAAATAATAATAATTTTATTTTTTAACATCTACAATACTGTCTTATTTATTTTATAGTACAGTACATTGATTATTGCTTTCATTTTATGGATCAATGGTCTCATAAGAGACTAAAATTCATGTTAAATTGCTGTTTTAGCGGTTGTTTTTACAAGTCTGGAACCGATTAATCCATTTTGGATTACTTTCTATGGGAAAGCGCACCTTGGTTTTGGAATGATTTGGTTTTGGAACGGACTTCCGGAACGGATTAAGTTTGAGAACCAAGGTACCACTGTATGTATTCTTCCATGCCTCATGATTGAGCAAAACAAGGACATACCTTATATGCTTGCATGAGCATATGGATGACTCCTGGGGAACCATGGCACCACTGCACCAGCCTGTCAGTTTCATTACTTAAAGAAGATGGATAATTCCCAGATCGAAATTTTTTATGGCGCACATAGTCAATGCTTGGTTTCACCAGTTCTCTCAGAGTCTCTTGATCCACATTGCACACTGGCTAAAATATACAACAAACACACAGTATTTTTTCATATTACTATAAATCCATGCTGATGTGCATTCACATTTGATGAATCAGGAAAATAATTTTACCCTTGTTTAACTGGAAGCAGTGAAGGTGGGAGACAACTGTGGCTGTTATATATTTAGAAGTTGGCATCACGTTACAAGGAGGTGCCAATAGAGAGTAACACAATTCACTTAGGCATCCTCTTTTTACCCTGCCACTAAGTCTTCTGAAGTGTCCATTTGTGCATGTCCCATACCAAGAGATACATGAGCTTTCCCACTGATAGGGAACTTGTACATCTCACAATGGGAAACCCAGCCAGATGTGCGGGGTATAAATAAATAAATAAATTATTATTATTATTATTATTATTATTATTATTATTATTAAGGATGAGAACAGAAATTGTGTTCCGGAGGTGCGGCGGCAGCAGGACGCCCTATTAGCTAAAGTGGTGTCTCAGGTTAAGAACAGTTTCAGGTTAAGAACGGACCTCCGGGATGAATTAAGTTCTTAACCAGAGGTACCACTGTATATGATCACAGTGGTGAGACTCTTGTGTGGACAAAGATGAAAAGACTTATTATTGTTTAATATGGAGAAATGGTTGTTAAAGTTATCGCAGAGAAAGTTGATACGGTATGTTGATTAGAGAAAAACTATTGCTGACATTTATTTAAACAATAGTTAGAGAACGCCTTTTGGACTTTTGTGTAAAAAGGAAAATAGATTAATCTGTGACATCTGGGTCAGGAAGATTGGGGAAATATTGCCTAACAGAAAGGAGATCAGTTGCATGAAAATATTCTAGAGTGAATATTTTGAATATTTTCTTTTATGTAACTGAGAGAAGAAAAAATGGAAATTCTATTTATTTTTCTTCTCTTATTCTCTCTTCTTTTCTTCTACTTTTTGTCTTCCTTTGGTGTTTTCTCTTTCTCTGTTTCTGTTTTTATTTAGTTCCTTTTATCTTATTGTATTATTGTATTAAAGATGTTGTATTTAACAACATCTTATTTTATTTTTTATTTAAAAAAGATCAACATTGAGACCTCTGCTTTTTAACTTGTTCAAAAACAATTGAGAATTAGGGGTGAGCAGTGAGGTAGCCAAGTTTGCTGATGATGCTAAATTGTTCATTAAAACAAGAAGAGATTGTGAAGAGCTCCAAAACAAGCTTTGTTGTGAATGGGTAATAAAATGGCAAATGTAATTCAACATAAACAATGTAAGTAAGTGTAAATTGATGCCTGTTAGCCACTGTGAGAACAGGATCCAGGACTAGATGGGCCACTGGCCTGATCCAGCAGCTTCTTCTTATCTTCTTAAGACAAGCTCCCTTCTCTCACTGTTGCCCTCAAGAGAGTCTCCTCTCCCCACACCCCTTTTCCAAGCTGGCTCCTATCACCACTGTTATTAAAATAATTGATTTGGGTTAGCTGCCTTAAAGACTTGTTCACATGCATGGAAGAACATTACCTGCATAAGCATATAGTAGATTCCAGACATGCCATGGGCTGCACCAACATATTGTTTTCTGTGCCACTGATACAATAATGGGCACCTTTCTGTCTTTCGTTCCTCTCTGGAAAAGTTTTTACCTGATTCAATGATGGAATCCACCACCTGATCAGACAGATAGAATAACAGGCATTCCATTATTCTGAGACAACACCTCACATCTGGCTGGTACACTCTGTAGCCAAAGCCATAACAGTGGAGTTATGCAAGCCTAAAAATTTCACAAATTTCTTTATGTGACCAGTTGGAATTGGTCTTGCAATAACCTTCTCAGAGACTACTCTGAACTTCTTGTTCCAGCCAGAAAAATGAAAGAAATCAGGTGTGGAGAACCTTTGGTCCTCCAGATATTCCTAAACTACAACTCCCATCCTCCCTGGCCACTGGAGTTGTAGTTCAGCAATATCTGGAGGTCCAAAGGCCCCCCAAACCTGCAATAAATGCATAGGTTGCAAAGGGTATTCAAGACTTCCTTCAGGTGGAATTTCTGTTACTACATTTCAAAAAGCAATGCTTTATTGCTAGTGAAAGGGACCCCAGCATGTGGAGCAACTGCATTAGTGGGAGCTGCTTGCAAAAGTGTCAGAGGTGTGTTTTTTCTACTGCTAAAATATCATTACTTCCTTAGAGACCAAGCATGCCTTCTCTGCTGTAGAACTGAAATGCAGGAGCACTCAGTTATATTTCAAGAGGGCTTCTGCAATAATGGCTTCCATAAAGCGTGACCACTAGTCATAGATAAGTACAGGCACGAGTACAGACAGCAACAGTTTTAGGTGCGTCCAATATGTTTGTGACTGCAACTATGCACACCGTGCCAAACCCAGAAGTGACCCAAAAATGTCACAAAAAGGGGCGGAATGGGGTGGCCTTATGCAGGCCCTGCTGATATGCACGGGGGTCCAGAATGTAACTCCCATGCAAATCGGGCACTGCCTGTATAGCACTAAGAAGAAAATGTAGGTTTTTAGAAAAGCATTATGTGGAAAGCCCCAAAGAAGACAGGGAGTGGCTTGGGAAGGCAGGAGACAGTTCTGCAAGATTGAAACAACAAATGGGACATGTATGGAGATAGCTAAGCGCAGGCAAAAGGTGGGAACCATTACAAAAGGCACCATGAACCTCCAGTGATCTCTCCCCCCAAACAACCAACTCTGTACAAAGCCAATGCCTGGAAAACAGCGCTTCTCTCTTACCTCCTTGATAGCAGACTGCGGCACAGCCTCGGGTCCAATTTCAGTATTCAGATAAAGCAAGGCATACAAGTAACCAGCTCTTCCATAAAGCAGCTCATCTGGAAGGTCAGAATCTGTGGCAAGGACCATTCTCTTTAGCTGCAAAAGTCTGGAATGAGAAAGAATTGGAGGGAGAACTGAAGGGTTCTTGGTCTTTCATCAGATCACACCCAACTATGGGAAACTTATAAATACAGTAGGTTGACACAGTGAATAGGAACTGCCTCCAGGTGATCAGGCAAGTAAGCTTTCTGTACACAGAAAAGACTCTGTTCTCCTTTTTTTGCAGGCTGTCAATGTGTCACATGCAACTAACACAGCAGGCTGATGTAGCCAGGTGAGCTGGCAAAAACCACTTTGAGCTTGCAAAGCTAACTGAAGCTGAGGTAACTTAGGCTTTTCTAGGTCAAATAATTTGAAAAAGAAGCCAAAATAATTACATCAGAAGACAAGAAGCCATTGGTTCATCTAGTTCAGTAGTGTCTCTCCAATATTTGAAACAGATTTTTTTTGTCCAGGCTTATCTGGAGATGAGAGGGCCTGGAAGTACGGTAGGATTTTCTGCATGCAAAGTAGATGTATTGGAATATAATTCCCATCATCCCTTCCCACTGCCTAGCCTGGGGTGAGAAGAGTTGTATTGCAAGACATCGGGGGCACCAGGTTGAGCTTGAGGACTGCAAAGGTAATACCTCCTGGTGAAATAAAAAATCAACTGTATAAGATTCAACGAGGCAGATCAACCTCTAGCCACTCAACATCATACATGCTTCCAACCTGCTCTTGACTATTATCCTCTCATTCTTTATATACAGCAGTGGCAGTGTTTGAAGCTCCCTAAGGACTAGGCACATTTTGCAATTTGCCATGGTCCAATTGCGACCAGTTTTAGATGTACGGGCATGATGTCTTGTGCCTAGGCCCCGCCCCCACTCAGCACGTGAGTGCTTTCCTCCAATCCCCACCCGCACTCGGGGCACAAGTGCTCTCCTGCCCATTGGCGGTGAGGGCTGCAAGCCCCGCCCCCACTCAGCGCTCCCCACCCCAAGGCAAGCCCCATCCTGGTGAGGGCTGGGGAGAGTGAGGCCCGCCCCCACCCGGCAGTCAATATCCTGTAGCAGATAAAGACCCCATCACTTTTAACCCAGCGGTGAATCTGAAGAAACCTCTCAAGTGGTAAGCTGATTTAACGTGGGTGAAACGTACTTGTGTGCGATTCCTACTGCTTATCCTGAGACAACCCTGTGAACTGCATATTTCCAACTTTTTGCCTTCTCAAACGCTTCACACACATCAATCGAAGAGCACAACCATATCCTTACAGCCTGCCTTGTCCTCTAACCAGCCAATCTGTGAAATTCTACCTTCATCCTAGCTTTTAAGGCTGTTGGGGGGAGGGGTGCCATGCTGGAAACCAGCACTACAAACAATATAGAAAGGGTTTTAATGCAGGAGAGGACGGAACCCTGTGGCAGCCCATAAGTGAGAGCCTAGGGGTCTGAACACTACTTTCTGGACATGGCCCAGAAGGAAGAAGCGGAACCAGTGTATAACAGTGCCCCCAGCTCCCAGCCCCTCTAGACGACCATAGGATGTTATGGTCGATGGTATCAAAGGCCTCCGAGAGACCCAGAAAAACTAGGAAACAGCTTTCACCTTTGTCCCTAGCCCACCGGAGATCATCGACCAGCGCAACCAAGGCAGTTTCACTTCCATGATGAGACCTGAATCCCGATTGGAAGGGATCTTAAATGGTCTGCATCCTCCAGGCATGCCTGGAGTTGTTCCGCAGCCACCTGCTCAATCACTTTGCCCAAGAATAGAAGATTTGAGGCTGGGCGATAAGAGGAATTTTAAAAAGAACAAAATGGGTGGGGGGAGCCAGGAAAGCAAACACCCATCATGTAATTGAAAGGGAATATGCGGAGCTCTGATAAGCACATCTTACCCTGGTGCCATCATGCCCCACAAGATGGCACTGAAGTAAGACGTTTGAGTGCGAACTGTACACTCAAAGTGGGTGTCTCTTTCATCACTTGTGTAGGCCTGTAATATATGTTAGTTGTGCTAGAAAGTTATATAGGAAAGGGGCGGGGGCGCAAGGAGAATCCAGAGCTTGTTTGCAGAGTGGAAAGAAAGGAGAACCTTTTTCTGCCTCCCCCCTTCCAGTCACTCTCTGAAAACTGAAGAAGGGGCCCACAAAAGACTATTGATGAGGACGAGACCATATGAAAAATGAACATAAGCTTTTAGCTGGAGTTCATTCATTTTCAGCTTTGTAATCTTGTCATACAAAAAAAGCAACGCCTAGGCATTCTGCTATTGCACCCATAACCTAGTTTTCAGGCCTCATGTGGCACCTAGATTGTCTACCTGAGCTAATGCTGAGCACTGGAAACAGGTTATTTCCAGGCCATCAAATGGAATTAATGAACTCCCACACACACCATGCTGTTAAGCAAATTTCAGCCTTCAGTCATCAAGGTAAGAGTAAATCAAGTTAGGAATATGTAGAAATGAAGCCATCTATCTATCTGTCTGTCTGTCTTTCAAATTAGCAGCACCTATCCCTTAGGCACAGTATAAATTGCTCCAAAGCACTTCCATTTCAAAAGCGACTTAAGATACACCAGCCTAGAAGGGGGAAGGGAGATGCTCAGAAAAAGGAGAGAGAGAGAACCATCAGATCTGCCCCCACGCAGCTTTCTGGATGGCAGCCACTTCCTAGGAAGTCAGCCCAACTGTTTCCAATGGCATTTATTTTCAATTAGGCAAACAAGAATCTTAGCATTTTAGCCTTAATCTCATTTTTATTCTCTGCTTCCCACTCCACAAAGCAGCCTGGTTGAAACAAAATCTGAAAAAGCAGCACCCTGCCTTTTATTCTCAGCAGGGAAAGAAAGTTCCATTTAAAATGCAAACAGTCATATCAAAAAGCCCTGACGGAGATTAATCTTTCAGAGACCGTGGATTAGGAGGAGAGTGATGCAACTTCTAAATATAAACTGCAGTGCAATGGCTGTAGGCAGGGCAGAGCCCCCAAGAGCCCTGGGCACAGCAAGGGATGCTGGGGGAAAGCGAACAGCTAGGGCCAGAGCAAAGAATGCTAACAGAAACCACTTGTGTGTTTATAACCTGCCAAAGGTCACTAGAGCCTTGTGCAAAACGGGAGGAGAAAGGCAGAGAAGTATCTCAGAAGCCTCTGGATCAAATGTTATTCTTTCTAGGAATGGAAGTATCAGAGGAAACCAAACCAAAATCAGCAAGATGGATCCTTTCTCACGCTAGAGTGGGGGTGGGGGAACGTAAAGCTCCTCCACCTGCTTGCCCAGTAGTAAGTTCTCCTAGCTGCAGGGAACTGACTGAGTCCCTATACAGTATATAACCCTAGCATGGCAACTTGCTACTTCACAGGTGCCTTGCCTGCTCATGATCCAAGGCCCATTTCAGACCTGGGTACCTCCATCCTCTCAGGTAAGACAGGGGCAGCAACAGGGGAGAGCACTTTCTTAACTCGGGATTTGTCTTTGCTCTTGAGAGGATTCTCTGAAACTGGCCCGTAAGGCCTTTCAGCACCAGGCAAAGACCTTTTATTTCCTTTGGCTTTTAAACTTTTAACACCTGGAATGCTTTATGCTGGTTTGATGGCTGCTATTTTAATTCTCTGATTTTACTATATTGCTAAGGCGGCTAACGGGCAGCAGCACATTAAGAGTATTTCTCTGGAGGCTGAGATATCCATAAGAAAAACCAACTTAATCCTCTTCAGCTCCTTCATCTGGCCTCCCAAGGAGGGGATTTGCTCTGCTGTTACTGACCCACTGAAGAATGTTTAGCCTATCCCTAAGCGTTTCTCCCCAGCCCATCTCAGGTACTCACTTGGTCACACATTCCTTGGATTCAGTGTCATTCTTCAGCTTGTGGTACACCACTGCTCCCACTGCCAAGGGTCCAGCATCACCACAGAGGAAAGTAATCCTTCTTCCATTCAGGTTGCGTAGGATCCTCTTCACATAATCCAGGGATCGCTGTAGATGACTTTGTTCTTGCGTCACACGGTACAGCTGAAGGTACAAAAGGGCTATCCCTGGAATCACCAGAAAGAAGGGAAATTAAATGCCCTTATTCCCTCTCCTTTGCTGACCCATAGAGTCACAATAGTTCATTGTTGTTGTTTTTTTTAAATTACAGGATTCTTTATACCTTTATGAAACCAGGACTCACCTTTAGCCATAAAGTACAAGATGGGTCTCACTCTCCTTTCTTGCCTCTTCTTTTCTCTTCCCACCCTTCTCTTCTTAAATCAAAGCCCAGAGAAATAGAAAATGATGCTTCTACAGCCCACCTTGAGCACAGCCTGCTACTTGTGGTCTTGACTCACCAGGGGAAGACTAACCTGATCTGACTTATGCTAGCCACTAAACAAACCTTATTATGGGATGAAATAATATTGCATAACTCCCATGCACTGCTCTGGTTTTGCCAGAAGCGGCTTAGTCATGCTGTCCACATGACCCAGAAGCTGTACGCCAGCTCCCTTGGCCAGTAAAGCGAGATGAGTGCGACAACCCCAGAGTCGTCTGTGACTGGACCTAATGGTCAGGGGTCAATTGGACCAATTGGACCCGCAGGACCAATTGCAGTCATCAGCAGTAGTTAACAGCCATCTACAGGTTTACCACTCCCATCAGCCCATCACCCATTCCCACCCACCCACCACCCACCCTCTGTATATACATAAGGGACTGACTTCTGTATCAAGTGTATCTGAAGAGGTGTGCATGCACACGAAAGCTCATACCAAAATAAAAACTTAGTTGGTGCTACTGAAGGAATTACATTATCTCTGTTGGGGAAAAATGAAAACTTTTTTCTTAGGATTAAATTAAGAGGGTTGCATAAGATGAGCCTGAGTGTTGGATCTTGACCAGAGGCATGGCTTCAGATCCTCGTTCCGCTATGAAGCTCATTAGAGTAGTCTTCCTCTTATTTTATACAATCTTATAAGATTGTTGTGACTATGCATTGGATAACCATATATGTCACTATGAGCTTATTCAAGGAAAGGCACGAAAGAAATGTGTGGACAAAATAAAACATATACAGCTGTTTTTATATTTAACAAACACGAAAGCAGTTCTAAAACTTATTTTTCTGTCATATTTGAGCATTCCTGTATAAAGCCCAAGCCATTCTCCATGGAACTGATATTACTCATCCATCTGTCTTGCTATTTTAAGTAGAAGGTTGATTTGTTTTAATTGTCCTAGTGTGAATTAGCAATTAATTCTGCCAATCCCAGTGTCAGAATTCTGTTCTGCTTCTAAAGAAACAGCAAGTGAGGCGGCATTAAAAAAACACCTCCTTTAGTGCCACACAGCTGCCCCCATTTTTAGGTATTTAAAACAAACCAATCACAAATGTCACCTTTTTGTCATTTCTCCTCCTACAGAACCATCTGCCCAGAACATTCTGAATCCTTCCAAGAGCCATTAAGAAGAAAAGAGGAAAAATACTGAACTTCCATTTCCAGAACTGAATTTGGGCCAAAAATCCTCTTTCATATTTAAATCTTCTTAGCAACAAAGCTGGAAGGAACCTGGGGAGCATGCTGGGAAACATCTATTCTAGAATAGGATAATGCATGTATCGAAGTCCACCTTGATTGCAATATGCCATAAGCACAGATTTGGAATGAAGAAGTATCCACATCTATGTACACTTAGTGCAAATTAATAAATTTTGCACACAGACAGTACAAATTCACTGACCCCCCCCAAAAAAAGCTGTGTTCTGCAACCTGAATAACTATACAAATTAAGCAAATCTGCTTCGTCTACTTTACATATTTCATGATGGCTATTTTTACAATTCTGAGTTATTTATTCCAGTTTGTACATCATGGGGAGGAATAATGAGCTAAGCAGAGCACCAAAATCCTGGACCACTGTACATCTTATTCAGCCACCATCTGGCTCCTGAGATTTTAGTAGCCACATACTCTACCAAGAGAGGGTTGCCTGGCAGGCAAAAACTTTCCTCTATAACCAGGTCTTTGGCATTTAGCTTTCTGTGTCCTTTTTAGAGGTGGGCAGGATGTTTGTTTAACGTATTTCTTTCTCCTCTTGGTTTTAATGTATTTATATGCGATTTTTTGCCTGTTTGTATGGTTGGCAGTAAGTCACATTGGGTTGCTCTGGGCAAGATAAAGCGACTAACAAATTCAATAAATAAATAAAATTGTTGCTGCCATATACTACAAACTTGCATTTTCAAAAAATAGAAATACAGGAGCAGGAATTACTAGGAGATTGAATTCTATGCCCAATATAGCATTCTGTTCTTTTGATGACAAAATGGTGACATACACACTGCCTAATTAAAAGGCTCAATCCACCATTCATCTCATCCAAATGGGTCAATCCTTTCAACCAACCCTCCCCCTATAAGCATACAAATAATGGTAGGTGTTGGGTAAATTGAAAACTACAAGTGGCAACAGACCAGACCACACACTTCACAGAAGCAAGCCAGGCTATGCTCAAAACAGCAGTAATTGGTGGTGGTGGTGGGTTTTTTTATTTTAAGAATTTGGAAAACAGGATTAATAGTTTTCTTAGGTGACCAAGGAAGAGCTTTCCTGGCCAACTAATTGTTAATGGCACTAAGTGGGAAAGTAAGCAGGAAGAAACCTGGTCTTCGCTTTCTACCTCCAGAGAGCAACTGGGTTGAAAGTGTGGGTACATGCCAGCCCTATAATGCTGTCAAACATTCTGAATGTGGTTTCATGGAAAAGCAGACTAAAACGTTATGAATATACTTATCAATAGAATATCAATGAAAACGAAGCTTGAACCTAGAACCCAGCACTAGATCACAAAACAAGCTGTTGTATCTGTGAAGATCTTAAAAATCCAACTCCAAAGGTAATTCCATGAACTTTGTCAAGAAGTTTGGGTACCTCACCTGTCCAGCCAGTATATGCAGAGCAGTCGTGAGGATCTGCAGTCTTCAGCCCTTCTTCCATTTGCTGCAGCAGATCCTTAATTTTAGTTGTGATCCTTTTACTGAAATAAGAGCAGATCTGTAGGGGGGAAAAGATCGTTTAAAAACCAACAAAAATCCTAGCAGCTAATTAAGGCTGTTCAACACATGTTTGTGCATAAACAGGGCCACCTCAAGCTATTTTGCTCACCTAGAGGAAAATACAACTCTTCCTAGAGGATGAGCATGGTGTGCATGCAGGTATGCACATGTTTCCTCTTTAAGAGTTATTCTGACTGGTATTTCCCTTCTTCCATTGGGAAAGGAATAACTCTATGCACCTCTCTAGACTGAGCAGTGGGGCCAACCATTTTTGGCCTGAGAGCCTCATCTGCCCTGGCCAACCCTCTGCTAGTTACTGGCCACACATGGGTGTGGCCAACCCCCACCCCAGATCTGTGCAGAACAGTTGAGAAGGGAGGTTATCGCCACCACCTATGAAACGACTGATTGTGGAAGGGCAATTTAATAATTTAAATCCCCATCAGGGTACTAGGCTGAACAGAGGTTTAAGCCTTTCCACCCATTCTAGTGCTGTGTTTACTTTGGTTATGGGGAGGTGAAGAGAGAGTGCAGGTCCCCTGGGCCAACTGTTTACCTCTCTCCTGCAAAATGAGGAGGCAACGGGGGAAGGCACAGTTGCCTCCACACAATCATAGGCCGTGCTGTCACAAAGCTGTTAATTGCAGTGCCCATTGCTCTCCCTAAAGGTAAGCCACCAGGTGCCTGTAAAATGCTACTGGTGTAGGCAAGTGAGTTGGGTCAGCTACAGAGGAATGAAAATCAAGCAGAAATATTCTGGTTTGTGTGGAGTCATGTTCTAAAATTTCACCAAATACTAGCTTAATTTGGTTATATTTCAGGTTTTAATAGAAGATCATTCAATCGGCAAGAAGAGTAAAGAGTGGCTGAAATGAAATTCTATCACATGACCAGGAAAGCTCACAAAGAACCCATTTTCATTCATACAGAACTACCGGTAATCATAACTTCACTTGGTGGACCTAAATTCATTAGGGTGGATGTTGGCAAGATTTCTAATAAGGACATTAGGTATGGAATGATGTAGGAAAACTAAGAGCCTTCTTTTTAACAAAACACAACTAACCAGGTTAATTCACATTGTACAGTTGTCTCAGTCATGAACATGAGCCCACAAATGTTCTAGCCATGAGAAGTTTTGCTAGCCAGAACACTGCTATATATTTGTTAAGTCATCTATGGACTCAAGAGAGAGAGAACAAACTATGTTCCATTTTGGAAGAGCTTCCCTGATCAAGAAGCCCATTATCAGAAAATGGACGAGACTGTTCTATGAGCTACACCTAACTTGTTGTTACAGCACATAAAAACAAGCAAATCAACAAACAACAATCCCACCCACATTACTGAGAGGACACCAAAAATGAATGCATCAATTTTAAAAGCCCAGGTTCAAGAGGCACGTGTTCCGCAACCAATGGAATTATTGTCAACATCACAAGCACAACTGATCTATTATTCACCTTCTAAATTTACACTTAAGATAATCAAAACACACACATACAAACACACACACAAATAAGACAAGGATAAAACCCCAACAAGTGGACATTTTAAGGAAAGACCCGTTTCTCCAGCTGGGAATGCCTGTCAGAACAAATTTATCTTCAACTGTTTCCGGAAACTGCAAGGAAATGGCTCTAGAGGCAGTCTGCAGGGAGGGATTTCCATATTCATGAGGCCATCATCCATGAGTTGCAGGATTCATCCATTTTGACCCTGATGACACCAGAGTGGAGAGTCAGTGTGTCACTGTTGCAAGAGGAATCCATGCAGAGCCATGAAGCACCATGGATGCTTTTCAGCCAGTTCCTGTTTCTCAGTTCAATCTCCCCCCCTGGCTTGTATGGATAGGATGGGATAACCCTAAATGACACCACCTGAACTTCATAGTGCAAGGATAGTACGCAGGCACAATACATAAATACTACTGGATACAATACACAAAATTATTGATCTCATCTGCCAATCAATGGCATAAAGATGTTCCACAAGATAGTGAAGATTTCCTCTCGTGAAAGTTTATAAACTGTTGTGCATAAAGTATGATGCCATTTAAACCACACCATGTGACTTGTCAAAAGGGTAACTCTAAATATGTTTCCCGTAAATGTGAGTTACAAGCAATTCTCAAGTGGCCACAAAGCAGCCAAACATCACTAAATCATCATTAACTATTCCCACTAACCGGCAATGCCTGCCATTAAATATCATTAGGCTTCAGTTGGCTCCAGGGAATCAAAGTCTAAAATAAACCTTAATTACATGGGGTGTGCAATGCAACCTACAAACATGACAGAACACATACAAACAATTAGTTAGGGTTTAAACTTCATTCATTAATTAGACTTAAGTCTGCAAAGCCCATTCTGTTCCTTGTTTGGAACAGAACACTGGATGACTGGCTTGCTTGTTCAACTATGGGCAGCCGGATAAGGCAATGACAGATTGAGTGCCAGGCCAACAACATCTGGAGACCCAAGGTTGAGAAAGGCTGTCCTAGGCAACGGCCTCACAGCTGAGCCAAAATGTATGGCACTGTGACAAATGCATTGTGTTGTCTGTGTCTCCTAAGCTCACTAATAGCATTCAAAATAGAGCATTGATATCTCCTTCAACAAAAACCTGCACACCTCCCTGTGGGCAAAAATGCTCGTCATATCCCTTCCAAAACCACTCCGAGCACTGACCTTGAACAGTAATTTCAAGAAGGTAGGCAAGGGTGGCTGCAAGTTTCAAGGGAGCCTTTTCCCAAATGACCTCCACTGAGTCCCAGTAGCCTCAACTGGTGCAGCTGCACTGTTTCTTTGCTCCACCATAGTAACGTCACATACAAGAGAGAATTTAAAAGGCTCAGGAAAGGTGTCAGCACAGTGGTGGGTCCTGCCAAGAGACCAGGGCCCCCAACAGATTCCCCACCTACACCCGGAAAGTCGTTAGGGGGGTTAGTTGTATTTCAAGTATTTAGTTTTCTTTTCTTTTCTTTCGCCACTCCAAAGTTAGTTTCAGATTAAGACCTGCAGAATTTGTCATCCAACCAGGGAGTCCAAGCAGGTACTGCGGTCTGTTTAAAAATCGCAAGGCAGCAGCCATAATCTGGAGGTTTAGAGGCACTGGCCGGTGTGGTCAGTGGGCTGTGTTTGGGCTGGCAAGTTACAGGTTCTGCAAGCCCAGAGTTCTGCCTTCCAGGACTAGAAACAGCTGGCAAGAGTCTTTCTTCTAAAACATTCTTCCTTACTGTAAAGGAGAAGGACTATGACACACTAGCGTATAAATGGGCACATACACAGCACAGAATTTATTTTGCCCTGTGCACTTTTTTGCACACACAAGCACTTTCAGTCAAACGGCCCCTCTCTCTCTCTCTTAAGTGTTTCCCAACCACAATAGTGGACAGTGCCTGATGGGATGTACTGTATTTGCAGTGTGTTGCTGTCCCTTCCAACTCAATTACTACTTCCAGAACCCAGAGGTCCACTGCAGTGATCTGCGCAGGTATTTGTTTACCTGTGCGTGAGACCAATATTTTTTAAAAATAACATTTTCTGATATATACCAGACTTGCACAGAACAGCAGGTTTTAAAAATGTGTGTGCTGCACCCACTAAGGAGCACTTCACCAATGAAACATGTAATGATGCTTACACAAAGCATAAAGTTAAAGGTTCATCCTTCTCATTATGATTATTTTTAATACTCTTAATTTTTATTTTAATATCCTTCTTTATCTTAATTTTCTGTGTGTAATGCAAATGTTACCATTGTTGATTTTAATAAATAATGTTGTAATTTCAATTTTCTAGGTGTCTTATTTACAACATCTTTCTTTACTATGTTGTAGAATGTAGGTCAGCATCTTAAAAAGCAGAGACATCACCTTGCCGACAAAGGTCCGTATAGTTAAAGCTATGGTTTTCCCAGTAGTGATGTATGGAAGTGAGAGCTGGACCATAAAGAAGGCTGATCGCCGAAGAATTGATGCTTTTGAATTATGGTGCTGGAGGAGACTCTTGAGAGTCCCATGGACTGCTAGAAGATCAAACCTATCCATTCTTAAGGAAATCAGCCCTGAGTGCTCACTGGAAGGACAGATCCTGAAGCTGAGGCTCCAATACTTTGGCCACCTCATGAGAAGAGAAGAATCCTTGGAAAAGACCCTGATGTTGGGAAAGATTGAGGGCACTAGGAGAAGGGGACGACAGAGGACAAGATGGTTGGACAGTGTTCTCGAAGCTACGAACATGAGTTTGACCAAACTGCGGGAGGCAGTGCAAGACAGGAGTGCCTGGCGTGCTATGGTCCATGGGGTCACGAAGAGTCGGACACGACTAAACGACTAAACAACAAAGAATGTAGGTACAAATAAAGATACAGAAAAGAATCCCAATTTGTTACTGCAGCTTTCTGCTTGTTCGGAAGGTATATTTCCAGGGGGACACAGAGTTTGGGAACCTCTGTTCTAGAGCACCGCCTGTTGCCAACATGTGGCACTTTTAGCTATTGTTTGGGAAAAAGAATATAGCACCATTGAAAAATTTAGCTGGCTTTGAGAAACTTACACCACCTGAGGTCACTTTCACAACTATTTGGCTACAATCCCATGCTCCAGGGGGTTGCTTGCATGGGCATAGCTTTGGGGGGGGGCATTGAAAGTAGTACAGTACTCAATTATCTGAGGTTCTCCACCTTAGCAGAAACTTCCCCCCCATGTCCTATTCAAGGGACAGGTATTTTTACCTATGATTTCCCAAGAAAAGCTGAACAACTTTGATTTCAAAAAAAAAAAAGCTCCCCCCCCCCCAACAAAAATCCTGGCTATGCCCATGGTTGCTAAAGCTTTCACCAGTGACCCTGGGGAGGTGCTCCAGACTCTGAGCTTTCTCAGCCCTCCTAGAAAGGAGGTTATGGGGCAAAATGTGCTGGTAACCTTTTTTCTTTGTATAGCGTTTATTTGAATAGTAATTTAGCAACTCTTGTCGCTGTTCACATCACCATCATCTGATTTTGCCTCAATTTGAATGATATTTGTAGAGACCACCACAATTTCATCTTGGTATTAAGACACTGAATTAGGACTAAAAAACAAAAGACTTTCAAACACTACAGCCAACCAGGCCACATTTGCCTATGATTTCGCAGATGTAAAACCACATTACCACTTCAGTAGCCACCAAGCCGTTCCATACAGCTTCCTTAATGGTGAGCGGCCAGACTGCCAGGTCGTAAGCAATCCTTTCATGCCATCCACAGCCTTAGGAATTTCAGGAGGAGTTGGGGGAACCAATTCAACTTTAGCATAGTACCAAAATGTGGCCAGGTGAAGCTTTGAATAAGTGGCAGCAGCAAAACTGAGCTTGGGCCCTTTGTTAGTGACGGCATCACCAGCTTCTGTGCAGCCTGTGCCATCCTGAGAGTGAACGGCAGCCAGAGGAAGACTAGAGACGAGGAGGAGAAGGAACAGCAGAGAAGCCGTGCTGGTAACTTTTAAGTGATTTCTGTGAAATGAGAGTGTGTGCTATCTTGTACATTTTCCCTTCTATTGAGGAATGCTCCCTCTTAGAATATAAAATTGTAGAGTTGGAAGGACCCTGAGGATCACCTAGTCCAGGGGTCAGCAAACTTTTTCAGCAGGGGGCTGGTCCACTGTCCCTCAGACTATGGGCGCCTGACTGTATTTTGGGGGAAAAATATGACCGAATTCCTATGCCCCACAAATAACCCAGAGGTGCATTTTAAATAAAAGGACACATTCTACTCATGTAAAAACATGCTGGTTCCCGGACTGTCCGCGGGCCGGATTTAGAAGGTGATTGGGCCGCATCTGGCCCCCAGGCCTGTTTGGAGACCCCTGACCTAGTCCAATGCCCTGCAATGCAGGAATCTTTTGCCCAATGTGGGGCCCAAACCCACAACCCTGAGATTTAAGAGTCTCATGTTCTACCACCTGAGCTATTCCAGATGCAACAGCATCATTGCATGCCTGTGTGTAAAATCAATATTGTTTGATCATAGTTTCAGTGATATATACCAGTATTTATTAATATTTATAAATAAGTATTGCTGAGGCTGAGGTTTGTGGTGTCCAATTAAGAATTACTATTAAAAATGTGATATTAACAAGGTGTCACTGATATGAATTGTGTATTAGTTCATGAGTTTCAAAAAAATGAATAAAATAAAAAATTCCTTCAGTAGCACCTTAAAGACCAACTAAGTTTTTATTTTGGTATGAGCTTTCGTGTGCATGCACACTTCTTCAGATATGTATCTGAAGAAATGTGCATCTGAAGAAGTGTGCATGCACATGAAAGCTCATACCAAAATAAAAATTTAGTTGGTCTTTAAGGTGCTACTGAAGGAATTTTTTTATTTTGTTTCGACTCAGACCAACACGGCTACCTACCTGTAACTAAAAAAATGAATAGAAAGTGCTGTTGCATTGGGGGGGGGGGGGATGGCAACTAACTGTTTTTGCACCTGCAACCCAGGTTTCAGGAGCTATGTGGGGAATAGATTTTTCTATCCCAGTCTCTTAACACTGGTAATCATAATAGAAAAACCAAACCGGTAACACACATTGGGTGAATATATGCTACCTATCACCATCACACCATGTGTTCAAACGCAACCTAAAACACGGCACTTTGTGGGAACAGCCTCACTGCCTAACTTTGTCAACCCAGCAGGAATTGCTTCTGAGAAGACATGTGTAGGGAATCACACAGCGAGTTATATTTGCACCCAGCTCCTGAAATACCACAGAATGAATACTATCACCTTATTACCATATTGTTGCAACCTTTCCCAATTCTACATGTCACCATATTCTTCATTTGAGTCTCAAATTTAATTCCACAGGGTGGAAACAATTCAGGCTGTGGGCAAGAGCCTCACTTGATCTGATGCTCCTCCATACAAATTTATTATTTTCTATGTATTAAATCTGTATACCACCCTTCATTCAAAGATCTCACTGCTAGCCTATTCACTGTATAAAAATATGGAATAAAAACCACTAAGCACAAACAAGAACAAAGCAGAGGAAATCAGTAACATCCCAAGCACATTTAAAAGAAAAATGCAGAAAACCAGCTTCCATTCAGAGACACGGTTGGGCTATAACCTCTTTCCTCCTGGTACGCTAGTTTTCTATGTGAAGGCCATTGCTTTCCATGAAGAGCCTCTTCGCCCCATGAGGCCCTGGCAGATGCAGAGAGCGGAACGAGGGCGGCGCAGCTCCCCCCCCCCTCAGGAGAGCTCGCCCCCAAAGTCCGTATTAAGCATGTTATTGCCGCTAAAGACCCACAAACTCAGCAGCGCTTTCGTAAAACTAGTCTACAGGACACAGCGCAGCTACCCCAAAAGCTCTACTACTGTACTTTTCTCAGGCAGACTCTTTGCAACTTCCCGTGAGGGAAAAAGGCTCGGAGGCCCCGTGGAGCCTGGGAGGGGGGCGGGGGAAACGAAACACAAAGGCTAACCGGGGGGGGGAGGGAAAGCAGGGTATGTAGTAGTACCGTAGTAGTAGTAGTAATAATAATAATAAAATAAAATAATAATAAAATTAATAATAATAATAGGTTAGGCGTGCAATCATTTTGCTTTCACTCTGGCCCCCTTTATTTATTTACACGTGGCTGTTTTTCCTTGCGTAATATTCAGGGCTTCTGTATGTAGGAAGACAGCGTTGCAACCAAACCAGCCCCGCCCCTCCCCCCTCCGCGGGGGTGTGGCGCGCGAGCCCCCCGCCCCGCCCGAGCCCCCCCTGTCTCTCACCTTCCCGTCGCCGTCGAAGAGCGGAGGGTCTCCGTCCCCGTCGGGCGAAGGGGTGCGGCATCGCTTTCCCTCGGAGCCGCTGGGCGAAGGCGGGGCGCCGGTGGCCGAGGAGGCGAAGGCGGCCCCGTGGGGCTGGTAGTCCCGGTAAGGATTGCTGAAGGCCCTTTCCTCCATCTCGGCCTCGCCGCCCAGCTGCGCCTTCAGCCTCTTGGACATGCCCTCTCCCATCTCGGCCCTCCCACCGCGGGGACGCGCTCCGCCCCAGAGGGAGGGAGGGAGGCAGAAGCTCAGAGGCAGAGGCTCAGCAGCAGGTGGGGGCCAAGGCGAGCCAGGCCTGGCCTCCCCAAAGCCCGACGCAGCTCACGGGGTGCCCGCCCGGGGGCCGTCAGGGAAGGTGCTCGGCTCCCGCCGGCGGCCCTTCTCCCGCCATGGCTGGGCTCCAAGCAGGCGGCCGCGTGTGTCGCTGGGTCCGCGCCCTCCTCCTCCTTCCTCGGTGATGGGGCAGCAGCTTCCTAAGAGTCCTGTAGAAGGAGGGGCAGTGCCGCAACCTCCCTCCCTCCGGATCAGTCCTTCGAGAACGGGCTGGGCGGGAAAGCTAGAAACCCGTTGAGGCTGGAGGGCATCCCCCAATCCCGCTTTCCGACGCACATCTTGCCTCTCTCCCCACTATCAAGAGAGAGGGAGAGAGAGCGATCAGGCCGCCGCCGCCGCCGCCGCCTTTGCAGCAGTTGTCATCAAACCCCGAGGCTGCAAAGCCGAGTGTTTTCTTTCTCCTGTGACTCCGCCCGCAGCCGAAGAGGTTGGTGGGCTCCAGCAGCAGCATCCTTAGAGCAAGAGCATCAGGACCATCAAGGGGAAGGAAAACCCGAAGACGAGGCAGTAGACGAGCAATTCCTTGGGGAGGGACCTACGGACCCTCCGGCCCGTTGGAATCATCAGGAAAGATTGGTGAGGAGAGGGGAAGCTTTAAAAGTGGGAGGGGGCGCCAACCGCGCACCTCCGTAGCTCTCTGCTGCTCTTAATCAAGATGCAAGACGGAGCCTCCTTCGGCCGCCGCAAACGCTGCTTTTCAGCTGCCCATCACACAGCAGCACAGGAACGAGCAGACCCACATCCAGCTAGTCCCCTGAACAGGTGCAAGGAAGAGCTGGCTGGAGAAGCAAGCACTGGTGATGGCTTGGCCCTCGGCCTCCCCTGATCTGCAACGTTTTCTTTGCAGCTTCCGCGCTCCCTTTGGTGGCTGTGAGATCGGTGTTGGCCTGCCGGCCAGCCCTTCCACTGCCAGCGAATGAACACACAACGTCTTCAGTGACACAGGCTCAGGAGGGAGGGCCTCGGCCAGCTCACTGCATAGTTGCTAATCCTGCACAAAGCGCACATACCGCCACCCCCAATATAGTGTGCCAGGCCCACAGCCATAAAACAGTAAAACAACTCATCCTTCTTATACGTTACCTGGTTGTTTTTAATTTTAATTTTCAATATATAATAATCAGTCTCTTGGTTCTTTCTGGATTGAACAACTGCCCTTCAGCTGGCTTTGCTAGAACAAAGGGGGACTGCAATTTGAAACCGCTGGCCTGCACCAGAGGCTCATGGCTTTGACTTGTGCAGTGAATTGATACAAAAGGGTTTTTTCACATTACATATAAAAATGTCCAATGCCAAAATGTGTTTTTAATAACTACTCTTGGTTTTTTTTAATGTCCACTGTTAAGGTAACCACAGTATCACATTGTGCTTTTCTGAAGTCGCTGTTTGCAATCCCCTTCCCCATAAAACCCCACACATACAAGCCTACAACTCAGGATAATCCCCCCTCCTTTTGCAGCAACATATAAACTCTGTGTGTCCCTTGTTTTGCTCCTGACTTGTTGCAGGTAATGGGACCTCTGTTGGGGTTTATATGTCAGAATATTGTTATGAGTTTGGGGGGGTCAGTTTGGATTATATCCTGTACCCCTTCCAAATCTGTGATCCTGTGGATGGGTAGAATTTATAATGGCAAGCTTTCCAAACCAGTCCCTTAGGCTTTGGCTGACTAATTAAGCACCACAATTAGCTTAACCAGAGAAGTTGCTCTGTGCCCTGCCTGCTCCCCAAGCTGCTAGGTAGGAGAAGAATAGCCTGAGCTTTGGGTGTGAGCTGAGCCATAGCTGCCAGGTCTCCTGCTGAAAAATGCGGGATCAGCAGTGGCGCAGCACCGGAAGTCGCTGGACATGCGTAGAAGCAACTTCCGGTGCCACTTTGCCTGATTTCCGGTACCCAGGCATGGGCAGAACGGCACCGAAAGTCGCTTCCACGCATTCGACCATTTTGGTTGCCCTCCTCTGGACACGTTCCAAATCCACTGAATGGTAGCATTGTCTAGCCTGCATTTTACCAGCTTCTTTACAAGAATATCATGGGGCACCTTATCAAAGGCCTTGCTGAAATCAAGATAGGCTATATCCACAGCATTCCCTTCATCTACCAGGCTTGTAATTCTGTCAAAAAATGAGATCAGATTAGTCTGACATGACTTATTTTCCAGAAACCCATGCTGACTTTTAGTGATCACACTTTCCTTTCTAGGTGCTCACAGACCGTTTGCTTAATGATCAAATGTTCGAATCCCCGCAACGGGGTGAGCTCCCGTTGTTCAGTCCCTGCTTCTGCCAACCTAGCAATTCGAAAGCATGTCAAAGTGCAAGTAGATAATTAGGTACTACTCCGGCGGGAAGGTAAATGGCGTTTCTGTGCGCTGCTCTGGTTTCCAGAAGTGGCTTAGTCATGCTGGCCACATGACCTGGAAGCTGTACGCCAGCTCCCTCGGCCAGTTAAGCGAGATGAGCACCGCAACCCCAGAGTTGTCCGCGACTGGACCTAATGGTCAGGGGTCCCTTTCCCTTTACCATTTATTAATTTATCAGGTTTAGGAGGGGCCCTCCCATTCTATAACAATATTATATATTTCATTCCAGTAGTTTTGTGGTCACAGCAGGAAGCCAGAAAAACAGAATCTCCAAGTGTGTTTTAGCAGGCTGCAGAAAATGCTGCAAGCATGGAAAGGAATTAATGCTAAAGTGTTCCATAGAAGTACCGTACTTTTAGCAATGGTGTAATAAATTCACAATACAATCTACTCAGGATTTAATTCCAAGTAAATGTATGGCACTGCAACCTTCATTTCATTATTTAAAGAAATAACTTCAAGATGTACAGAGGCACATAGCCTATGATCAAATATATTGCCCATTTCACATGGTGCAGGGGGAGTCCTGGAGATTTGTGGTAATATGTCCAGAGCAGCAAATAAAAGCCCGGATGTCAAATGCAAATGGCTTTGAGGGACAAACCCATCCAGATGATTCCCAAGAGCTCTGCCCAAACACTTTGGCTGAAAATGACCATCAGTTTTAAAATGCAGTGGAGGCAGAGGTCATGGCAGTTATTATGTTCTAAAAAAAAACAATTCTCCCTGTCCTGTTGCAGGGAGCCACCTTTCTCTGTCCTAACTCTCCAGATCCTGTGATCAGCAGGAGTGCAGCACACCAGACCAGAGTGCCTCCTTGCTGCTCCTAGTTAATGGGGCTCACCCCTTTTGTCCATCCCATTGCCCCAAAGTACTCCTATGTACTAGAAGAGATTGCTTCCCAATCCTGCCAGAATACCCCTATCATTCAAATCTCCACCTTTGTCAGGAATCCCCAGACTCACTTGACTACACTGCAAGTCCACCTGTGCCTGTTTCTCTTCTCTTTACACTGCCACCAATTCTCAGAATGCTCCAAAATGTCCTAGTCTTGAAGGACAAGAAAGACTCCACCACCAATAAACACAATTCCAGTCATATTCATATTGAGGCCATGATTGTCATGATGGCCATCTGTCATGTACTGTACTGAATTGCAGGGGTTGGACTAGATGGCTTTCGTGGTCCCTTCCAATCCTATGATTTCCCTATGTCTTACAAGCATAATATATATATATATTTATACAGTAGGTTTCTTTTTTTCCAAGACCCTGACTTGGCTTTGTAAAGTCCAGAAAAATTCTTGTGCTATAATTGCCTGTCATAATCAAGAATGATCATTCTGTCAAGAAGCCTGCTGATGTCTGGGAAGTTAATTGCTTTTTTCTGGCATTCCTTTAGACTTGGGAGAGAAGGAGCAGTTGTTGGCCTTATCTTGGCATGCTAATAAGAAATGGTAGGCCTGAGTTGTGCTTGCTGAACTTCACGAGACAGCTTTCTGCCCTCGCTATTTCAGTCAACTTGGGTTTCAAGTTCACCATAATGAGGAATAGCACAAACAATAACAACATCAAATGAGGCTTTTAAATTTTATCATTTTTGCATTTGGTACAATGTTGGAAAAGCTGGCAAGCTGAGGGAAATGAGGCAGGTAGGGAAGATGGCTAGAACTCACTCGGAGAGCTTGCTTAATGACAGCAGTGGTAGCAAAGAAGGTTTTGGGCTGAAGAGCTGGGAATGGGAAGACTTAAAATGATAAATCATTTGCTGGCACTATCACATCCTCTAAGTGACATTCAGTAGAGCTTTCCCAGGTAGTTTGGGGTTTTTTGCAATCTTGCCCATCTGCAGATGTTAAGTTACTCTCAGAGAAACACATTGTTACAGGATGGATGGTGGTTAATGGATTGAGGTTGAATCCTGACAAGGCAGTAGTACTTTTCTGGGGGACAGTGGGTCCTGAATGGGGTAACTGTGCCCCTAAAGGAACAAGTGTGCAGCCTAGGGGGTCATTTTAGACTCTCAGCTGTCCATGGAGGCACTGGTCAATTCTACAACTAATCCAGAATGCGGCAGCTAGACTGGTGACTGGGAGCAGCTGTCAGGACCATATGCCACCAGTCCTAAAGGAACTTCATTGGATCACAGTATGTTTCCAAGCAAAATTCAAAGTGTTGGTGCTGACCTTTAAAGCCTTAAATGGCTTGGCCCTGTATACCTGAAGAAGCTTCACCACTTCCATAGTCCAGTCTGGACACTGAGGTCCAGCTCTGAGGGCCTCCTGGTTGTTTCCTCACTGCGAGAAGTGACGTTACAGGATCTTGACAGAGGCAGGGTGTTTAGGTGGTTCTATTCCTACTTGGATAACTGAATTCAGAAGCTGGGGCTGTGGGCCTATTTATTTGTTTAATTTATTATTTGCTTCCCGTAAAATACCTTTAAGCAATTTAAAAGTAAAAAATTTTTAAAAAATGAAAACACACATATAAATACAATTTAAACCCAGTGTGAATAAAAACAGGAATAATAATCTCCACTTAAGAGGTTTGTTGGAAGAGAAAGGTCACCAACAGGCATGGAAAAGATGCTAAAGGCAAAGTGCCCGTTTGATACTTAATGGGAGCAAGCTCCTCGGGACTGGGGTTCCAATTCCTGTACTGTACAGAGCAGACCTCTTGATGAGATGATATTTGCAGAGGAAAGTGCTCAGTTAAACATATAAGGGATATTACAGTCTTTTAGGTAACCTGGTCCTGAGCTGGATAAGGCTTTGTACTCAAAGGTTTTGTGCTCAAATCCTTTCAATCTATGCAATGGGGTCTTTCAGGATTCTGTTTTGTCCCCTGTAAGGTAAAGGTAAAGGGACCCCTGACCATTAGGTCCAGTCGTGACCGACTCTGGGGTTGCGCGCTCATCTCGCATTATTGGCCGAGGGAGCCGGCGTACAGCTTCCAGGTCATGTGGCCAGCATGCCAAAGCTGCTTCTGGTGAACCAGAGCAGCACACGGAAACGCCATTTACCTTCCCGCTGTAGCGGTTCCTATTTATCTACTTGCACTTTGACGTGCTTTCGAACTGCTAGGTTGGCAGGAGCTGGGACCGAGCAACGGGAGCTCACCCCGCCACAGGGATTCAAACCGCCGACCTTCTGATCAGCAAGCCCTAGGCTCAGTGGTTTAACCCACAGCGCCGCCTGGGTCCCCTGTACTTTCATGTAAAGTTCAAGTTTACATGAAGCTGTTCCATTAGGTCATCCAGAGGTTTGGGGGTCCAGAGTGGTTTATGATTCAAGAAGCCTTTATTTTAGCTAGTTTGAAGCTGTGTGAGACTTTCATGAAAATGATACAAAACTGAAGAAAAAAACTAAACAGATCATGCATTTTCTGGGGAAAACTGCAGCAGACAAAGGGAAAGCCTGTATTCTTCATGCAGTTGAAGTAAAACACAAACCTTTCACATCTTCATTGATTATTGCTAATTACAACAACCGCTCCCCCAGGAGCACCCCTGTGGGTAGTGGTGTGTGCCAGCAAGCCCAGTAATTCTCTCTCTTAGAAACCAATTTATCATAGGCTCATCCTCTCCAGTGCTTCTCTAAATGGAAAATTTCAGTTTGCCTGTACTTCAAAAAGGAACTTTCTGGTAACAAGACATATTGCTTACTAGAGAAGAAAATACAAATAGATATATTTTTAAAAGGTTGAAGTCTTAAAGCACATCCAGCTGCCTAGCCAAATTGTCATGGAGATGCAAATCAGATTTGTTTAGATGACGATGATGATTATTTCTGTCTTATAGTAACTACTATTTATCAGAATAAGCAATCAGTTCAATACTAAATCTTTGGTTTCATTATTATGTAGCAAAACAAGAGGGAGCACTTCCTTCTCAAATCCCTCCTTTTTTACAATGCAGTTTTTCTGTGCACTCTCAGTAAGCAAAGCCCATTGAGATGCTCTGCTCCCCTGTCATCCTCCACCTTAACCAGGTCAGGTCTTTACTCTCCACAAGGTACTGAATGACCACTTTATGGTACAAGTGGTGCCTGGCTGAGCAAGAGAGATGAGCAAAATGAGTCACAACATCATCCAAAGTGACCTCAGCAAGCATATCAATTTCAAATACTGTATTCTGATCTGATTATTTTACTTGATTTGGAGGGGGGCAGCTGCCCCCCTGCCCCCTGGCTACGCCCATGAACTTTCTGCAAACATAACATTATATAAACATGCCTGGCTGGTGGGAATACACCCTTTCCTGGAGCTGAACCAATATAATAATAATAATAATAATAATAATAATAATAATAATAATAATAATAATAATAATATTATACTCCGCCCATCTGGCTCTGGGCAGCTTCCAACAGAAAAATAAAACACAGTAATCTATTAAACATTAAAAGCCTCCCTGAACAGGGGTGCCTTCAGATGTCTTCTAAAAGTCTGGTAGTTGTTTTCCTCTTTGCCATCTGTTGGGAGGGCGTTCCACAGGGCAGGCGCCACCACCGAGAAGGCCCTCTGCCTAGTTCCCTGCAACTTGGCTTCTCGCAACGAGGGAACCGCCAGAAGGCCCTCGGTGCTGGACCTCAGTGTTCGGGCAGAAGGATGGAGGTGGAGACACTCCTTCAGGTATACTCACTGGACCAAGGCCATTTAGGGCTTTAAAGGTCAGCACCAACACTTTGAATTGTGCTTGGAAACGTACTGGGAGCCAATGTAGATCTTTCAAGACCGGTGTTATGTGGTCTTGGCGGCCGCTCCCAGTCACCAGTCTAGCTGCCGCATTCTGGATTAGTTGTAGTTTCCGAGTCACCTTCAAAGGTAGCCCCACGTAGAGCGCATTGCAGTAGTCCAAGCGGGAGATAACTAGAGCATGCACCACTCCTGCTAGACAGTCTGCAGGCAGGTAGGGTCTCAGCCTGTGTACCAGATGGAGTTGATAGACAGCCCTTCCCTGGCACAGCGCTGGCAGGCCACATTTTATTACCTTAGATAGTTTTTTTTAATTAAAAAAAGCATTCAGCTCAAAAATGCACTGGACTAAAGAGATTTATGTCTGAAGCAAAAACTCTCTCTCTCGGTTCTTCATTTGCACACACACTCACACAGCCTGCTGACAGCTTTATGAAATGCTTTATTCTTACTCTGCAGATTATTTGGCTTGTATAAATCCTTCAGTCACCCTCAGCTGAGCTCTCAGGCTTGAACAAAGGATTTTAAAACAAACAGCAGAAAATGTGTAAATAACGCTGTGCTGGAAGCTGTTTTGAGTCATCATCTGTCAGGATCCTGCACTCCCTGCCCCTCGCGCCTTGTCCCTCTCTATCCCGACAGGAACTGTGTGAGCAGGATGGGAACACAAATCAAGAAGGTAGTTCTGCCACCACTTCCTTATACCCTAAGCGACCATAGGCAAGGAAGTCCACTCCTATCTTTACCAGGTGCACTTAGCACTGCGTACTTTATCGTACCACAGACAGAAATTCAACAGGTAAGGTTTTTCAATTGCAAAGCTCTGGCTCACTCTGCTGTGACACAGACAGAAATTCAATCAATAGGGTGGGTGTCTAAGCAGCTTAGGAGCTGTAATTTAGCTTCCCCTCAGCAAAGCCCCCCAAAGCAGAAAAGCAAAAGTCCTTTTCCAGGATTTATTGCAACATAAGACAGCTTAAAACAGTGCACATTTCTTTAAAAAGTTACAAACATAAAACAAAAACGGTATTTAGTATTTCTATCTAAGGTACATGTGAACCATTAGCATTTCAGAAGCACAGCAATAAGTCAGAAAGTGGCATAGTGTCCTCAGGCAAACAGCATGATGTTGCTCTGGCAAGTTGCAGGTTGCAAAGTGCAATTTTACATCTCAAAGCCAGGTATCTTTATTCTAATTTGCCATGAGGGGTTCCGAAGTTTAATATTCTATTTTCTTACATTTACCACATCATCTCAAGAAACTGCAGAATTGGAAGGAATCTGGAGGTTGCCCAAGGTCACAAACACTTGGGCTGCAATCCAGTGTACACTTTTTTGAGAGTAATTCTCATTGAAGTCAAGGGGATTGACTTCTTAATAGGTATGTATAGGATTGCACTATTAAGGCTAAAGTGCATATTCATAAAGATTACATAGTACAGCCCATAGTACAGAATGCAGGTGCAGGAGTGCAAACTTGAATAAAATATTGGTGGGCCAAGTAAACCCCGCCCTGCATAATCGATCACAAGACATGGCATAGACATACCATTTCAATGGCTCTGCCCATCAAGTGGGGGGGGGGTGTTCAAATATATTACTGGGGGCCTGAAAGGACCCTGAGCCCTAGGAGTTGGCTCCCATGTGCAGATGGGGGAATGACAAGTTTGATTTCTTCCCAAGTAAATGCTCTGCCTCTAGAAAGCTAGCACATCACAGAGAAATATGCTGTGGCAACAAGG
This sequence comes from Zootoca vivipara, assembly GCF_963506605.1. Classification (NCBI taxonomy): domain Eukaryota; kingdom Metazoa; phylum Chordata; class Lepidosauria; order Squamata; family Lacertidae; genus Zootoca; species Zootoca vivipara. Next base: position 3,479,622 of record NC_083287.1, on the reverse strand, counting down.
AGAGGTTAGTTCATCTCCCTTCCACCTCATGGTGCAGGCTGCTCCCTTGTCAGCACATATGTATACCATGCAAAGACTTAAAATAGTAGTAGTAGTAGTAATAGTAAATGACAACCAGAGCAACAGGGAGGTGATTACTCTGGGGGCATCAGTAACATTAATGACTACTGGCTCAGTCTCCAACAGTGTTCTTCATTCATACATCTAAATATAAAATAAACAACACAGAGAAGGATTATTTCAAGGCTTTATTTACGGTAAGTAAAATGGTCATGCTTCAAAAACACATTACAGTCATGTTTGAAAAGAAGGAATATGATTTAAGACTACATTGTGTATTACATTAAAACAATCTTGATAGCTTATGCTGCCTCCATCTTGGAAAGGAGGAACTAAAAGAAAACTTTAAAGTGCCTATTTATCTTTGTACAAAGTCCACCTATCAAAGAATTTTCAAAAATACACCAGTTCTACATAGCAGGGAGAGCACCTTCACTTCATGAACGCATTTTTAGATTTTATTGGTTTAACAGTCACCCCTCTTCCCAGAGAACCCTTGGGATTGCAGTTCTGTGGCAGGAAAGCTGGGAAATGTTGGACACCTCACCATTCATTGGGCTGGGGAGAGGAAGGAGAAGGTAAAAAAAAAGCTAAAGGACCCCTGGACGGTTAAGTCCAGTCAAAGGCGACTATGGGGTGCTGCGCTCATCTCGCTTCAGGCCGAGGGAGCCAGTGTTTGTCTGCAGACAGTTTTCCAGGCCAGCATAACTAAACTACTTCTGGCAAAATGGGACACTGTTTACCTTCCTGCCATAGCGGTGCCTATTTATCTACTTGCACTGGCGTGCTTTTGAACTGCTAGGTTGGCAGGAGCTGGGACAGAGCTCACTCCGTTGCAGGGATTCGAACCGCCGACCTTCTCATTGGCAAGCCCAAGAGGCTCAGTGGTTTAGACCACAGCACCACCCGCATCCTAGTGGAGGGAAAAGACAACTACCGGTACTGAAACTATATAAAAAAGTGGTGGTGTGGAAAAGGTTCCACTTTCCTAGCTATCTGACTCTATTTTTTTTATTATTCCTATTAGAGCTTTAAAATGCAGGAACCTTTATTCCTTTATTTCCTGGATGATTTCAGATTTGCTATTTATTCCTTCTACCGTTTACTAATAGTTGCACTATGGAGATTTGGGGCAAGAGGCGTTGTATACTTTTCCAAATCAAGAGGTGAATATGGATAATTTGGGTGAGGCACACTGAGTCATTAACAAGGCATTCTCTGAAGTTCTGATTTGCTCTAGACTCAGAGGGGTGACCATACCAGTAAATTGTATCCAATTCTGTCAGAAATTTTAAATATGCTACATGGAAACCTCTGAATGCATCTGCCTACAATTTGGCAGGATTAATCCACACTGGAGCAACAACTATGCCTGCGAATTTCTTCCACCTCCCTAAAAAGGGGGGAAAATATATTTTTACTTGCCATCATAGTGAGTGGAGAAGAAATTTGCAGGCATAGTTTTTAACTGATCTAATGCGGTTCCAAATAATGAGTTGAACTGGAAAGCCACGGTGCAACTCCAAAACAGATTGGGCTACTTCCCAAGGCTACAAATATCAGTCACATGTTCTGTCCAGTGCATACCTCTAGAATTTGCGTAGTATTTCTAGAAACCATACATGGAACATTAAATGTTCCCCAAGTTGGTGCAGGTGGAGGTTGCAGGTGGGTGCACATGGATTCTAATGTGATCTGAACAGGACAGACTTTATAAACGTCTTATAAAGTGAAGTGGTGGTGTATTAGTAAATTACAACTACTCTGCTCCTAATTGTTTAACTAAGAAAATTATATATACCATTTTTGATGGAATGTGTTTTATAATTTGACCTAAGTCAAATTTTTCAAAATTTCTAATTAGCTCCCCATGCTGATCCATTTTCAAGAGTCAAAAGGGAAATCAAAGACCTCTTATCACCTGTAATTCCAGTCCTTTTTTCAAGGGGTACTCAAGGGCACACATTCCTGGCACCTCTTTTTGTTGTTAAAAAGTGTGGCACATACTGTAACAACTTCATAGTGAGTACCAGCACCTATTTTTCTAGGAAAAAAGCACTGAGTGATTGCATAAAAGCTTCCGCTTACAAGCCAGTCAGAACATTCCTTTCCCATTGAACACAATACACTATATTACAGTGAGTGATATCACCATACATCCTCCAAAAAAACAAACAAAAACACCAGGAAAATTGAAAAACTATGTAAAATAATTATGTACATCTTATTTCACTGAATATACAAAGTTTTAAAATCAACACTAAAAACAATTTAGCAATACAAAATGTGACATTTATTTTTACAACTGTGCTTTCATAAGTAACTTTACAATGCTCATGTAGAAGACATGTGCTCCAGTAATCCTGCATTACCTCCATGTATTTCAGTGGAATAGTTATTGGTGGTTTGAACCCTATACCTAAAGATACACTACTGAATATAATCTATATTCCCTACATAAAGCTGATCACAACTTCACTGAACTAATACAAATATGGCACTAGTTCCACAGGATCTTTAATACACGCATGCCCCCAGTTCACCCCTTTATCATGCAAAATAGGCAGACAGGACTGGCCCATCCATGAGGCAAGGTGAGGCGACTGGCTGGGGCAGCAGGATCCACCGGGGCAGCAGATTCAGCCTCCAAGGAATGCCTCACCAGCAGTACACTCCACTTCAACCATCAGGTAAGGTTGATTTGACCTCCCTATGTACCCAGAGTAGAGCTTCCCTTATTCCCTGGTGTGTGTGGGGCACCATTTTGTGGTTCACTTCAGGTGCCAAAATGTTTTGGGCCAACCCTGTAAGTAGAGACTCCGGATGAGGATGTGCCACCTATTCTCCTAGAGACATGTATGGGGGTTATATGAGCATCACCATGCAGACACGCATCCAAATTTGCTTCTGTGCCAGGGCTGGCCCCATACATTTTGCTGCCTGAGGTGAAGGACAAGATGATGCTCCGCCCATTCCACATGCAGAAGCTGACCAGACTAGCAGTCGACTCTTACTTGGACACTAGTGTCAGGAGAGCACCCTGTGCTGCATGAGAGGCCAAAAGGCTAGTTAGTGGCCACATGACAAGCCATATGGCACTGATAGATCTGTCCTCGGAATAACTAACAAATGTTCCATCCCTGAGGTTCCACCTCACTCTGCCTAATGGTAGAGCCGGCTCTATTGGGTATGCACACCTCCCTTTTCTCAAAGTGGTGCACAGCTTTGACCTTGTATTGTTCACAGTAAATCAATTCAAGACTCAATGGATGCAGCAAGATGAACATTAGGCATTCCCTGACTACTAAGATGTTGTAAGTGATGACGCACAAAGCATTTCCCATGTGTTTCAAATGGGGCTTGAATGGAAGATATATTGGTCATTTGTGTACTAGATGATATACTGTTATTGCACAATTCTAGATCCAGGGACTGGGGATAGGTAGAAATCTGATTCTAGAAGCTTCCAAGACGCATTATTTGTAGCAAAAACAACACAAAATTAGCCAAATCATGTATCAAATAGGTGGGTTTTTTATATTAAAAAAATAGCTGTGTGTTTCAATCTTTTCTATAGAAACTACCTAGGTGTAAGACTTGAATTCATTACATTTTTCTCTACTTTTCTGTGCATAAAGAAAACTGCGCCCCCCACCTTCCCAGCAAGGCATCAAAATCCATTTATAGTTTAACATCAGTGGAGACAAACAATCTATGCATTTTAATGGAGTTTTGCCACCAGTTTTGGATCCCAGATACTGAAAAGACAGAAGGGTTCTGTCTGCCATGCCTTGCTCCCGTACAATTCCAACTGAAATGGAACAGTGCTTATGAGACCCTTTATCTGTACTAACATTTAGCTTTGCAAAACAGTCTTACACACGTTAGCAAATTATGCTGTGTCATAGAGAAATTCTTATTGCTCAAATGGGAAATCCCAAATAGAACTTGCGGGACACAAATTACCGACAAAAAAGTGAAAGTGTATGTGTGCATATATGTAGAATGCAAACTAGATGTAGTATATGATGCAGAAACAGGTATATGAGCGGTCATATTTCACTATGCCATCCATTATCAAAATATTTAAAAGTAAATATAACAACAACAGCTGAAAGAAATGGGCCTTGTTACTTGAATATGCCTGCAGTCCTATGCATGTCTACTCAAAAGTCAGTCCTCTCTTGAATTCAATGGGATCTGTTCTCAAGAAAATGAATATAGCATTGAGGCCTATAGCATCCCCCTGGTTATCTGCAGACTAGTCATATTTTAATGCTAAAATATATATTCAGCCAGTCCTTAGATATTAAAAATACTTGTTTTAATGAGGATTTGTTTTGTCCCCCAAACACCTGGATCCACTATTAAGTAAGAACCTATGAAAATAGGGATGAATGTTATTTTATTTAAAGCAAGAAAATTAGACATTATCTTTGGTCCTAAGTATTCTATATCCTAGAAAGTCAGGTGCTGGAACAACAACAACAACAACAACAACAACAACAACACCCCAAAAAGCAAAGGAAGTGAAAAATATTGGGGAAATAAAATATGAAATGAGTTTTCAGTAGGAAAAAAATCACAAATTCATGGTGATTTAAGATTATTATAAAACTTTTTAAGTGTCACCCCCCCCCACAGTGAAATTTTATAAAGTTCACAATCTTTTTACTACACATTTTGACAAGAATGAGGAGGTGCAAAAAGAAAAGACAATGCTCACTTGTCCCACCTAAAATATTTTCTCACAGAGAAATGTAAATCATAGAAAAATTATAGCAATGTTAACAACAGCTGACATTGAAGAGGTAGGTAGCAGTTTTTGTGCTATTGCCTGTATGGAACTTCTAGGTCTCAAAAATGAAATGCTTGTCAGGAAAGGCAAAGGCTCTTGCACTGCTCCCGTCACTATATACTGTGTATTTAAAAACACATTTGGTGAAGGAATTAATACGAGATTCCAGTGCAGGAATCATTGGACATTACCATCCTATATGTGGTTTTTTTATGCTGCATAATGTTCTGGTGCACACATGGAAGACATCTCAACTACCTGCAAAACTTAACTGCTTTAATTCGACTGGTATAGTTGGTGCAATGTGTGCTACGGAAGTTGTGGCTACTTGAGAAAGAAATACTGTTACCAATAATTTTATTATTTATACCCCGTCCACCTGGAAACATGCATGTGGGACAGTCTAATGTGCAATGTGTAGAGGTATGGTAAGCAAGCTATGGTCTCCTCCCCCTGACAATAATTCACATAACATGCATGTGTTATTTATGTTTTGGTACCTGTGTGTTAACAACCCCTCTTCAAGAGGAACTGGTCTCCACACACAACAATTAGAACATTACCAATGTTATGAATTTTGCCTCAGGCTTGTTGGTATTCCAACTCATGTTGGACGCGCTCACAAGACTGAGTTCTGTACTAAATTTATATAAGAGGTTTGCAATATAAATCACAAGTGGGAGAAAGGCACTGTATCAATTCATCCTTATTGCAATAAGCAGAGCCTTACTCCAGTGCTGTGGGAAGAAAGTGGGGAGCAGCTCCCCTAAATGCCACTGACATAGAATCCCAAACTAACATGGGAACAGATGCTAGGTCAGCTATTTATACAATGGCACTGGCCTAGATTCCCTGAAGGAAAAACACTGGTGTAGCCAAGGAGGGGGGTATGGAAGAGCCATTATAGCGCCAAATCCCCAATGAGAGTGGAAAGAGGATGGCACTTTGCTAATAAACTGTTGTGAACAATAACTTTGTCCAGTAACCTGGACTTTAGTTTAGCATGGAATAATCTCAAGGCCCAGGGCCTAACCGACTACTATACAGAACAAATGTGATTTCTTCATGTATTTACTGTATTTTTCGCTCCATAAGACGCACCTGACCATAGGACAAACCTAGTTTTTAGAGGAGGAAAACAAGAATTTTTTTTTTTGCTTTCTTGAATTGTCCTAGGCATAGCAGCCAACGCCTAGGGGCCTAGGGGGCTTTGCCCCCCATTAAATATTTGAGGAAGTCATTCCCCCCCCCATGTTGATGGGCATTGTCATTTATATAGTGTGTATGCACTTTGTCTTGAGATCAATTGCAGCGGATCTCAACCTGTGGGTCCCCAGGTGTTGTTGGACTACAACTCCCATCATCCCTGAGCTTTGGCCTTTCTAGCTAGGGGCGATGGGAGTTGCAGTTCAACAACATCTGGGGACCCACAGGTTGAGAAAGGCTGATATAGTATGTGAGGTAGGGCTTACTTGCCCCCCCCCAATATTTTATTCAAGTTGGAAGAGGGAGGGAGGAAGGGAAGGAAGGGGTGACAGAGAGAAAGCGAGACAAGGAACAAAGGGGAGAGAGAGAAAGAAAGAGAGGGAGGGGTGAAAGAGAGAGGGGGGAAGGAAGAAGGGAGGGGAGGAAGGGGTGAGAGAGATAAAGAGAGGGAGGGAGGGAGGGAGGGAAGAGAAGGGAGGGAGGGAGGGAGGGAGGAAGGAAGGAAGGAGAGTGAAAGAAAGAAAGAGGGAGAAGAAAGGAAGGAAGCTGGGAGGAGGGGCGGAAAGGGCTCCCTTCCGTCTCTCCCCTCACCTCACTCGCTGTCACAGAAGTAGCCTGAGAGCCGGATTCCCGCTGCGCACGGCTCTGGCATTCGCAGCTCTGGCTTTCTCGCCTTCGTGGCTCTGGCTCTCACATTCACTCCATAGGATGCACATACTTTTTTCCCATTCCCGCAGGGTTGTGTGTTGAGTCCCCTGCTCTATACCCTCTATACCAGGGGTAGGCAACCTAAGGCCCATGGGCCGGATGAGGCCCAATCGCCTTCTCAATCCGGCCCGCAGACGGTCCAGGAATCAGCGTGTTTTTACATGAGTAGAATGTGTGCTTTTATTTAAAATGCATCTCTAGGTTGGGGTATAGGAATTTGTTCATATTTTTTTCCAAAATATAGTCCAGCCCACCACATGGTCTGAGGGACAGTGGACCGGCCCACAGCTGAAAAAGGTTGCTGACCCCTGCTCTATACGTATGATTGCACAGCTATCCACTCCAGCAACAAAATCATCAAGTTTGCTGATGATACCACTGTGGTGGGGCTCATTTCCGGGGGGGGGGGATGAGTCCACCTATTGGGACGAGGTGGAGCGGCTCTGTGTTTGGTGTGGAGAGAACAATCTGGTCCTCAGCACTGCCAAGACCAAGGAATTGGTGGTGGACTACAGGAAGAAAAAGGCGGACATTCAGCCCCTGTATATTGGCGTGGAGAGGGTGGCTGTATTTAAGTTCTTGGGTGTTACCATCGAGCAGAGTATGACCTGGAGTGCTAATACCACTGCTCTGGTAAAGAAGGCCCAGCAGAGAATGTATTTCCTCAGACTTTTAAAAAAGAACAAGCTGAGTGAGAAACTGCTGGTGTCCTTCTACCGGGGCTCCATAGAGAGCATACTGTATCTCTGCTGCACAGTTATGGATAGGAAAGTGCTCCAGAAGGTCATAACCACAGCCCAAAAGATTATCGGTCATCCTCTCCCATCTCTGGAAGAGCTATACCATTTCCGTTGCCTTAAAAAAGCAAATAATATTTTACAGGATTCATCTCATCCTGGATATAGTCTTTTTGCACCGTTGCCTTCGGGCAAGCGATACAGAACAATTAAATCAAGAACGAATAGATTAAAAAACAGTTTGTATCCAAGAGCTATAACCATCCTAAATGCTGTAACTAAATAATATGATCCTGGGGAGTTGTGATGGGTGTGTCTGTGTCTGTAATTGTGTTTTTATTTTGTTTTTTATGGGATGGCATTCAATTTCAATGTACTATGTACAATTACAATAAAGTATTCTATTCTATTCTATTCTATTATTTTGGGAGGGAAAAAGTGTGTCTTATGGAGCAAAAATACGGCAATATTTTTAGGAAACAAATCCACAATTTGATAAAACAGAAGTAGGAATTAAATTATATATCTGCTTGTGTTTGTGTGTGTTCCAGTTCAACAGTGGAATGGTCTACTCTGGGAGGTTGTGGACTCTCCTTCCTTGGAGGTTTTTAAGCAAAGGTTGGAAAGTCATGGATGCTTTAGCTGAGATTCCTGCATTGCAGGGGGTTGGATTAGATGACCCTTAGGGTCCCTTCCAACTCTAGAATTCTATGCTAAATGATTTTAAAGGCTGTGAGTTTAGGTGGATTTTTAAATATAAACATGAGATACCTCAGTGGATCTAATCAAATCAGAAGCCAAAGTAAATTTAATTGAAATGTGGCCTGAGGAATGAAAGTAGGTGGGACAGAATCAGTGCATATTTTTGAACAGCATTACAGTAATGCAAGTTCAAAGAAAATGGCTTGAGTTTGCTTACTATTATGACGGTTGTTCTACTTTTAATAACAGAGAGACAATTTCAAGCTACTGTACACGAAGTGCTCTCATTTATGGACCACATTGCATCACAACATGAGCCATATAAGTTCTTTTGCATTGGATGGGTCCTTAAAGGGCCAGGTGGCTCAAGAAAAACTTTCAGTAGTTTGTTAATTTCCCTGTCGCTTTCAATGCAAACTTGTTGTCATTATATTGTATGAGTTTGGGGCTTGATGAGGGATTGCAGAGCAATGAAAGCTATCTGTTGAAACACCTTCCAGGCGTTAACAGGAAAAGGTAATTTCAATTTCAAAATCAGCTTGGCTGCTTATTTGGGGCTGCACGGCAGAAGGTGGAAATGAATCCACAAGTTTACAAGACTAATAGTACTTTCACATATAATCACTAGATTGGTCTGAAATTCTTGCATTATCAGTGCATTTGTGAGTAAAATTTTGGTGATCAAGTACAGGTGATTAATCCTAAACCCCTGCTTTCCTAATATAAGTGCTGTGTATTAACTGGTGTTTTATTCAAGAAGAAGAAAATCATTGTAGGGCTGTAACTGATTGTCTCTCCACTACTCACAGCAGTAAATCAGAAATCTGTAGGAACTTCTCATGCACACACTTCATTTATTAAGGTAAATGGGAGCTTAGCAAAAATATTAATTCCTATAGGGCTTGTGCAAGAGAATAGTGTGCCCATATTCAAACTACTTCAGCCAAATTGCAACCTTTGCATTTCCTCACTGTTTGAATTCATAATAATTGTCCAAATGCCATCAGGGCAGTGACTTGGAAATGTGTTTTGTTTTTAAACAGCATCCCTCCTCATTTAAAGCTTTTTAGTCAAACTTTTAAAACTCATATTTGTATCTCTAGAGAAAATATTGGAGCCAGAAGAAACCCCCCCCCCGAATGCCATCCACACCTTTGGTGAGCATTTTAGAGACAGTCTAGTGAGTTCCCAACAGTAGTGGTCCGTTGGCAGTGTGTGCTGCAGACATGTTCTTTTGCTAAACTAACCAGGGCTGATCACATTCTCTGCAACCTGCTTTATTTTCTGAGAAATATCTTAAGCAGAATCTCCACATTTTCCCCAAGTGCATTTTTCTTCTCATTTGTATAAGGAAACCTGGACCAATGTATAGGGAGTTTTTCTTTAAATCTTATGGCAGACAAGCTTAGGAGAGAGCGAAATATATTGTGTCACCTCTCTCAAATGATCCATGTGACGTGAAGTAGTTCAATATCTGGTCTTCTTGATCTCACAAAAGCTCTTAAAAATATCACAAATGTTTACAAAATATAGGCTGTAATCCAAAATAGTTTGTAAAGAAAATAAATGAATGCAACAGCAATTCATTGCTTGCTGGATGTTGTCTTTTCTTCCCATATCACGTCTTTGATAAAGACAGAAGTCCCAAGCAAGCTGGATGAAATCAACTCGCACATACAGAAGGAAAAAGGTGCATGTTGGCATTTTGCAGCTGCTCTCATCTGTTTCTATAGCAGCCAGCAATGTCACCTGCATTTCTGGTGCTACAAGAGGTCTCTTTTGGTAGTCATGCCGAGGCTTGAATGTATTCAACTTTTGGTGCTGCTACCCTGAGATATTCTGGATTCTCAGCTGCAGGAAGCTTAGAGATGCCATTGGCTTTGTTCTCCTTGGGCAAGAAGTCTTGCTGATAATCGGGATTGTCCAGATTCATTTGGTGGTTGGTTGTCTGATCCCAGTAGGGCAAACTGTTGAAAACTGTGTTAGCAAACGGAGAGAGGCTTGTGTTGAGATATTCAGGGTTGTCCACTGCTGTGTTGTGGGAATTCTGATGGTTTGAATCAGCCACAGACTTAGGCTCAATGGGAAGAGATAAATTGTTGTAGACTGGATTTTGCACAACAGAAGCAGGTGGTGTTTTGGTCACTAGCTGGTTCACATATTCTGAAAATGGTTGTAAGAGAATTAAGATAGGCAAATGCATGACGTAACATTATAGGGAAATAATTGCAAAGGACTAGATATGCCCTTCAGTAGGTGAAAGGCTGAAAGAACATTCTGGAGAGTAACCAGAGCTAATCACGTTCATATAGGAGCATGAGGGGAAATTAATGCAGGGACAAGAAAACAAAACTTTCCTGTGGGTATTGCAGTTCTCATGACAAAGCATTTCAGGGAACAAAATGATTCTGTGGCCAAATTGTGATTCAACATATGGGACTAGCAGGATTGACCTCAATCAGTTTGCATATAACTGAGCTGTGAGCTCTTTGGCTACTCCTAAAATCCTCTCATTCTGAACTTAATATGATACTTTTAATATGCTTTTTGGATTTTGTTTCATATGTGCAATGTACTCTCATTGCAGCTTTCAGTTCCTTTATTTTATTCACATTCATTCCCCCCCTTCCATATAAGCTGTGCACATTTAATATGCCCTTTTAGCATACAACTGTGTGCACATCAAAATTCCCGTTAGGCACATGAACTTATGATTCTAGGCATTGTTGAGCAGTCAGAAGCAACGTGCCTGTAATAGCAGATATATCTACCCCCTGCTTGGTTGCTAATAGGTTTGGTAGTTCTGTTTTTTTGAGTTGTTTTTTTTTTTGCCAAGGCTTCTGCGCCCTTATTTCTTTGTTTTTCTTATTTTAATGCAAGAGCCCCGAGAGTTACTGTCACTTATAAATTGACAAAGTAAAACAACATTTAAGAAATCTCCCTCTCTCATCTCAAGAGCAACCTGCTCAGATGCTGTGTGTTAGAACATAACGTGTTGGTCCAAGTGACCAAGATACTACTCCTCATAACTGCCTATTCACTGATTTACAGCTCAAAGCAGGAAAATCATGGAACTAACTATTTGGAGAATGGCAAAAAGAGACGCAAGAAAAGTTGTGCGAATTTTGTAATGGTTCTCCGCATATACAACAGGAAAAGAGATGCCCTCTCTAAAGACTAAATCTGCTTGCCTGAGGATTAAAACAAAGATTTGGTGATCTCTGTGTACTCACCAGGAGCAGGTAGGAAGCTATCATCCAGGCTGTCATTCAGGCATGTCTCAGTTGGATCTGAACTATATCGCTGGAGAAAGCTGTCTTCTCTCACTGGAAAGCCCTGCTGGTTAGGGTAAAGCATTGATTAAAACAAGATGTATGGCACACTGTTTCCAATAGCATAACACAGCCATTCCAAATCTAAAGGTAAACCTTGATGGCCTGTGTTTGTTTTAAGCACTCAATGATATTGAAAAAGCTGTGAAACAGTTTCAGTTTCTGCCTGTGGTCCTGAATTATTCAGACTTACCCCATTTCTATCAATACAGGTTATAGTTGTAGAATTATTGCTGGTAGCACTCTAAAATAGAAGAAGAGGGAAAAAAGTTTCATTGTTTTTGATTTAACAGAAGTGACATACTAGATTACCCGAGTGCATTTCATACCTATAAAAACTGTTTGGAAAACATTAACGTTTATTTTGGCAAAAGATCTGAACCAGGAAAGCTGATGCCATAATGTATTTAAAGTGCTACTGCATTTGTTGGTTTTGGTGCTGCTGCTGTAACAAGCTAGCATGAGACCGTCCTGGACTTTGCTCAATATGGAAGCTTTTTGGAAATAATTCCATACCAATGAACTTAAGAGAGGTGTCCGTGAGTTTGATGGGCTGCTGAAAAATCCCTGGTGTGGAATGAGGTATTCATCTGCATCTACAATGTCCTCCATGTCTTCCTCTTCCATCAGGCTTCGGTAAAATTTTGAGTCTGTTGGGCTTGGTAAGTGCATTCTTTCATCACCCTGTCAGGAGGCAAACCACAATGAGAATCTGAGATTTTGAGTTGCACCATTAATCACAGGTAGACATTTATCATTTCTCCCAACAGCTCATGACATAAAATACAAGTTCAAACTGAAAGCAAGAATGGCAAAGCTCTGTATTCATGGCAGCTGCTTCACTATAGCACTAGATCTAGCTAGTCCAGCATCCTGCTTCCAAAGTGGTTCACCAGACACCTCGCAGAAGTTTTAATGATGATGCTTGTGGGCCTTTGCCCATTGTTCTTCCCCAGGCAACTCATTTTCAGTGTACCAACAACAGTCCAGGTGTCTGAAGTTGGGATGTGTAGAACCTACCTTAAGAAGTTTCACTAGTCTTACTAGACTTCTTTATGATTCCCTTAAAATGCTTCAGAGATTTTGCCGGAGCTGAAACCTCTAAATTTACACTGAAATTTGGGTTCATGCAAAATCTGGTGCTAAGTGAGGACAGTCATAATTTTTGCTCCACAACACAGCCCCCTTCAGAGGTGGGGTGCTGTTTAGCACGTCCTTCCATTATTGGAAGAGCTGCAAAAACTGCCTCCTGCCTTCTGTTAGCAGAGATGTCCACTGGATCACTGCTAATGGAAAAATCACAAAAGCATTCTGTCTAGCTGATTAGTTCAAGAGCTAATACGGATCACAAATACATCGAAATCATGTTACCAGATTATATAACTTGTGTTGAATTTACCAACTGAGACATTGAAATTTTTGTTTTTAGCTTTATAGAAAACAACAACAGTTTTGCACCACTTCAGCCATTTTAAAATAAAATAATTTTATTATGCTAAAATAATCTTAAAATTCATTTTTTCTTATTGCTTTCCTTTAAAAAGTAGTTGCCACATTACTGATAGTCAATACCTGTATAACTAGGTAGCGCTGGGGGTCCCGAGCCATTTTGGAGAATTCTGCTATCAGCTCCCGAAATTTGGGGCGACTCTCTGCATCTATCATCCAACCTTAAGATAGGAGAGAGGGAGGGAGGGAGGGGACGGAGTTAGAAGTGACACTTGAAAAACCAGGAACATCTGCTAGTAAGAGAGTAAACTATAAAAGGAACCAGAAACTTCTGATTCCCTTGCATAATACTGAACACTAAAGGATCCCTAGAATTAGGAAACCATCATTGCTTCTTTACTCCAAAAAATCCTAGGTCTATAACCTGGTATCTGTAACACTGGGGGGGACTGACTTGTTTTGTCTGCAATCTCCATCTGAAAACAGAATCCACAAGCACAATACTGTCACAATTTGTGTTTTTGTTTTTTGGTACACCTACTTTGTTTATTATCTTGTCTAATTAAGAGTTCTGGAGAACTCAAAGTTTGTGAACACTTGGGTTGGTTTCAGTAAATGTACTTTCCTGGTGTGAATTTAGCTTTAGCTTTGTAATTTACAGCAGATCTGTCATAAATTCAAAATGAAGTATTTAATGCCACCTAGTGGATGATTTTAAGTACCATTTCTTAAGCTGAGAAAGAACACTTCTACCAGGTTCCTTATATAGCATTTAAGGAGGGAGAAAAGATTCATACTTAAGTGGGATCAGGAGGTGCCAACTTGAATAAAATATTGTGGGGGCCCAGGTAAGCCCCACCCAGCATAATCTATCGCATTACGCAGTGCACACACAAATAATAAATTATTATTATGATGATAAAAATAATAACGAATTATTACCCCCCCACCAGCCCCTTCCCTTGGTGCACATAGGAAGTCAACATGCTTCAAAATGTCCAATTCCCCCTTTACTAGATGAAGAGCTCCTTGGGGAGGTGGGGCAGTGGCTTACTTTCGAGTAAATGCAGCTAGGCTGGAGCTGGAAATGTGGGGAAAGTTCAGCATCCACACAGAGCTAGGAGGGAGAGGGCATTTTCTTTCCATGGGAACTGGTGGGAGGGGCTTGCAGGGGGCAGAGGCAGCCGCTTCACACCTTTCTGGGCCTGTCAACTGACTGGTCACCTCCGCAGTGCTCCACGTGCTTCATCTTTGCCTCCCTGCCCTGGGGCTGCGGCTTGCGCCTTTCTGGGCTGGCCAGCTGACTGGGTGTCGGGCAAAGCTGGCGGCCAAAGAGGGGTGCTTGAGGCAGCCACGAGGATGAGGTAGCGCCAGCGCCAGCCAGAGCGCTTGCTGTGGCAGCCTGGCTAAGCGGAGTCTCGACCGGCCATGCCGCCTGCGGAGTTGCTCTGGCCACTGCTGAGTGTGCGCTGAGGGCACCCAGCGGCATGAGAGAGGGCGATGGGCAGAGGCGTGCCGAGGCCTTGGGCATGATCAACGAAAATCCATCGTGAGATTGATGTGTTGGACATGCCTGTGCTAGAAGAAAGGACACGGTAGCAAGGGTTGGGTGATCTGGTATGGATAGAGGGGTAATAACCTCACTCCTCAAATCCTTATAAACAGTGCAAGCAGTGCACATGAGCCACTGACTTAATATTGCCATCTCCACATGGCCATAACTGTTTTTCCAGCGCAATTTTTTGAAATCAACCCTCAGGTACAGCTAAAGGCAGTATATTCCATCTTGCATAAGTAGAAAATAATCATCCCATTGACAAAATTTCCTTATTGTGGCCAAATCATTCTGTTGCTCAGTATCATATAGGTGCTGTCTAATTAAATTATTTGCTTTACTGAAGCCCAGTGTTAATAACTGTTGTGGTGATAAAACAGAAAAGTAAAACTTTTGGTTGACAATTTTACCCCATTAGTGCTCTCATGACAATCTAAGGGTAGTAGACCAGTGGGGTTTAAATTTAGTGTAAGCCAATAATTAAATGCCCTACACCAAATCTAATTCAACAGAGGGGAGATTAGCCTCCAAGACCAATGAAGCATTTGGAACACAGGATGGACCAGAAAAGAACTGCCTTAGGCACTTAGATTGAACAGCTTCTGTAGATCCAAGGTGAGCGCCTGTCCAAATCTGAGCCCCATATAATAACTGCTAGGCGTTTAGCTTCAAACACTTAAAGTGCTGATGGTATTTGATTGCCACCTTTTGTATTGAGAAGTGTGTCAGAATTTTGGTGCTTTGAGACACGTTTTCCTTTGCATATTTCTGATGTGCTCCCCAGGACCCTGTTGACTGAAAGTAAGGCCAAGGTATTTAAAGACTTTAACATGTTTGATCAACTCATTATCCATATACCATCTATGGGCCCTATAGTTTCTTGAAAACAGCATGACTTTGGTTTTCTTGTAATTCACAGCCAGCTCTTCTCTTTGGTAGTATCCCGAGAATGCTCTCATCTTTTTAGGCCTGCTTTTGTTTGAGATAGAAGTACCGCATCATCTGTGTATAAGAGTGTAGAGATGGCTTTTGTGGCCAATTCAGGGGCATGATACTCTGGGGATGTTAAGTTCTGGACAGTATCATTTATATATAAATTAAACAGTGCAGGAGCTAGGATACAACCTTGCTTACCTCCCTTTGTGGCTGGTACGGATCCTGTGAGTTGCCCATTTGTAGAGCAACACACTTTCAGCACAGTGTTCATATAGACATTGAATCAAGGAATTGACTTACATTTGACCATGATCATGTAGACATCTATTGTACAAATGGGAGGCTGAGGCAACCGCTCTCCTTTCTCCAAGACAGAGGAAATTTCACTGGCTGGGATACAATCATATGGTTTTGATCCAAATGTCATCAATTCCCAAACTGTGACACCTGAAATGTCATAGCAAACCAGAATGTTAAAGACTCATCCTATAGGGAAGAAGCCTCCTCTTTCGCCTGCAGACGCGCAGTTGCTGTCTGGGGACGTGGAAAGACTGCAGAGAGGACTGCAGGGACCATGACCCTGGGCAGGAAAGCAGCACTGAATACATCTGCTGCCCCAGCTAGGCATACACCAGCTCATAAAAGCAAGCAGGGAAGGGCTGGGTGATGGGCTCCATGGGGTGGTGAAGGATTCTCTCTGTGAGGGAGTCTTTCTGACCTCTAGCTGTCTACATGCTCTCTCATCAGAATGGTGCATGTGATGGTTATCTCCACATCAGAAGCTAGGTGTTTTCAAAGGGGGCCTAGGCCTGCATTGTTGTCGATACATTAGATACCTATACAAGGGATTTGGAGTTTTTTTGTATGGGAGGCGCAATCCATCATCTGAGGCCCCCCGCCCCAGCTGTAGTCTGAAGTGGTACAGCCCAGACACAGCTTTACTGCCTCAGAGGAACAAAGCCTTAACCTGCACAAATATACACTTCTTTTAAGGTCCTGTTTAGGAGCTGAAGCGTAAAATTATGATAAAGAGCTGAGAAAAATCCCTTTCCTCACATACATATTAGTGAAATGTTTTGTGTATTTATAGTCATAACATTCAATAACTTTTCCTATTAAATATATTCTTACATCATGGGGGGGGGAGCTCTTTCAGAAGATCATAAAATCTGCTCAGCTGCCTATCACCATAGCATTTCTTTCAGCCTTACCATAACTCCAAACATCACTTTGGTGGGTGTAAATGCGATGCAGAATAGACTCCAGTGCCATCCATTTAATAGGAACCTAGGAAGGAAGATAGCAACGTAATTGCTAAATCTGAATGCTAAATAGTAAGCACTGAGAAACAACTGGGATGAGTGCAAGGATGAGTTACAGTGGTACCTCGACTTACAAAGGCGATCCATTCCGTGGCGCTCTTCGTTAGTCTAATCCTTCGGTTGTCAAATTGTCTGTTTTGTGCATGCGTGAAGCACGATTTTGCGCTTCTACGCAGGCGCAGAATGCGCGCGGGGCGAAAAGACTTCCAGGTTTGCCGACTTCATAAGTCGAAACCTTCGGAAGTCGAGTCATTTGGATGTCGAGGTACCACTGTATTTTGAAAAACTGGATGTAAGAAGACAGCCAATTAAACAGAAGAACAGAATGCATTTTGGGCCTGATAATACTTATGTTGCATAAAACTGTTGTTCAGAATATATAAACTAGAAGTTTGCCACCAATAACACACTTTCTATTTATAACACATATTATTACTACCGTATGCATAGCTGCTTCTATTGAGCAGAGTTTAACAGATGGCTGCTAACACAGATAGATAACATAGTAATGCCAGTGCTTTGTTTATCAGTTTAAATTTCAGTTTAAATGCATTTTTGTCATCTAAGATATTGCATATTAGGAAAATGTTCAGAAAAGGGCAAACAACACAATCAAGGGGATGGAGCAATTCCCCTTTGAGAAACGGTTGCAGCATCTGAGATTTTTTAGTTTAGAGAACAGCTGAGTGAGAGGTGACATGCTATAAGTTTATAAAGCTATGCTTGGCTTGAAGAAAGTGGAGAGGTTTTTTGCTTTCTCCTGTAACACTAGAATTTATGGACATTCAATGAAGCTGAATGTTGGAAGATTCAGGACAGATAAAACAATGTAATTACTAACTCAGCATGTAATTCAGCTATGGAACTCCCTCCCACAGGAGGCAGTGATAGCCACCCAGTTAGATGGCTCTGAAAGAAGACTGGACAAATTAATGGAGGATTAGGCTATCAATGGCTACTTTCCACAATGGCAGGAATGCTTCTGAATACTAGTTGCTGGAAAAGGCAGGAGGGGAGAGGGCTCTTGTGCTCAGCTCCTTTTTTGTGACCTTCTCACATGTATCTGGCTGGCCACTGTGAGAACACGATGCTGGACTATGATAGCTGGATCTTTTTGTTTTCTTATGTGGGCAAGAGATTTCTTCAGGGACTGTATGGGAGTGATTCAAAAACTCTTGAGGCAGAAATGCACCAGAATTCTATCAAACAAACCAAGAAGAATAAATTATTATTATCTTTCTTACTTTTCCTCCTTCTGCATGGTATTCCTTTTCTTCTGCACCAAGCAATTTGGCCAATCCAAAGTCAGTAATCCTCACATGCTGAGGAGTCTTAACCAGGACATTCCGGGCAGCTAAATCACGGTGTACCAAACGACGTTCCTCCAGGTAATTCATTCCCTGCATCCAATAAATAGTTGTAAAAATCTTTTTTCATCACCCCACACCAATAGCCATGCTACGTAGAATATTAAAGGTCTATTGCTCTATACAATAAATGGCCAGTTCCAACGAGATTTCACCATTGTGGGAAATGGTTGCAAAGGTGGAGAGTGATTAGATGTTTTTAGGCTTATACTGCCTAAGTATATATTGTCACAAAGATCCTTCCAAAACCTAGGAAAGTAAGATTCCACTACCAGGTTTAGGTGCCAACTTTGGATCTTGTGTTCCTAACTCTGGATTCTCATGTTTTAGGACTACATAGCCTCCAACACCTCCATGGTTACTGGCCAAAGAGGTGCATTCCAATGACGGCTCTATCTTCCCTGTCGACCAAACTCACGTGGAACCATTCCAAGACTGATTGCGCATGGTATACAAGCACTAGCTGACACACAATCAGATTGGTGTGCTGCTGACATGAATCAAGTGAATCCATGCAGAATTTGGGATGAGGAAGCATTCTTGTGTGATTCCTTCACAAGTTTGCATCTCAAACCTTCAGAGTTTCCTCCAGATACTTTTGCTGTATAGTCAAACCTCGGTTCCCAAATGCCGAAAACCCGGAAGTAAGTGTTCCGGTTTCTGAATGTTTTTCGGAAGCCGAATGTCTGACGCGTCTTCCACTTGAGTGCAGGAAGCTCCTGCAGCCAATCAGAAGCTGCGCCTCAGTTGTCAAACATTTCGGAAGCTGAACAGGCTTCTGGAACAGATTACGTTCAACAACTGAGGTTTGACTATAGATCGGTAAATATACATACAGTAGTAGTAAATGTTGGGTGTATGGGAAAGGAATCATTGGAATGTTTCTCCATGTGCTGAAGTCTGCACAGATACATTCAAATCACTGCTTTCAACACATCAACTAAGATATCAACTCATCTCAAATGGTCATAACACCACAAATATATGTCACCATATTAATCCAAAGGATCTCTATATACAGCCTCCTTCAATTCAGAACTTCACAGAGGAAATGAAGAGGGATTCAGAGCAGCAGCAGGAGCAAATTCATTTGTCATGTGGGTGGTGGAAAATGCTGCATCTTTGGGCTGACTAAAAACCGTGAAGGCAGAAATCCTCTATTCTCTACACCATTAACAAATAGCAGAATTTATGTTTTCATGCTAAAGTAATAAACTATATTTGTGATATTCTATAGTACAGTGGTGCCTCGCTAGATGAATTTAATTCATCCCGCGAGTTGCTTCGTATAGCGAAAAATTCGTCTTGTGAAGCGTGCCATAGGAAACTTCGTCTCGTGAGTCTCCATTGAAATCGCAAAACACTTTCGTTTTGCGACTTTTTCGTCTTGTGAGGCATTCGTCTAGCGAGGTACCACTGTACTAACAAATACTTCCCTTGTTTTGTAGTTGTCATTGTTGGTACATGACTGTTAATAACTGTAACCAGAACCTTTACACATTATGAAACACTGGCATCTTATATGCTTGTGAAAATGGAGCCTTTGAAAGAACTACAATCAACTCATTTTTGAAAAAGGCCAACAGAGAAAAGGCCTGTTAATGCTTGTGTGTGTGTGTGTGTGTGTGTGTGTGTGTGTGTGTGTGTGTGTGTTAAATCCCCCCAAACAGAAATGTGACGATGACACAGTAGTAGGAAAATGTTTTTCTCCCAAGTGTCCACCCCCATCCTTTCTCCATTAACCTTGGACCAACATCATAGTATCTACTAAACATTTTCAGATGAACTCCCACAATATGCTAAGGGCTCCCAATATTGCCAAACAACTTACCCTAGCAAACTGGCAGAAGGCCACAAAAAAGGCTTTTTTCATGAAATAAATGTAGCTTTGATGAGCTGTTATTCTCAAACAAATCAAATCAACAACCCCAACAAAATCCTATCAAGAGTAACCTCAGTCAAGGACTTTAATAGTTACAGTTTATTAAATCAGCTATTCCTTCCACAATTGAGTATATGCATGTATTATGCTATAATATACTGTAACTAGAATGCCATGTATTAGGTAATAATCTATTTGATCTCATCCTAGAAAAAGAGGTGATTTACAGCATAATTTGATTATATACTAGTTTCTAGATTTAGATATAGATAGTAACTGCATCTTTCATAGTACTCTGATATTCCACTTCAAAATCCCCTCCCTTTTTTATTAGGAAGGTTATGAACTGCCTCTTGAGATGCTTTTGCGCTGAGAAAAATTCTATGCTTCAGATAATTAAAGATAACATCCTTCAGAAAATGTTATTTCAAAGCCATAGGAAGAAATAAAGGAATGAACTCTGTGGAAAAGCACCTTTGGGATCTGCTTTCCTGCTTGTGTGATGGATTTGCTCTGATTTATAGACAAGCAGAGTTGGCCTTTTACCAACCTAGAGAACTTCAAGACTAATACTACTTACCCAGTGTGCGTCTTAACTTTGAAAAATAATATTAATAAAACAAATATGCACCACCAATCCATACTGTGTGGCTAGATAGTTTTAAAATTCAGCTGAGTTTTCAAAAACAGCTTCCCAAAAATCCAGAATTCCTAGTGGATGTAATCATAATCATTCCCTTCTGTCTGCTTCAGCTAGCTCTTTAAATTGTATAATATCAGTCATTGTCAAGCAGCTAGTTGAAATTAATTCCTTAATTTACCTTTGCAATCTGCACACACCAGTTGAGAAGGTGCTGGGATCCAATGTTATCCTTGTGCTCTCGAACGTAGTCAAGAAGGCAGCCATAAGGCATAAGCTGCGTGACGAGCTGAACAGTGGAGGTGAGGCAGATTCCCAGCAAACGGCACACATGGGGGTTGTCAACACTGGCCATGACATAGGCTTCCTGATCAGGAAAAAGAGGAGAAAAAAGAAACTGAAGCACATTAAATGATATTGTTAAGTAATTAGGTGGGGGAAATGGCATTGTTCATCACGCTTTGTGCATGACTCTACATTTTAATAAATATAAATACTGTTATAAAGAATGAGGTGGTAGAACTGCTGCATAAATACAAAGTGCAAATGGAATGCCCTACATTTCAGAGTTAAAAGCTTCCTGCAGACAGTAGGGGTGGAGAAGAACCTTTTTGAGCCTGAGGGTCACATTCATTATTGGGGAACCTTCTGGGGGCCACATGCCAGTGGGGTCAGGGCCAGGAGAAAAAGTGATCGGAGCAACTGATCTAACTCAGTAGGATACATTCCAGTCATCCGAAAGTCAGAGGTTTCTAACTGCTTTCTGCTGCCCTACCATCCATGGAACATGGTGAACTAGTCCAAGTCAGATGGAGAGTAGATCCAATGAAACCAATGGATTTAAGCTTAATCGGTGCTTTTTTCTGGGCGTACGCAGGAGTACACATAGCCCTAAACATTTTGTGAATATAAGTTTGACCTCATTGAAGGGCAGTATTTCAATATGAGTAGGAAAATGAGAGTTTAAGGAAGTTTATAATGTCTGATGTTTTATTGTATTTTTAATATTTTGTTGGAAGCTGCCCAGAGTGGCTGGGGAAATACAGCCAGATGGGTGGGGTATAAATAATGAATTATTATTATTATTAGTAGTAGTAGTAGTACCCCTAAACATTTTTTAGAACAAAAGCACTGAGCTTAACTAACATTGGATAATCATTCTCTAGGCAGAGTAGGCACCAGCCTATGGGCCCCACACCTTTTAGGGGCCACACAACAATGAATCAAAATAATGCTAATTTGATCTTGAAATATAATTACAATCAAGCTTTCTTAGTTCAGTGTTATCCCACTACAGTCCGTGCACAAGGCCCCCCCCCCCGGATTTTGACTGCCTGGGGGGGGGGCTCCACAGGGTTTAATCCGGCACCAATCCTCTGCATGTGACAGAGATTATTCACTACAGTATGTGGAATCAGTTTTCAGAAGCTTCTCTTGGCAATTGTAATATCTGCTGCAGCTCCAACTTTTCCTATGTGGTTGTTGTTGTGGTTGCTGTTATTTAATTCCTTCCTTCCTTGATGGTACACACTACACCCTGAGTTCTGGGGTCTGGGAATATAAACATTGGTGTAGATATGTGTATAAAATGTAGTGTGTGTGTGTGTGTGTGTGTGTGTGTGTGTGTGTGTAAGTGTAACACATACCTATATTAACAAAACATTGTAAAAAGTTATTTCGAGGAAAGTTTAAAGACTTGTGATACTGCCATTTACTGTAGCTGAATCAGAATGGTGAACCAAATTTGCTTCTTCCTCTGCTTCCTGTTATGTCAGATACATGCTGTATTAATTTTTTAGTTAAGTCAATATTCCCCAAACTGTGCTAAAGTCCAACTCACCCTCCTGCAAAAAGTTGACCTGAAGTCTACTAAACTGGGAATTTAATTGTATGGGATGTGTGTATATGTTGGCCACACAGAAAATGGAGCTGTTCCAGAATTTGACAGAGCTTATTAAATTTGATACTGCCAAGTGAAACAGACGCCAACCCTCAAAGAGAGAATAATGAAGCCATTGTGCAGTCATCTGTTCTTTAAAATGCTTGGAGAAATTACAGCAAAGCTCTTGTTTTTACACTTTATCTTGGAAATCTCTGAGGTACGCCATGACCTGCTGCAAGTATGTGTGGTATTTGATGGTAAATCTCCTGAATTAGCTCTTATCCTAATAAAGTCATTACGAGCTGTGGCTGGAGAATGAACTGGATTTTAATACTTGCAGAAAAGTTCAGAAGCAGCAGAACTAATGGCAGATCCTGCTGGTTTACGTAACAGTGGAAAAGGGAAAATGTGAGGAAGGGAGTTAGCCCCACTGCCCAACAGGATTGCTGCATGCTAGAACACAACACAGAAAGGGGACCTCTTAGTTGGATTAGAACATTCCAGAAATGCACCTACAGTGGCCCATGCAGGTGGGACTTCAGAAGCAACAGCAAAATAAGCACTGTGTGTTTTATCTATGTTTGTATTATTTATTTGTGGATTACTACAACTGATTTGTCTCATGGAGGGCAGGATGCAAATAAAATGTATTATTATTATTATTATTATTATTATTATTATTATTATTATTATTATTATTACCAACTTACATTTTTCAAAAAAGCACCCAGCACCAAATATAAAATGTAAAATTATACAGCTGCACACAGATGTCTTTTCACTTTCTTTTTTGCAAGGTTTGTTTAAAGGAAGAGTTTTGAGTTTTAGAACCCGCTTTATGGATTTGAAATCAGGACACAGTTGGCAGTCTCATCAACCTTATTGAAAGTTAAGAAAGACACTCATGAATTACTGTGATTTTCCACTTTCAGCATGACTCCTCCAAGAAATGAGATTGCATGGCTAAACATCAGTGTGAACAAGACAGGGACCACAATCAAACACATTTGTCAGTGTGGTGTAATGATTAACATGTCAGGTTAACCCTTCCTCCCCCAGCTGCAATCTCCACAAAGATTCCCCTTATGTGGCATTTAGGCTTTTAAAAGAGAGAGCTTGCATTAGCACTAACAAAAACTTAACTGAGGCAATAGGGGATTGAGGAATGGAGGGGTCAAGGAAGGGTGCTCACTGGCCAGGAGGTCTCATGGGCCAGGGGACCTTTGCTCCTGCTCTATACAACCCAATACATGGAAGACATTGTGCAGAGAAACACATGATAGTTCATAGTCTTGGGATCTGGATACCTGAAGGACACCCTACTTCTGTACAAACTTACTTGGCCTACAGAATTCATCAAAATTCTGACTCTCAGTGCCCCTGACTTTGGAAATGAGATGGGCTGCACAAAAGACAAGCCTTTCTCTGCTGAGGTGCCTTAACTGTGGGACACACTCCTCCTGCTTGTTTGCTCAGAGCCATTCTTAATGGTCTTCCAGAGGCACTTTAAAATGATACCATTTATTCAAACATTTAATGGAATCTAGGGTCTTTTAGGATATTTTCTTAAAGGGTGTAATGTACTTTAGGATTTTGATGTATGCGGCTGCTGCTGTTGAGAGGGAAAATTTGTTTGTTTGTTCATATCTTTATGTGGGAACGAGTTCTGAGTCTTTTAGGCTAGGCTAGGGTCAACACCATAAACAGATTCATCTGCTACCTTACAATACTCTGAGGAAGAAACAATAGTGGAAAGTGTGGTGTGGCTGTGTCACTCATCTAGCCTTCCTCTGGCTGAGTCACGGCTGCAACCAGGATCCAGGAGAGGAGGGGAAAGCCAAGGGTGCAGTGCAAAGGCATCAGTGGAGCCAATCCAGTGTTTCTACCAACACATTTGCACCAACCTGGCTGCCCCCTGGCCCATCTCCACCCTGGAATGCAGCAGAGAGTCAGCCAGAGGGTGAGCAGCTCAGCCCCCCCTGGCCATCTAGTACTAGCTAAAAAGAAAGAAAGAAAAAGATTAGGCTCTTCTGTTGGAGTAAGTGGACATGAGAAGGCGTTAACTTCCTTCATGCATGCAAATCATCCCATGGATGAGCTGGGTGCCAAGTCAGTTGCTATAGTATTACCAGTGTAATCAATGCATGTCAGCTCAGGGTGTTTTGTCAGTTTGTTAGACTTCAGTTAGTGTGACTGTTAGTCGGTGTTACTTGTCCAGCGTTACATCTTGAATTGCTGAACTTATTTAGAGCAACAGAGATCCTTTGTTTGCATCTGTATATATGTTTATCTCCAAAAGACTACAAGCAGTGGTGGAGCATCCCCCGCCTGTGGCCAGGATGAGTGTGCACCAACGCAGGGCCACGCAGGGCCAACGTGGGGGTGGGGGGCACCGTGGGAGCGGCCCCTGCCTCTAGCTAGAGGGTGCCATGAAAAGGATGCAACAGCCCACAGTGCCCTCCCCGCAAGCAGTTCCACTGGGAAAAGCATCGCTGGGCTCACACGGCCAGGGCAAAGGCCTGTTGCTTCCTTCTCAGGTGCCCTTCATCTGGAGAACACTGAGAAGGACACAGCTGCTCACGACGAGGCAGGGCTTCCCAACCCACAATAATCATATGGTTACAAATTCATTTTTTGGAGTACAATCACCATCCTAGACCAACCGTTAGTAACCTGACGATACTGAAACATCACTTTTCCTTTTATATGTCTATGGTTGATGGTTGTTTTGTTCAGCCTTACCTCTTTGGAGAAATACTGATGCACCATGCATGCTACATGGCAGCAACCATTGAAAGCTATTATATAAAATCATTATTAGGAGATAACACCATGTGCATGTTTTTGCTTTAATATGAAGCAGACTTTAAAAGTGGCATGATTCTTTATTTTTATTACGTTTCCAATGGTGAGAGGAGTTAGCTTTTTCTCCTAGACAAAGTATCTGCAGATTTTTTTTTCCAAATTGATAAACAGATCTTCAAAAATGTCCTTGAAATATAAAGCAAATCCCACAGATACTAAAGTGAAACAAAATGTATCAAAAGCAACTTCCTTATTTGAAAAAAACAGCAACTTTGTAACCCCAGCCCTACTTTTGCTCATATTAAGAATTTGTTCACTTTGAAAGTTTTAGACGATGCAATTGAAAACTGGCTATTACAGGCTGGCAGGATTATCCTCAGGGAGAGCAGGCAATGATTTTATGGCAGAGGAAACCACCACTTCCTCCTGGCTTGCATCAGTTAGGGCAGAAGTTGATGATGTTCCACCCCCACCTTGCCTTAGTGTTTCCCCGGGTGTAGAATTTCCCTCCCATTGACCACAATTGCAAGGGGAGGCAATAAACTATACCAGCTTAATGGGTATTTTTTTCTTTTGCTGGTTTAAGAGCATGTTGGGGGAACAAGGAGGGTTAGGATCCTGTAGACCCTTGGCCTTTCTCATTTTGGCCCCCACCATGGGCCAAATCTCTTCCTGTAGAACAATGGTGGAGGTCTCTGGGCATCTCTAGCCATGAACCTCCTTCTCTGCCTGCAACAGTTCTCTTTAGAATAGGGTTGCCATACGTCCAGAATTTCCTGGACATAGTTGGAATATGGCAGATGGAAGCCGTGCCTGGGCAGAAATTGCTGAAATGTCTGGGGAAATCTAGACATAAGGCAAGACATGTTGGAACCTCAACAACTTTGGCCCAAAACTTTTTGAAATATGGCAACCTTACTTTAGAATTACTTCCTAAAAGCATTTGATGGAAAATGTAAAGTGTCTCCCCTCCAAACCCAATTAAGGATGAACATGCATTTGTGAGCGCAGGAACTGAAGCCAACAATAAATTTATATTTGTCTTCATGCTATAAAATCCCAACAACCAATATTTCAATGCTTCAAAAGTGTGTGTGTGGGGGGGGGACTCACGTCAAGAATTTCTTTGTTGGCTTTAGGTGATGTGGCCTCTCTCAATTCCTTAATTGCTACAGGAATTTTAACTCTCTCGCCTTCTGGAATCCAAAGCCCCTGTAAAATAAAAAGGTTACATTTAGCATAGAACTAAAGAGCAAAAGTTTGGATGAAAAGTATATGGAGACTTCAACAGTGATTTGAACGCAGAAGCCAACAATGAGCTAGGTAACCCCTCAGGGTTAAGTATATATCACAAAATTTATGGAAATGATCACAGAATCATATGGCAGGAAGAGACCACCACCCTCTCGTGTTCTGACCAGGGTTTGAATAATGCAGTAGTTCTATTTAGGGCTGCCATATGTCTGGAATT
This sequence comes from Zootoca vivipara, assembly GCF_963506605.1. Classification (NCBI taxonomy): domain Eukaryota; kingdom Metazoa; phylum Chordata; class Lepidosauria; order Squamata; family Lacertidae; genus Zootoca; species Zootoca vivipara. Next base: position 3,452,770 of record NC_083287.1, on the reverse strand, counting down.
TCATAGACATAGCTATGATCCAGCCCTTGTAAACAGCATTTGGGCAGAAATAACTAATCGCTGAAATGTCTGGGAAAATCTGTCGGAAGTGTAGATTTTGCCAAATTTCCTAAAAGATTGCTCAAAACTTCCTCTTTTCATAGAGATTTTGCAACGCTTTAATTAACATCTTACTCAAATGTGAGAAGTGGCAGCAGCAATGGCCCAGATCAGATGTAAAATGGCCCCATCTCCTAGCTAGGGAACAGAGAATGCAATATGAGCATTCAGGCTTCCTCCTGCTCCTTCTTTTTAGTTAATGTTAACTAGGTGCAGAACTGAATCTGTACCACTGGTGTAACCACAATTACTAGTAACCATGACTAGCTTTTAAAACAAAGTTTAAAGTTTAAAGATTGTTTCTAATCCTATTTTCAGTTTCTGGCTGAAGGAAGGGAGGGGAAAGAGCAGTGAAGAAGTGTTACTTCCAACATACAATTAGAGAACATTCCGATTAATCTGAATAATTCATTCCTTTTCTGACCTTACCTTAAAGACGGTACCAAACGCTCCGGAGCCAAGAACTTTGATTTTTTTAAATTCGGTTTCCTTTAGAATCCTTAGGAGTGCCTGGTTTGGTGCCTCCCCACTGGGCGTCAGGGGTTCAACAAGCTGTCAAATACCAAAAGAATATGGTTTAAAGTTACAGGTAGGTAGCCGTGTTGGTCTGAGTCGAAGCAAAATAGAAAAAAATTCCTTCAGTAGCACCTTAAAGACCAACTAAGTTTTTATTTTGGTATGAGCTTTCGTGTGTATCTGAAGAAGTGTGCATGCACACGAAAGCTCATACCAAAATAAAAACTTAGTTGGTCTTTAAGGTGCTACTGAATGAATGGTTTAAAGTGATAGGCTTCCTACTTTTTATATTAAAAACAAAAACAAAACCCAGATAGGATTACCTCTTTTTTTTTTTTTGAGAAAACCAAAACTGGTGACAAACTTACATTTCACCAGATTTTCCTGAATAACATAATGTAGTACAAGGCAAGGAACCCACAAGATTGTGAGCCTTGTTTTTAAAGCTCAAGGTAAGCAAATCTATCATTACAGTCTGAAGGTCAGGTATGAAATCTCAAGTGTCATGGAGAAATGGAGGCTCCAATGTGTTTAGCTCAAATATGAGCTAGGTTCTGTCCAGAATCAACAGGGTCACAGTATGGCATAATATCATGGCCATGACAGATTGCACAATGGCCTTGAGTAGCATGTGTAGAGTCCTATTTACCTAGGAAGAATATACTATTGTTTGAGTCCTGCTAAAAAAGTGTTATCTCCCCCCACCCCCGATGTGCTTCTTTGAGGGAAGACAGCTGGATTCCATGCAATGAATAGGAAATAATTGCTTATTAGCACTGGTAATTTGCAAAAGACTCCAAGACCCTGGCATACATTGTTTGTGTCAGTTTTGGGCAGCACATTACGAAACAGTTTGCTGCACCTACCTCTCTTTCTTGCAGCAATCTGCGCAAAGTACGTTTTCTAACAATGCGACGCCTGCGAAGGTAAAGGCCAATGCCCAATGCGATAACGACAAAGCACAGGATTCCTCCAACGACTCCAGCCGCAATGGATGGGATCTTGGAACTAGAAGGCAAAAACAGAAGTCATTATCTTTAATCTCATATGAGGGTGAGGAAGCCAACTCCCTATCTACTGAGTATCCAAAGCGGAGAATCTTGATTTTAAATGAAGGGGGGACAAAATAAAACTACGGTAGATTATTCTTCTAGTTCTGCTCCAGGGCAGCTCACCTGGAGCCTTCATCATATATAGTTATGTGCCAGGTAAAAAGGTTTCTCTTCAACCAAGCCTTGGGCTGATTAGTATTCTACAGCCTTGTAATGTGATGGTGGTGTTTTTTTTGGGGGGGGGGTTATGATTTACTTGTGTTTTTATTTTGTAAACCACCCTGAGATTTTGTGATGAAGGGCAGTATATAAATTTAATAATAAACTAGCTGACCCGGCCATGCGTTGCTGTGGTTCTTTCCTGTGACACCCCCCCACCCTGTCATGATCCATGACGTATCCTGCCCCTCCTCCCTCCACCCCGGCTCATCCCTGTGTTTGGGTAGGATACCCTTCCCTTTGTTGTCCCTGGGGAGTGTTGGCCCCTCCCCCCTGTATTTCCATACCTTGGCCCCCACCCTTCGAAAAGGAACTGTTAGGTTCTGGGTTCTATTTCCCAGCATGCACTTTTGTCTGAACCTTCCGTTGTTCCTGGGGAGTGTTGGCCCCTACCCCCGGTATCTTCCTACACTGGCCCACATCATTGGAGAAGGAGTTGTCAGTTTCTGGGTTCTATTTCCCAGTATTTACTTTTGTCTGAGCCCTCTGTTGTCCCCTCCCGCCTGTATCTCCATACATTGGCCCCTGCGAACGAATCGTGAACATTTCTATATATTTAGATTAAGGATAGGGGATGATGATGTGCCCTGGGACCCAGATAACTACTTAAAGAATCCCAACCCCGGGGGTGTGTGTCAAATAGCGAAGCCCCATAGTCCCGTAGCAACAGACAGGCCCAGACAGAAGGAGGGGGGGTCATATGGGCCTCTTGGGACGGGCCTCCGAATCTAAAGGGGGCCTCGGTCAGCATATTCACAATCAGTAAAATGATAAAAGTAACAAAAGGGTTAAAAACAGGGCCACATTATCTACCTGGCCCGGGCCCTGTAAGGGCCTGGCAATAAAAGGTGCATTCTGAAGTACCCGAGTTTTTCAGTTCCATAAAAAACCCAGGAAGTGGCAAGGGGAAGGTAGGGGATTGTAAATGGGGTGGTTATCTACCCCCCCACCCTACGTCAGCCCATGACCTATTTGGGCTCCTCCTCCCCCCCACCTCCCACCCAGGGCTCCATTTGGGATAGTATTTAATGGGCTGTAGACCTGAGGCCTAGTATGTAAAATGGAGCCAAGGCCTCCTGTTTTACAGGATCTCGTGGCAGAGGCGGGGTTTGTGGGTGTGGTGTGTTGTTGTGCCTAATCCCTGTGACTGGCCCCATGTGTCCCGATCCATGATCTATTCAGGTTGTCCCCCCCCTCCATGACCAGCGTATCTCAGGACGTTTTTAAGGATGGTATTTATTTTTGTCTTGTGGATTTGGGGGGGGGGTAGTGGTGCTAAATTGTAAAGTAAAAACCCCTTGCTGTGCCCCCAAGTGTGTTGATGTGGGTTATCTACCCCCCCACCCTACGTCAGCCCATGACCTATTTGGGCTCCTCCTCCCCCCACCTCCCACCCAGGGCTCCATTTGGGATAGTATTTAATGGGCTGTAGACCTGAGGCCTAGTATGTAAAATGGAGCCAAGGCCTCCTGTTTTACAGGATATCGTGGCAGAGGCGGGGTTTGTGGGTGTGGTGTGTTGTTGTGGTTTATCCCTGTGACTGGCCCCATGTGTCCCGATCCATGATCTATTCAGTTTGTTTCCCCCCCCCCCATGACCGGTGTGGTAGTGTTGCTAAATGGTAAAGTAAAAAACCCTTGCCATGCAGGGGCCTACATAAATCAAAGGCTGTGCTGTGCCCTGTGCCACCCCCCCCCCCAGGCGGGCCCCGACCTCCACTTGGCAATGTTGGTTTTTTGGTGGGGTTTTTTTGGGGGGGGGGTTAGTGGTGCTAAATGGTAAAGTAAAAACCCCTTGCCATGCCCCCAAGTGCGTTGTTGTGGTTCCCCCCCCCCCGAGCCTGTCAGGGGCCTACATTAAACAAAGGCGTAGTGGTGTGATAATGGCCGCCTTGGGGGATTTTCAGTTGCTTGGTTGATGATGATGTCATTTGGTTTGTGGGTGTGGCTTAGATTTCACAGGAAGGGAGGGGTTGGAGGGGGGTACTACGCCACTTGAGGGCACTGTTTGACTTGGTGGAAAAGCAGGTCTGTACCTGGGCAGGTGTGTGATTTGAGGGATTTTTGCCCCCAACAACGCTCTAGGAGTGGCCTGGATCGTTGTGTCAAAATTTCAGGACGATCGGTCAAGCGGTTACGGAGAAAAGTGTCAAACGCAGTTTCACGATTTTTACATTTTTATATATATAAACATTAATGCAGAGCTGTGACAGCCAGCCTAAATCAACATAAAAATCAATTGACTGTTACATATTAGCCTTATTAACAAACAGAAATCTGAAGAGGAGGAAGGGGAAAAAATGGAAACTACAGAACAGTCAAAATTATACTAACTTGCTGTGCTTAAACTGTACCTTTCCAGGGACTATTATATATACACATTGGAAATTCATGTTGTATATTCAGAGGGTCATTAGATTTCTAGTGTTTCAATATTATATCTTAGCCATAAGCAAAACACATTTTAACCATGAAATATGGTGTGTGTGTGTGTGTGTGTGTGTGTGTGTGTGTGTGTGTGTGTGTATACATGTTATGTTCAGTATAGACATGTAATTAATTAGCAATAGTTAGCAATAGTTACCCATTAGGACAACCTTCAAGCCCTGGTCCTTTGCACCTGTAAAAAAATCACACACACGAACACAGAGAGAGACGGAGAAGAGGCAGCAGAATTAATACGTTTACTGCTAGATTATTCAATGGACATTTCAATTTTTTTGCCCTGCACACATTTTTTTAATATATAAAGACAACAAGCTTGCTAAGGAAATACAGGACCTGGGAAAATGTCAAGATCCCTGAACCAGATGCATTTGTTAAAAGAGTAGAGTACATTGTACTAAAGGAACAGCTTCTAACGCAACTGTCTTAAGCATACTGGGAAGAGAGCCTGCCAGAACATTATTCAAGTCCATTATTCAAACGGTGCACAGAACCTCCAATTCCTGCCCCCCTCCCAAAGTACAAATTCAGTCTCTTCAAAAGCAGTGCCTTATTCACAGGCATCAAAAAGATGACACAAAGCATCCTATCACAAAGAAACAACTGTTTGCTGGCCTACATGAAAGGAACCAGCAATTTTGCTGTGAGTGGACAAAATGCTCACTTTTAACATTCTTGCTAGTAGAAAAGTATTGGTTTAAAATATCTGGGGATAGAACTAACACAAAGGGATATCTCTCAATTCCAGACCTCAGGCTATTCAGTGCACCCTGTGTAACAGAACAATTTTTTGTTTGAGGGGAAATCTTTAATCTCAATGACTTGACTTATGACGTGCAAGGTGATTTTATAATGGAGGAGCAAAAAACACTGATTTGCCCACAAAAGGCTAATACAGTTCTGTTTCATGGATAGCAGAGATGTGTGTATACCAGAGTTTCTCAAGATTTAGAAGCTGTTTATATAAACTAGCTTCTCCTTTAGTCTATACATTTGGGATTTTGTGACAACAGTCCACAGAAGTTGTGCATATTTTAAAGAATCAGAAATATCCCCTCTTAACATTCTTAAACAGATAAACTGCTGGGAATATGTGCACAGATGCAGCGACGGAGCCTCCCTGGCCCAGGGAGGGTGCATGTGCAGGGCACACCATGGAGGTGAGGCATGGCCAGGACAAGCCGCAGGAGCAACCCCTACCCATGGCTGCAAAGCAGGACACGCTCATGGCACCCCGCAATCCCAGCACTACCTTGCAAGACCTGCAAAAACAACATGGGGCTCACGGGGTGCCGTGAGCAGGCATGTGCCCTGGCCCTGCAAGCCCAGTGCTGCCTTTGTGAGCAGTGCTGAGTTCACTGGGAGGGCACCATAAGCTGCTGCATCCTTCTCATGGCACTCTACAATTGGGGCGCAGCTGAGATGGATGCAACGGGCCTGTGCCCCGGCCCCTGTGAACCCAGTGCTATGAGGCTAGGAGCCAGGGTGCATGTCTGTTCCCTCCTTCTCAGCTGCCCCCAATTGGAGGCTGCTGTGAGAAGCGATGCCACAGCCCACGAGGCCTCTCTGCAAGCAGCGGAAAAGCTGCTCTGGGTTCCAGGGGCCAAGGTGCACGCCTGATGTCTCTCTCTCAGCTGCCCTCCAGTTCTTTAGGTGGAAGTCACAAGACTTAAACGGACAGAAGTTTTCTGCATATATATTCTGTTGTGTATTGAGTCAAAGGATTTTATATCTGAATTACTATTGTCTGTATTTGCATTAGGGTAAAGCAGGCACCCCCAAACTGCGGCCCTCCAGATGTTTTGGCCTACAACTCCCATGATCCCTAGCTGACAGGACCAATGGTCGGGGAAGATGGGAATTGTAGTCCAAAACATCTGGAGGGCCGAGGTTTGGGGATGCCTGGGGTAAAATAACTGCCTTTTGGTTCCCGGAAGGTACAGCTACTATTGGTTCATTTAAGCTGCTGTATTTGGATCCTCTGTCTTATTGGTTCCCTCCAAAAGGCAGCACTGTGATTGCCTGATATTGTTCCCTCCAAAATGTATCCCTTTCTAGCTAGTCCCCCGTCCAGATAAATGTAGCTTTCCTCTCCTCAGAGCTCAGTCTTGTTTGCTTTAATAAAGAAGTGTTACTAGAGAACTGTCTCCAGCATATTATGTCAAGAGGGCTGAAATCACCAGAACCTCTTTTTTGTTCTGGCACCCACAGCACTTCTATCATTACATGAGTGCTGGCACTGCATTTATTTTTTCAACCAAAAATAGCTTTGAGTGCACGTATCCCTTTTAAAGATCTGTTGGGAGAGGATGTGGGAAAAGGCTATTAAGTTTACAGCATGTAATGTTTTGAAAGAAAATATGATGAAAATGATGTATAGATGGTATTTAACACCGGTTAAATTAGCAAAAATTTATCATACGTATGAAAATAAATGCTGGAAATGTAAAGCTGTGGAAGGACCCTTTTACCACATGTGGTGGACTTGCTCAATAGTAAAAGACTTCTGGGAAAAGATTTATAATGAATTAAAGAAAGTGTTGAAAAACACATTTATTAAAATACCAGAGGCCTTCTTATTGGGCATAGTCGGAAAAGAAATTCCCAAAAAAGATGTTACTTTCTTTTTGTATGCCACAACAGCAGCAAGAATATTGATAGCTAAAAACATGGAAAACACAGGAGATACCAACCGTGGAAGAATGGCAAATGAAAATGATAGACTTTATGGAACTGACTGAACTGACCGGGAGACTCCGTGACCAGAGAGAAGAGTCGGTGGAAGAAGATTGGAAGAAATTTAAAGTTTATTTAAATAAATATTGTAAAATTGATTAGTATGAATTGATTGGAAGTGGTTATAAGCCAGGCATCCCCAAACTGCGGCCCTCCAGATGTTTTGGCCTACAACTCCCATGATCCCTAGCTAACAGGACCAGTGGTAGGGGAAGATGGGAATTGTAGTCCAAAACATCTGGAGGGCCGAAGTTTGGGGATGCCTGTTATAAGCTGTAGGTTTAGAATTTAATGTTTAGATTTAAAGAAAGTTAATGTAATTTGAGATAAAGGATTAAGAGTAATTATGTTATAAAGGTTAGATAGTGTGAGTTAAAGATATTATTTAGAAATTGCTAAAGATGAATGAAAATGAACTGCAGATAGGGAGGACTTGAGGAAGTCACCATAAAATGTGAAGGAAAGTTTATGAATCAAGAAAGTTATATTTCGTCTTTGTTATTTGTTTTGTGTCTGTGTTTATTGTTATGTACTTGATATGTTTTTGATGTATTTCGTTTTATTATAAAATGAATAATTTTTTTTTGAAAAAAAGAGAGATCTGTTTAGGGCTAGGCAATCCTGTTGTACCATAAGGGAGTCCCTAAATACAATATATTAAATATCCACCAGGTGTCAGCACGGTTCTAATCCAAGAGGTTCTTAAAACTGGGCCTTTTTGGGGGCTGCCCACATACAACTAGGTGTGAGCCATTATGATGTCTCAGTCTTTTAGAAGTGTTAACAAGCTGTAAGAGTGGGACCCAAATCAGAACAGGGCTATGGCACTGGGAAAGGGTCTCTTTTAACCTTTCCCTTCACATCTCATCTCATCTTGGCTCATGGGGGGGGGGACATGCAGGTTGAACCTTAATGACATCAGTTAAAATAATTGGATTTCAACCTGACAACATTACATATTTTTCTGTATACCAGACACAACAGCTTCAGCAGTTCCACCTTCAACTACTACCGGTAATCTCTTTTAAGATTTGATATGCCCCCATGTATCAAATCAATTTCTTTAAACCTAAAACACCAAAATCACTTCCAAATCTTTAGAATGTGCCAATTCTGTTTAAGTTTTGATTGTATCTTGTAAGTTAATTTTCTAGTATTTTTGTTTACACAGTTAAGATTCACAAATTAAAATACTTACCACTTTAATTTGCTTTAAAATAAAGTATTTCTACTCACCCGCGAACACAGTTTGGATGACATAGTTGACACACTGAATTTTCATCTGCATATTTCCAGACAATGGTATCATTTTCACCCAAAATACCAGCAGGGCACGACTTAACGCAATGAGGACCATCTTTTACATGGGCACACTTCAGGCAACTGCCTGGACCCTGCATAAGAAATAAAGACATTGGGAAATAAAATACTTCTGTCCGTGAGCTGAGAAGTGCACTAATGGAATGGCATAAAGGTTAGTAAATGTCAGGCACCAGAGGATCCAACCCCCCACAGTAGGTTGCCAGGAATGGAAAAGACAAGGAAAGTTCTTGCCAATGTTGTTTATTCAATATTCACAGGGAGAGGCTAAGAAACACAACCTCTTGGAGTAATGGTGTTGCTCTGCATAAATCTCCACCCGCCTTCTCTGCTCCTTCCTCCTTCATCAACAGCACCACCCACCTTACGGTTGCTGCTTAGGGCCATGGGAATGTGAAGGGGCTCTCAATAATGGGTCAGTTAGTCTTGTTGTTAAGATGCATGCAGGGCTGGCTCTAGGTAGAGTCCTGGTGGCGCGGGGCGCCAGGGCACCGGGCCGGTAGGGAGGGCACTGCGTGGCGAAGCCGCGCGGAAGCCATGCTGCGCCCTGCGAGGGCGCTGGAGCGATCTCCGCCCCTCAGTGCCAGGGCGCGCGACCTGCTCGAGACTGCCCTGGATGCATGACCAGCCCTACGCAGCCAAAGCACATATGATGTCAGCCAGAAAGTGGGGGAGGGGGCATATAAATGTAGAGATGTACTTTCATGGGGCTTCCTTCATGGGGACAGGAACCCTGAGTGATCAGGATTCCCATTCCTGTGGAAAGAGCCATGCACGAGTATGCTTCCTTTGGACTAATGCGGACTAGTGGGGACACCAATGGCACACATCAGTGCTGGAGATAGCGCAATCCAGCAGGTTATTGAGAAGCCCTTCATACAGCTGATACCCATGGCTACCAAACACATTAATTGCCTCCTAGCTGGCAGGCTGGTCAACAGCTCCTCCTCAGAACCATTCCAATTTGCTTGCTCCTGTGCCCTCTTAAATTCCACCCAGCCTTCTTGATTGCTCCCAGATTTGTTCCCAGCCTTTCCCCCAACTGTGTTATGCCACCGTTATGATTGCCTTCTTTCTGGCAGTAATTGTGGTAAATAATGTTGCAGGCGAGATGTTTAAAATGTTCCAAAAGCTACTGGAGACAACCAAGCCCCACATCTCTAGACTTCTGCTGGCCCTAGAACATTCCCCTTAATAGGCAAGTTGAGTGTCCTTCAGGAATGTTAGCTGTGGGAAGTTATATTGCATGTACCCTTTTGGGTACGCAGGAGCAGAGTTGGGATATTTTATGTAAAATGTAACACTGATGTAACACTATGGTGCCAAAAACTGAATTCTCACTAAAGATTAAAATTGTGGTTCCCCCTATCTTGCAGTGATGAATTGTCCATTATTATCACAGCTATTGTCCTCCCCCCCAATGCAAAACTTCCATACAGTACTTCCCTTCACCCAGACTAGCAATTGCTTATGGATGTAGGAGATCCAACATGAAAATGATTCTGCGTTGATTTCAGTGGAGAGAACTGCTCTGCACATGGACAGGGGAGCCCTTATGTGCAAATGACTTATGCATCACTTATATCCTGGGCTTTGCTAGGAATAGGTTTTTCCTACCTACATGAGCTCTCAGCCCCTCCACCCACCAAGCAGATTTACCTGCACCCTCTGTTGCATTGCACAGATCTGAGTCCACCATGGTTTATGGATTGGGGCAACTGAACATTAAAAGTATTTTTGGGAATAAGACTGCAATATAATATGCACTTACAGGTCCTGTGCAAGTTGCATTGAATTCCGTTGAATTTTGCACCAGGCATTCTTGATGGCACTGAAGACACTCAAGATGTCTTACAAACTCCCGAGGGTTCCTGAAATGGATAGAAAAGTGAATATAACTTTAACAGCAAGATCTTACTCCAAGTTTCTGAGTGCTGAAACATTAATATAGTATTTTGTCAGGGTTGATGCACATAAATAAAGGAGGGCAGAAGGGCTATATTATAGCACTGGAAGAAGCAACACTATAACAACACTAAATCAAGCCTGTTCTGTCACTTCCAAAATCTTGCTAAGATGCTCAATCACTCCAACATTGACAACCCAAACCTAAACAGACAATCTCATTAGCTTCAAAGACCAGGCAGGTGATAGTGGATTATTATACAGGTAGTGGCTTATTTAAGTTTAATACCTGGGAGGAAACTCCAATCAAGTCACATTGTCAGGAAAACCCAGCCAGATGGGCGGGGTATAAATAATAAATAATAATGATGATGATAAAAGTTTATAAAATTATGCATGGCTTGGAGAACATAGACAAAAAACCCTAACACTAGATCAGGAGTAGTCAACCTTTTTAGGTACCTACCGCCCACTAATGCATCTTTCTTGATGGTAAAATTTCCTTACCTCCCACCAGTGCTCGATGGAAGGAGGATTCAGCTTGTACTGTAGAACCCCCTACTGCCCACCTGGAATCCTGAAACGCCCACTAGTGGGCGGTAGGGCCAGGTTGACAACCCCTGCACTAGAGCATAGCACTTCTTCATGTAGCACATAGTTAAATTATGAAGCTTGCTCCCGCAAGAGGTTGTGATAGCCACCAATGGAGGATAAGGCTACTAAGCACAATGTCTATGCTCTGTAGTCCAGCCTCCTTCTCAACACTCTCAAACACTCCACACTCAACTGAGCAGCATAAGCAGATCTCAGGGGGAGAAATGTTTTAAACATTCCCTCCCACAACCCTGACAGAAATGGCCCTGCATTAGGAAAAAGATGAATAGCAGCATGGAGTCATTCACCCACATTTATGTCACTTCTCTTGCGCTGGAGAAATTGGCACCTGGCAGGTCGCAATAGAGGGCTGCTTGGTTGAGTTTGGCTTGGTGAGGCACAGGAAGATGCCTTCTGCCACGGCAGGCCATTTGTCCATGCTTCCCAGTATTGTCGACTGCAGCTGGCAGAAGCTCTCCGGAGGCAGAGGCCATTCCCACCACCTGCTATACGAGTCCTTTAACTGGATGATGCCATGGGCTTAAACTGGACCCTTTTGCTCTACTATATGTTCTAGTTCGACTTCAGCTCCACAAGGGCTGACAAGCATTATCTTGAACCAACCATGCTCCAGCACAGAGCTATGCTTCTGTCGCTCAGGTCCTGCAGGTCAATTGTGTCTGCAATGAGGTGCAGACATGAGCTTCAGTCATGCATGCTCTACACCTACAACACGTAAAGCTTTTCAGTCTTTCACACAAGTCCTTCATCTGTTAAATGCTTGTGCAAGTATGGCTAGTTGTATCTGAGCGGACTCTAGTCACACAGTTATTTATAAGCATAATTTTCAGTTAGCATTTGAAGATTCTACACATGAGTAGGCACCTCATACCTTGCCACAATTACATCCTGTGGGCTGGAGATGCATGGAAACCCAGAGGAATCACAATTCAATTTTTAAACAAAGAGACTGAATTATATTGGTTAATCAGTTGATACTTAAATTCAAAGCTTCTCTGAAATTTCCAGTGAATCATTAAAATATAAAAATTGGGAACAGATGGTTCAACTATTACATACTAGGTAACTTTACCACTAATTAAACTGTGTCTGATCATAATTTGATGTGAAAAGACCAAATTTGCCATGTGGGTCACAGCATTACCTGGAGGAATTTTACTTATAAAAAGGTAACATCTGCTGAAAGATAGTCGTCTTTTAAAAAGTTTACATTATGTATATGCTGGGGTTTTGTTTCATTTTGTTTTAAACTAGCCAAAGAAATTCGGAAAGACATAGTAGAAGGAAAAGCAAGAAAAATATTTTCTATGGGAAGCATGCGGAGGAGTCAGTATTGCATAGTTGACATCAGAGAAGAAGAACATGTTCTTCTTGCCTTGGGATCACAATCATTAGCTGGGATTCAAGGAATGGCAGAGCAATTTCCACGCATCCAAGGGACCTTTGCACTTGACAGACTACATATAAGTGATTTTCCTGTTTTCTCCTCAACCAGTACCAGCAAAATAAGTATATTTGATCTATAGTCCTTATAACTTCTGTTATTCTTAGTTACCTGTGCTGATTGCTAAGTTATATGCAACTCCTGCAGAATAACTCCCCGTCTCCATCCTTCTCTGTGGTTCAGCAAAATGCAGAGTCCAGGCACACATGAAAGCTAACATATACAGGATTAAGATTTGAGTATCTTACTTAAATAGAATAGAGGAAACACTTATCTTACCCTTGCACAATGTTGCACTCCTTTACACACTCCCGCTGGCGAATAAAGTTACGGCAAGAAAAGCACTGCAAGGGCCCTGGCCCCCAGCAGCCTTCATCTGAGCAGAGGGGATGGCAAATTTCTGTTGCAGCGGCTAACAGACAAAACAAATTAAAAATTAAAACATCCATACATTAAATAAATCTCAAAAGATGGTGCCAAAGTCACAAGAGAGAATAAGCATGATTCAGTTTCCACTGATTGATATCACTGGGGAACAATGTTTCCTCCTGTTGCATTAGATTTTTCAACTGTTCTTACATGTTATTTCAATGCTGATTTCATATCTGAAGTTGGTTTATCTGAAGTCCTAGATTGTGGTACCCAGAAGCCTTCTCAGGCACCTGATCTCCACAACACCCTCCCCTTTTACATGTACAGTCATGGGAAAAAGAAAGTACACCCTCTTTGAATTCTGTGGTTTGTTATGTTGTTATCAAGACAGAACAACAATAATCTGCTCTTTAGCGAGTCTTAAAATTAGGTAAACACTACCTCAACATATTACAACACCTGACCTACTACACTGTGTCATTATTTATTTACACCTTTTTAGCACCCCTCATTTTGGAATTTGAAAGTTGAAAAATTTAACATGTCCTGCTGCTTCGGCCAGAATGTCTGGGAAGAAGTACCCCCTCCACTGTTTCTCAGAGCAGAGCAACAAGGAAATGGGCTTCTAGGTGACCACTGCAAAGGAGAACAGAGTTTGGCCCCTAAGGAGTGCGTGAAGGGACATTCTCAACCCTGGAACTCTCAGCCAATGCCTGACCTGGCTGACTGCCGGCGCTCTCTCTCCCCCCCCCACCCCCATTGTAACCCTCCTGAACTTTGAAAGTGGGAGCATCAGAGTAGGGCCTCTGAAGGATATGGGAAGGTTCACACACAACTGTGCCTGATATGCAGCTTAGGCAGCTTGGCAGGATTGAGGCCTCCAATATTGCATGCTTAAGGGGATATAGACAAATGCAAAACCAACAACATTTTAAAAATGTGATTAACTGCAACCATGTGCAGAAGTCTCTCTGAAATTTACAGGTAATTTGAACTGGATAAGTGGCCCCTAGCAACTTACCACATTCACTTTCATCTCTGTTTCTAATTATTTTTGTGCTCTGATCTTTTGTTACAAAAAGTTTATTCCAGTTCACTGTGTTACCGAAGCAGAGGTGGTTGTTTTTTAAAATGGCAACATCTCCATCGCTTACTTCCTTCAGACTGTGCAATCCCAGAGATGTTATGTTCAGGCCAGTGATAGCAAGAGCATATTGGCCCCTAAAATGGGGAAAAAAGTATGGTTTCAAAAAAAAGGAGGGGAGAAAAGAAAAATGCAGCTTTTCTAAACTCATTATTCTTTTGATTTTCTGGTGCTAGAAACAAGCTTTGAAATAAATCAAATTAAATAAACAAAAATATGCTGTTCAATATGTTTTAAGTTCTATAGTATAAAAAATATTCTGAATAAGGAGGCTTTCCAGCCTGAGACCCACATTCCCTTCTGGGGAGCCTTGGGTGGAGTGGGCAAGGCCAGAGGGAAAAGCAGAACTATTAAGAGAAATTTTAGCTGGAGATACAGGAGGCTGGTATCTACACGCAAAGACATTCCTCCATCCAGGGAAGTGAAAGGCATTATCAGAGCTCAAGGACATATTCCAGTCAGACAAAAACACTCAAGGAGCGTGCTAAGCAGGGCCAGCGAGGTGGATGGCCTGGACTGAGGGGGTGTGGCATGGGAGATGGAGAAGTTTGGGAGGCCACATTATATCTCCAGGCCTGAAGTTCCCCACCCCTCGCCTTAAAAGAATTGGCAGAAGTGACAGTTCACTAAGCACAGTTCCTCCTGTCACTGCATCTCTGCGATGCTAAAAGCCAGTCACACACCAGCTGTTACTTATGCATATTTACTTATACTGTTAATGTTTGATGTTTTTATTATGTTTTTAGATATGCTTTAAGCCACCCAGTGGCTGGGGAAACCCAGCCAGTTGTGCAGGGAATAATAACAATAACAATAACAATAACAATAATAAATCCACATACAGTGGAACCTCGGTTTATGAACACCTTGGTTTATGAATTTTCAGTTTATGAACGCCGCGGACCCATCTGGAACGGATTAATTCACTTTCCATTACTTTTAATGGGAAAGTTCGCTTCAGTTTATGAACGCTTCAGTTTATGAACAGACTTCCGGAACCAATTGTGTTCATAAACCGTGGTACCACTGTACAGAGCTTACTAGAGGGAAAAGGAAACTTACAAAAGAAACCCAAGTCAGTTTTTATAGATGATCTCCACCCAGAATAAGCACAGAGGTCATTTTTTGAGTGCAGAAAAGCAATAAGCTAAAGGTAGCATTGAACCGGGAGAGCAGGATTCCTTATCTGTTAGTTAGGTAATACTAGGTAATACTGTATGCTAATTAGCACTGCATGTCTATGGCGGCTACAGAATTCCTTTTCAAACATTCATGATTTCATAGAAGGCATCAAATCAGACATCAGAGGCATGTGGTGATCACAGCCATACAAATATTAGGGAAACTTTTGAATATGTGAGTATTAACATGGCTAATTTGAGGCAACAGAGAAAATCTGAGACAGTTTGGTAACGCTTGCCTACTGTTTAACATGCAATCCATGCTTTTCAGATTTGGACACCATTCTTAGCTGCAACTTGCAGCAAGGTATCGCACTAGGGCTGGGCAATGTCAGCTTTTCAACACTGTGAAGTATCACTAGCCAAACATCACAAAATAGTGATGCATCGTGTTGTTGAAAAGCAGAGGGGGGGGGGACAAGCTGCTTCAGCCCCCACAAGCTGAGGTGCTTTGCAGAGCCAGGCCCAATGCAGCTTGTTTCTCCCTCCACATGCCAGATACTGGTGGCAGAGGGAGTCAGCTACAGGCAAACCCCCCCCCCCCCAGGATATACTGCCAGGTGAAGACGCCATCGTGCTCTGGCCCTCAAAGTGGTCCTGGGCAAGGTATCGTACATCGCCCAGGCCTAATGCACACCCAGTGTGTGCTCCTCTAGTTCTGCATCCAGTGTAGACATAATGAGTAACCACAGAAATTACCAGTTGTTTTGTTGCCTTAATCCTGGGCAAGATCCTAAATGAACTATGAAACTATGGCTTAGCTTGCCACAAACTATAGCTTAGCTTCCTCAGAAGCTGTGAGCAGGAACCATGTTTCCTGCTTGGCAGGGGGTTGGACTGGATGGCCCTTGTGGTCTCTTCCAACTCTATGATTCTATGTATCTGATCAATGTACAGCAGTCCACAATCAGTTAAATTAAGTTTATCTACTGCTACGAGAAACAGCCTGAGGTTGCCAAATACTTGACAGTCCACAATGTATGGATGGTAGGTTGTGGTCAGCTTGCAGGTTATGCAGGCCACAACTACAGGGGAACACTAATAAGACCTTCTTGTCTTAGGCGCCGGGTTGCTCACACATCTCCAAATGCTGTGCAGACTGGTGCAGCCTTCTGCCAGGTCGTGCCACTCCCTGCAATGTCGGCTGATCCCTGCAGTGTTTCCCGACACCATGCAAGCCAGTGCAGCCTTCCACTAGCTGCAGAAAGGCCCAAGTAGAAAGGCCCAAGCAGAAAGGCCCAAGTAGACTGCTGAATATTGAGGGGTCCCCTCCTTGATTTTTTGGGGGGGCCTCGGCCTGCTTCTTATCATCTTGCAAGCAGAGTACTGAAGAAGCATAGAAAATAGTCTTTTAAATGGCTTGCTTAACAAAATAACCATAAACCCACGTCAAACAATAGTTTCACAGCCTGGTTTATTGCAAATCTTCAATTCTGGTTTAGCTGTTCTGACATAATGCTTAATAATGATTAAGGAAAATTCATATGGTCTCCTTCCCCTGCTTCATTCTCTAAAAACAAACCAACAAATAAACAAACCAACAAACCAAAAATTAAAATGAGTCCAATTAATGGAATAGTAAAAATAGATACTGCAGAGCTGCTAAAGATAAGCAGATACTTACTTGATCAGTAATTTGGATGGAAGAGTATTAAAAGAAACATAGATGTGTTAATTGAACAAAGAGAATGCCCCAGTGGAACCTTAAGCAAATAGAAGAAAGTTGGTACCTATCCCACATTAATTGCAGCCTGCAATCTGGCTGTCGGTCATAACCAATCCGTAGCCATTTTTTACAAATAAGCCCAAGTATACAAGCATTTTTGGCACATGGTTGTACTTACAATTGTTTTGTTCTGCCTCGTATAACCTCCAGATTTTCAAAAGCACTCAAATCTTGGAAATTTTGTGGCCAAACCTGGATCAATAAGAATCCTGAAAGAAGACCAATAGCATAAACACATTTACGAAGTATTTTTGTCAACCAAGAATGACTTTGCTCCTTTCATACTTTTATGTGGACATCAAAACGAATAACATTTCAAGGAGCTTCAGCATGGAGCTATTTTTAACAGTGCTTTGTAAACAGTTTACATGCAGGCCACCAAGGCAGCTAAATATCACGAAAGCTGGAGTCTATAGACCTGAGCTGTGTTAGACACCACAGAAATTTTACTTCCCTTAGCAAATTCTGTTGGAAACTTGTAACTTTTGCTGGTGACATAAAGATAAACTATTTCACAGGCTAGTGAATGCCTTTTCAAAAACGCATAAAGTGTATTACAGTAATGCCTAATGCAGCTAATACTCTATTAGGCTTCCCAGCTGTTCAGGCATTGTGTTCTGGGAAAGGCTCTCAAAAAATCAAGCATTCTGAGCTGTCTTTCAGTCCACCTGGCAGACGAGAAAGTGACAAATGAAGTAGGCCTGTACCACATTAATCTGGACAACTTGTAATATTGAGCTGTGCCCAGAAAGAATAGGGCAGCACACAGATCTAAAACATTAAAAAGAAATGCATTAAAAAGAAATGGCCAAATATGGACCGTGAGTGTATGAATCATAATACAGTAAGAGGGATTTGTGTTCTGAGATGCTATGAGGCTGTTGTGTGAACAACTGCCACTCTACAGACGTTAAAGAAATAAACAACTACACAGCTTTCTGGAGACATCTGAAGGCAACCTTCTATTGAGATGTTTTGCTGTATTTTTATATTCTGTTGGAAGCTATCCAGAGTGGCTGGGGGAACCCAATCAGATGGGTGGGGGTACAAATAAATTATCATCATCATCAACATCGTCATCATTATACAGAGAATATTTGTTTTAAATAATCATTATCATCACTGGGTTGAATCCAGTTGGTGTCCTTGCGCTTACAGAAGGGCTTTTGATCCAGCAGGTGCATCCACTAATAGGAGAGGAGGAGAAGGATATTTTTCCTAACCCCCCTCCCCCTTCAGCCCCCAGTATCCCCTACAAATCAGCTCCAGAGAGTTGGGGGGCCATTCAGAACAGAGTAGAAACCAGAAGGGCTGCAGCAGGGAAATCCACTCCTCTTCTCCCCCAGATCGAAAGCCCCTCCAGGGGTAACAAGTGTGCCAGATGTATTCTCCCCATCAGTCACAAAAGTGATTTGGCCTTCCTTTTTCTGTAATTAATGTTTTTATTTAATTTTGGTATGTACAATAAACAAGAACTGTTACAAACATCTGGGCTGTTTTTGCATTATTCACCCACAAAAGATTCAGGCTAACATGAAAGCAAGGAAAATACATTGCCACACCGTAGAAACAGCATACCAGAATATGCCCTAATAATGAGACTGTGGGGGAGTCCTTGCCTGCTCTCACACAAAATTCACGCTCAACCTCTAAGATCAGAATAAATGACTGGTAGCTTGATGCTTCTAAGACAGGGGGTTGGGCCCCATCCGTGAGCCTTGGGTCACTTTCAGGTGGGCTCAGTGCCACAGCCCGCCCAGAGCCTCCTCACTTGCCTCCCCACCCCCGCCTCAGCCGTGCTCTAAGTCTTTTGGTTGGACCAATCCTGGCCCCTTGCACGCTGAGTATGGCTGGTTGAGAGGGGATTTCAAGGGGGAGAAGTGGGGAAGGAAAGAGAGGCCCTCCTCCTCTGAGGGGATGGGACAGGGGAGGGGTTGAAGGAAATATGAAAGCAGTGTTAGAGAGGGGTTTTTTTATTACTACAAGTACGGTGGCAGAGAAAAGTCCAGAGTTAGAGGCAGAAGTGAAGGCTGGAGAGGAGCGGGTCCAAGAAGCAGAGATCAGGCAGGCAGCTGAAGAAGTCTCCCCCTCCTGCTGTGACCAGCTCCCCTCTCCTTTGGTCTCCCAGAACAGAGATGGAGCAAGAGAGATAAGATGAGGGAGCCTTAGATTGCTTGGGGAAAACCCAGGGAAGGAGGAGTCTGGTGTGAGAACTCCAGGTGTAAAAATGTTTTGGTTCTATCGCTTCTGGTGTCAAACAGTGTTAAATGGCTCCTTTGGGACCAAGTGCTATTCCAACATAGGAATGTAAATGCAAAACATGGTCTGTAGTCTATGCACAATTGATTTTATTTGTATATGTTTCTTAACAGTAAATGCTGGTCTCCTACAATCTCAGTCCTTTTCTAATCTGAGAGATGAGGTTTTTAAACAACTTGATATCACTAACCTGTGATTTCTTTAACAGTTTTAAAGATATCCAGCTTCTTTGGGTCCAAAGGGGGTGTTCTTGTATATGAATCACTAGAAGACAGAGAATAACAGGACCTTCGGTGACTGATCTAATAGATAAGGCACATTTCTCTGCTCCACATTAGACACAACAACAACTTACCCTGAAAATGATACTTTCAGAAATACAAGGTCTCCATTGATTGTAGTGCAATTTGTGAAATAGTCAATATTGGATGCATTAACGGCAATAACACCTTTAAAATCACCTGTTCCAATCCCATTGCACACTGTTAAAAAGGAAAAATAAATGTTAGGGCTCAATGGGGCTTCAGGTATCAGTAAGATGCTCATATACACACCAGCAACAAGCTTCCACACTTGTCAGTCCTGGAGGGCAAAGGGGAATAAATAGATATGTAACAAATGAAAGTCTCCTGGAGATGAGATTGTGACTGTTTTCCTCCTCCACAGTCATTTTAGTGTGTGGCGCCGAGCTAAGCCATGGTTTGACCTAGCATGTTGTTCGGGTTCATGATTTACCTTTCCCCAAAAAACCTTGTGCTGTGACCAAGGTTTGATAAATGGCACTTTTCAGTTTTGTTAAGAATTTCTACAGCTTTTGTTGAACTGTAATCCCATCCAAGACTTACTACATCGCTATTACTGTTTGATATTACTACTGTAGTACTACAAAAACCAGTCAACATTAGGGCCTTATATTCACCTCCATCACACACAGTGATTCTCTAGTTTTCATACCTTTGCTACATGGGCCATCACATTTTTTACACTTCCGAATGCCATTCTGTTCCACTTCTGTGGAGTCTGGAGGACACGACCGGACGCATGAACCATGGTCTGTTACAACGTAGTTATCTAGAAAAGACAGGAAGTAAGAATGGATGGATTAGTCTGTGTCAGTTTTGCATGCATTTGTTTCTAAGACCATTTCATCCTGTCTCCGCATTAATCTGTGAATTGTTTAAAAAAGAAAACCCCCAAAACAATGTATTTAAAGATGTTTTATGTATTTTATCACAATGCATATTTTAATACATAATTTATCTCAATATATGCATTTCTAAATTCTAAATTTCTAAATTCTTTTTTACCCTAAAATGCACACTTTAAATGCATTTTAAGCCAAGAACTGTACTGCAAAATATGAAGGATAATTATGTTCTAATCCACATATTAGACCAGGTCACTTCATACTGCAACTCACAGAAACAGAATTCCTGAAGAAGCATTATGGTAGTAGGAAGGAAGGGTCAAAAACAACACTCAGGCACTGGAAAAAGAGGAAAGGCAGAGTGGAGTTTGACTGATCTAATTTGCCATTTCAATAACAATGTACAAAAAAGTTATTCAAATGCACAACAAAAATGCTAAAAATTAAAAATGGACCAAATTAAAAATGGACCAAGAGAAATATTGTGTTTTAAAAGCAGGCTGAGAATGTCCCATCTGAAACCCTGAGCTTCCAGTCAGATGGACCAATTGTCTGTATAAAACCCAGAATGGAAGAATGTTGAGATGAGCCTCACCAGCTGTCTTGAGCAAATAGGGATAGCAGAGATGCTCCCAAGTGTACATGTTTGAGGTACATAATCAGGGCTGGTGTGTCCATTAAGGCGAACTAGGCAGTTGCCTAGGGCGCCAAAATGGAGGGGGCGCTGGCCAGCCTGTCCCCAGGGGCGTCTTTCCCAGGGGCGCCCCAGCAAGTCCCATCGGCTGTGGGTACATTATGTGAGTACATTAAAATTCATTAAACATTTTTATGATGGGTGCATAATGTGAAAACAGTAGTGCTTCTTACAGTTTCCTCTAGATTATAGAACTAAGTTTAAAAAGGTAAAGGACCCCTGACAGTTAAGTCCAGTTGCGAACAAGTCTGGGGTTGCGCGCTCATCTCGCTCTATAGGCTGAGGGAGCCGGCGTTTGTCTGCAGACAGCTTCTGGGTCATGTGGGCAGCATGACTAAGCCACTTCTGACGAACCAGAGCAGCACATTTACCTTCCCACCGGAGCAGTACCTATTTATCTACTTGCACTTTGACGTGCTTTCGAACTGCTAGATTGGCAGGAGATAACTAAATTTAGGGTAGCTGAATTAACATTGGCAGCACACTGAAAGGAGGAACGTCCAGGATGAGTGATTTGTACAGAGGTCCAGTGGGTACCCTGACTCCAGGTTTGCTAATGATGCTGCTTCATGGCATCAGGAGTGATTTCATGTCCCAAGTTCACTTGATGCAAATGGAGGTTGGCTGGAGGGAGATGAAGTTAGACTAGTAAATTACACCAACACACATTTGTCACTTTCCTCTGTGGATGGATCCTCTGTGCTCAAATAATGGAGTCATTATTGAAGTTCTTTCTCACAGTGGTTTGGAAATTACTACTCTAGAATGAACAGCTGAGGGTATGAGAACATGTGCATGAGATGCACACCAGAAATTAATATGAAGCATCCTTGATAGAAGGCAGAAAGTGAACTTTCTTCTCCACAGACTGACTTACGCGGACAATTCTTTACACAAGTTGCTCCAAAGCTGTATTTTCCATCTGGATTGTCTTCCAACTGATAGGTGATAATATTATACTTTTGCAAACTAGGGCAAGACTCCTTGCATGTTGCATCATCCCAAAACTTGCGACATGCCTGTCAATAAATAATGCAACAATAGTATAAGGGCAAATATTTTGTTTTAATACAGCAGAAAATGACAAATTTTAAGCCTAGACTTTTATTATTTCTCAATCTGAAAGATCATTATTATCTATGATTTATGCACACTGTTGATGTGCAAACTTTGTCAGCCTTGTAACATACCTGTAATGTAGGTCATTTTAGATTCCATGTACATTAAGAAAGCGGTCTAATGCTGAACTGGGACTGATACCTAAACATATGGTTGGATTCCTAAGCACATTTGCTTGGAAACATGCTTCAGTGAAATCACATATTGGGGTAGAAAGGAGGTTTCAAAATTGTCTGACTTAGATAACAGGATTTCATTTTAAGATGTTTAACAAGGGCACATACACAATATATTCTATTTTGTAACATCTGCAGTTAAAACCCTTTTCTAACAAACAAATCTCAGCCCAGCATAGTAATAGGGTACTTGGGAATGCTTTTGAACAGATTTTCTAAAAGGTCAAATTAAAGCTAACTAATACTTAGTTAGCAGTTCGAAAGCACGTCAAAGTGCAAGTAGATAAATAGGTACCGCTTCGGCGGGAAGGTAAATGGCGTTTCTGTGCGCTGCTCTGGTTTGCCAGAAGCGGCTTTTTCATGCTGGCCACATGACCCAGAAGCTGTACACTGGCTCCCTTGGGCAGTTAAGCAAGATGAGCACCGCAACCCCAGAGTCGGTCACGACTGCACCTAATTGTCAGGGGTCCCTTTACCTTTAAGACTTAGTTAAAATATTAAGATATTGATGGAATTAGGCAAGAAGACAAAAAACCCCTAAAATTAAGTGCATAATTTATATACAGCCATCTCTATTAAATATTGGTGTTGTTTTGCAAGATAGCACATTATGTTTTGATATGTGTTAAATTAAAATAAAACCCTGTAAAAATCATGCATTTTGATTCATCTAGTTGGCATGTACAGTATTATACTTCAGATACTTGCTGAAGAGGTTCACTATTTAGTTTACATATTTGGTAAATATGCATTAAAATGCATTGTTATTGAGTAAAGTGGTCAATACCATATGATTCAACCTTCTTTTGCTTCTAGAATTAATTATGCAGCATCAGTGAAACAATTATGCAAATAAGAAACAATATAGTTTATCATAGAATTGTCCGATAGTAGCTAGGATAATGGTGTCTAAAAAAATTGAGCTCAATACATATTCTATGTCATGGTTTATTAAAACAAGGGACATCATGTACATGCACAATTTGATCTGAAAGATATCAGAAAAATAGCAATATAAACTTTGATAGATGTTTGGCTACCTTTTTTTCCATTTTCTGGATAATGTGGAGACAAGCCACAAACATATAAGGTTCATTCTTTTTAAAAATTTTTGTAAATCTAACAAATGTTGCTGTGTTTCTCTTCATTGTTTATCTGTTGGTGAATTGCAATAAACACTTAGTAGAAACTAGGTATTTCAGTTTAATTGTTTGCAGATTAGTGACATAAATTTATGTATGTTTGAGCAGCCTTCTTACCAAGCAATCACTCTCTCTAGGACCTGTACATCCTGCTGCACACTGGGTATGACAACAGTCACTTGGCAACCTCCCCTTGCATCTGCCTGAACATTGTGCTGCACAGTCAACCTTTGTTACTGAAAGACAAAAATGCCAACATTTATTCATTTATCTGTTATTTTATTCAAATAATGATATATACCACATACTCATCTCTAAGTAGCATGGAAGAAATACAATACAGAAAAGCTAAAAGTTGGTCAAAACTATAACATCAGACTTCTGTTGCCTGCTGCAATAAATAAAATATTCAAAAAGACTTCTACTGGAAGGGAGTTCTGTGAGAGTAGACCCCCAATACACATGGCTCCTGGTGGATATGAGCTATTGGGGACCATTAACAGTGAATCCCCCTCAGTGACTGGGAAGGGACCTAAGTGATCAGATGGTCTCTCAGGTAACTTGAAGTCAAGTTGTTAAGGGCCTTGTTAATTAATTCAAGAACTCTGAACCTGGCCCAGGAGCATATGGGCCATCAATGCAAGACTTTGAGCACCCAAATTATGCACTGGCAATACTTTGTCCCCATCAACAGCCTAGCTATAAGGTTTTGCACCAGGTGTGGCTATTGGACCAGCCTCAAGGGTAGCCCCACATAAAGGTAAAGGGACCCCTGACCATTAGGTCCAGTCGTGACCGACTCTGGGGTTGCGCGCTCATCTCGCATTATTGGCCGAGGGTGCCGGCGTATAGCTTCCAGGTCATGTGGCCAGCATGACAAAGCTGCTTCTGGCAAACCAGAGCAGCACATGGAAACGCCGTTTACCTTCCCGCTGTAGCGGTTCCTATTTATCTACTTGCATTTTGACGTGCTTTAGAACTGCTAGGTGGGCAGGAGCTGGGACCAAGCAACGGGAGCTCACCCCGTCACAGGGATTCGAACCGCCGACCTTCTGATCAGCAAGCCCTAGGCTCAGTGGTTTAACCACAGTGCCACCTGGGTCCCACATAGAGTGCATTAAAATGACTAAGCCTTGAGGTTACCAATGCATGAATCACTTTAGCCAGATCATTCCTATCAAATAATGGCTGTAGGGTACCTGCTGTAAGGTACTCCTAGCCACAGAGGCTACTTGAGTTTCGAGCAACAAAGATAGATTCAGGAGAACCCTCAAACTCTGACCCTGCTATTTCAGAGGGAGTGCAGTGGCATCCAGAACAGGCAACTGGCTGATCTACAGTGCCTCAGTCTTTCCAAAGTTCAAGCTCAGTTTATTGGCCCTCATCCACTCCACCCAGACAATGGTCTAAATAATGTACTGTCTCTCCTGATGTCATGGAGAAGTAGAGCTGTGTGCCATCAGCATCTTGATGACACTTTGCCCCAAAACTCTGAATGACCACACCCAGTAGCTTCATGTAGACATTAAGCAGCACGGGAGACAGGATAGTCCCCTGCTGAACACACCATAATGCAAAGGTCATGCAGCTGAAACAGTCTCCTGGTGCTATTCTCTGGACACAACCTGTAAGTAGGAGCAGAACCACTGTGCAGCAGTGTCCCCAATGCCCACCCTACAAAGCCGCTCTAGAAAGCTACCATGGCCAATTATACGAAAAGCTGCCAAGACACTGAGAAGCAGAAGCAGAGTTGTACTCCACCCGTCCCACTCTCAATACAGGTCATCTGTTAGGGCAACCAAGACTGATTCAGTCCTAAAACTGCACCTGAAGCCAGACTGAAATGGATCCAGGTAATTAATATGACCCAGGAACTCTTGCAACAGCTTGGCCCTCTTCACCCCTTTACCAAAGAAAGAGATATTTGTGTCTGGGTGGTATTTATGATAAAGCAAGAAGCTGGTTCTATCATTGCAAGAGCCCTGTTCACACCATCGCCAGGCTGCATAAACCGAAACTGATCCCACAACTGGAATTGCAAACAACGGTGGCATAAAGGGCTGCAAAAAATTAGGTGGAGGGTTGCACCTGGTTAAGAAGGAGCCAGCGTTACGATCTCAGGACGCAAGGGAGAAACGTGCTAAGAGGAAGGCACGCTTGGCAAATCCACACCGTGATCAACTCCTGCGCGGAAACCAATGTCCCCCCTGTGGAAGGACGTGTGGATCCAGAATTGGCCTCCACAGTCACTTACGGACCCATTGTTAAAATCGTGTTTATGGAAGACAATCTTACTCGGCTACGAGCGATCGCCAAAGAAGAAGAATTCTATGTATCAGCTGCTGCATGGAAGCTAATGCAGCCAAGATTTAAAATAAGCATCATTTCAGATGGTATAGAGCAGATGGCAAAAATAAAGTCTTGCTAATGGAAATATTCCTCATTAAAACATAAGTATATTTTAAAATTAAAAGAAAAACAAATGTTTATACTTACTTGTTTGGCAGTTCTCTAGTCCAGCAGCCCAGCAATGTGCTCTTGTGCAATTGGGATGACACTGTTGGCCTAAGAAAGTGAGGAATATATTAGAGAAAACATCAAGTGGACAAATTTCATTCCATGGCAATCTTTTTGTACTTTGGGGTAGACTGAAATGTAGTTTAGGCAAGGTTGTGTTTCCTGCTTGGCAGGGGGTTGGACTGGATGGCCCTTGTGGTCTCTTCCAACTCTATGATTCTATGATTCTAAGCTTTAATAGCAAGTACAAGGAGCTTGGTGCAGAGAATTGGATGGGAAAGCAGTGAAGGACCTTGAGGAAAAGTGTTATTTTGCTTAATGGGAGAGGTGAATACTCTGCCAGTAGGGTTTCGGCCTAAGCTGTGAAAGATGCAGCGGTCAAGGCTGGAGATGGTCAGAGCATAGATTATAGCTAAGGGGGCTGATAGGAATGGGCAACTGGCTTGAAGAACAACTTTAATGCAGGGAGGAACAGATAATGGAGAATCAAAGATAAAGCCATCCATTCCCATATGTCTGAAGACATTAATAAGCTCTAGGATGCTAAAAATATAGCCTCAGAAATGGCCCCAAAGGATGGGTGTCGCTTAACCATCATCCAAGCAAAATATAAGAGGGGCAGTTGGATACATGCATTCTTGCTGCTGAAGAGAATAAATTGGTAAAAAGGTATTTTGAGCAATAATTTAAAAAAAATATTAATCAGTAGGCCGCAAACACTTCCAACATGTTTATTCTATCTTCTAGAAGAGCACTAAGAAAAATTGCTGCCTATTGTGAGACGGAATGCCTCAAAATAAATTACCAGAAGACCAAAATTCTTGCTTTTGGGAAAAAACCAAAGCTCAGAAACTGGAAACTTGAAGGCCAAAATTTAGAACAAGTCTCAAAATAAATATTTAGGAATGCCGGTCCAGGCATCAGGATCCAACAAAATTCATAGTAACTCAAATGGGAGTGCAGGAGAAAGATCTGCAAATGCTATTCTTAAATTTTTTAGAACTCAAGGGGGTTCTATGTCCCCGTGGCACTAAAATTATACAAAGCCAAAACACTGGCACAGCTCCTTTATGGATCCTTTCTGGGCCCGCCTCCTTCCTTGTTCATTCCCCTTGAAAGAGCGCAATCCAAACTCCCCAGAGCCCTTCTACAAGTTCCCAGATGCGTTCCAAATGAATGGGTCAGACTAGAAACAGGGATGATGAAAGTCGAAGCTTCTGGAAAATTTGTATCCTCACTTAAACTTGTCAAAGTTTACCAGAAACTTGGTTCTGTCATTTGAGCTCCGACTTTTAACTATACACATGTGCAAGCATGAAGAAAGCAAAGGATCTTTAAAAAAAGAGCTGATTCCACAGTCCCAAGTGAATTATGAAAACATATATAAAAGAGGGTTTTTCAACTGACTGGGAACCAGATTCTCTGTAGGTTTATGTAGCTGTAGCATAGTAAATAAATCAACATCTGGATCTCCTAGGGGTAGTAGACCTGTAAAATGAACAACTCTCTCCAGACTGATTTTTGTTGGGAAGGACATTTGGAGAATACACATAGCTGACCAGTTGGGCTAATTTTGGATAAACTTCCAATGTTTTCATTGGCTGTGGAATCCACATTTTTGGAGGGCTTATTCTCAAGTGTGTGTGTGTGGGGGGGGGAAGCACACAATGGATGGATGATTATCATGAATATTAGCCATGGTTGGTGTTGTTACTTCACATACCTTTTCTCATCTATCTTTCTTTTTAGTTGCCCATGTACTAGAGATTGGTTTTTTTTATCTTTGGTATTTATGTTGAACCATAGATGCAATTAGGACCACTGAAGATAACTTGAAAGTCAAAAGTTTTAGACTTAATACAGTTTTAATAAGTTTAATAAGTTTATTATTTATTGAGTTACAGCATTGTTTAAAATTTATTTAGCATATGTTAATTACATATTTTTATTCTCATTTATTATATAAAATCATTTCCACTGATTCTTGGCCAAGTGTACATAACTCAAGATCTGATCCAAACTTGCTATTTCAACAACTGAGTTTTGTGCCTTGACCCTCGAACGAAATGTCTGTAACAAAGTCAGAAGGTGGGACAAGGCTCAAAATAATGGGACAGCAGCCATTATATATTAAATAGTAACTAGAAAGGTCGGAGAGTGTTCAGCTTAATTTTCATGAAAATAGACTAATAGGATAATACCACCAAGAGAGCACAGGTCCCTAGTTATTATAATTGCTTGTAGTTTTCCTGTCATATGTTTTTGGGAACTGTCAGCAAGGCAGCCCTTCATTTCATAGAACCATAGAATTGGAGAGTTGGAAGGGACCACGAGGGACATCTAGTCCAACCCCCTGCAATGCAGGAGTCCTTTGCCCAACGTAGGGCTCAAACCTATGACCTTGCGAGTAAGACTCTCATGCTGATTTGTATACAAGCAAATACTACATGATATACACACACTGTAGTTTGCAACAAGGCAAATTACCATTAGTAACTATGAATTTGTCATTTTTCAAAAAAGTGCCTTAGTATCATGCTGCTATTGTGGCAAATTCCTGCAGTTATTATATCTTCATTTTTAATTTTAGACTGCACTCGTTTAAGAACAGATTCAACATCCAGTGGGCTGGCGCTACTTCATTTTTAATTTTTTTTTATTATCTAACTCAAAAAAGAACAACAAATAAAAAAGGAACAACATAAATCCAAAAAATACATACATACACAATTCATATCATAATCAAAAATCATAAATCATAAAAATCTTTACACAATCACACCTAAACAGTAAAAAAAAGAATTGAAACAAGCAGAAAAAAGGATTTCAAAGAATAAAAAAGGAAAAGGAAAGGAAAGAGAAAAAACAAGCATTTAAAATACCAACTTCCAATCCTTTTGATACAATTTTCCTTTATCAATACATCTAACTTACTATACCTTTTCCACAAAAATGAAATTTAAATAAACAATATTTATTATCTTCTTCTATTATTAAATCTATCTGCCTTTGTACATATATAGTTGTACATATCTATCTTTTTGTGCATCTTAGTCCAAGCCAATCACCATCTCTGTTTTTATACCTTCCTTAAGCAAGTAAACTTCCACATATCTCCACTCCTCCTTGGGTTTTTCTTTTGGGATGTTTCTGATTACTGCCGTCATTCTTGCTAGATTCATAAATTCTACTAGCTTGATCTGCCACTCCTGGATCGTTGGGGTTTTGTCCCCTTTCCAGTTTGGGGCTATTAGCACTCTGACTACTGCACTGGCATACAGAAAAATATTTTTTCTATCATCTATCACTCTGGGGTCATACTTAAAAGAAATGTCTCTGGTTTCTTCTCAAAAGTTACCTTCAGCATTCCCCCCCCCCAATTTTTCATAAACTTCTGACCAAAATTTAAATACCTTTGCGCAGCTCCACCAGCAATGGAAGTAGCTGCCTGGTTTTTCTTTACATTTCTGGGCTGGCGCTACTTCAATAGGTTTGTGTAATGTCAAGAATATATACATATATGGTTTTTCAGTGTATACTTACATGTTTTATTGTCAGTTCTTGGCAATATTTCTGTTTTCTCAGCAACATCAAACTGTACGAAACCTTTGCCGCCTGTTTTATCGACAATGTCATCCCAAAGAACATTATCCATGTTGCAAAGAAAAGGATTATTGCTGAATTTTATTCCTCCATTTAGAATTTCTGCCAAAAGAAATTACGGCAAAGACATCAAAAATGATATGGTTTCTTTTTCAATCTAAAAGGGGAAAAGGAGAAGGAGGAAATACGTGTGTGTGTGTGTGTGTGTGTGTGTGTGTGTGTGTGTAGATAGATAGTGGCGAGTCTCCATGGGCCTACTGACAGTACTGCATTTAGGTCTGGAAAGCAGGTTCAGACCCCATTATTATTTTCATGTCCCTGTGTGGTTAAGGCCCTGGGCTTTCCAGCCCATTTTCCCCATCTGTAAAATGGGAGTAATATGTGTTTCCTCTTAAGGCTCCCGGGAAGGTTTAATTGATTAGCAATGAGAACACACAGATACAGTAGTACAGTTAGTAAAAGATGGATATTGTCAGGGGAGCTCTGTACAGGTAGCCTCCGCCTCTCCTGCTGACCAGCACATCGCCCAGTGAGAGCAGCAGCAGCCGGTCAGGTGGGGGGGGGAGGAGGAAGTTAGGGGGATGGAGGAGAGAGGGCTCAGCGATGCCACAGAGCCCTTGCAGCGCCCCGGCCAACAGGCTGAGGGGACGGGGCAGCCACTGCCGTTGCCCCAATTAAGGTAAAGGTAAAGGGACCCCTGACCATTAGGTCCAGTTGTGACCGACTCTGGGGTTGCGCGCTCATCTCGCATTATTGGCCCAGGGAGCCGGCGTATAGCTTCCAGGTCATGTGGCCAGCATGACAAAGCCGCTTCTGGCAAACCAGAGCAGCACATGGAAACACCGTTTACCTTCCCGCTGTAGCGGTTCCTATTTATCTACTTGCATTTTGACATGCTTTCGAACTGCTAGGTTGGCAGGAGCTGGGACCAAGCAACGGGAGCTCACCCCGTCACAGGGATTCGAACCGCTGACCTTCTGATCAGCACACTCTAGGCTCAGTGGTTTAACCACAGCGCCACCTGAGTCGGGGTACTAATTGTAAGGAGGGGAGGCGGTGTTTCGGGGTGCCCCAGCTCTTATGCTGGTCACATAACAGGAAATGTCCACTCCCGGATTCTGTGAGTGACTAGATCATCATGTTTCTTGGCATCTCTGCACTGTAAATACTATGCACAATAAACCTGTTAAAGACAGGACGGACTTTGGCGTCTTTACTCAAGAGTAGCCACACTCAAGCCCTGATGATATGACTAAGCACTAGGTCACTGAGTGTCTTAAAATAAACCGGTTTTTCAGACAGAGTATTACTGTCTGTAATATGGGGACAATAATACAGTGGTACCTCTGGTTAAGAACTTAATTCGTTCTGGAGGTCCGTTCTTAACCTGAAACTGTTCTTAACCTGAGGCACCACTTTAGCTAATGGGGCCTCCTGCTGCCACCGTGTTGACGCCGCACGATTTCTGTTCTCATCCTGAAGCAAAGTTCTTAACCTGAGATACTATTTCTGGGTTAGCAGAGTTTGTAAGCTGAAGCGTTTGTAACCCGAGGTAACACTGTACTGGTTTCTCTTACAGTGCTGTTAAGTGGTTGGCTGAGCTACTGCTGTGAGATGCTGAGGACTCTTTTGTACTATATCAAAGCTACCAATTAATAACACCACCTCCATTGCTGTTGTTGGGAAATGCATAATCCTTCAAAGATTCGTGCATCATGACAGGGATTCTCCTCATTTCCTATCTCAACAACAAATTAATAGAAACTTGAGCAATATACCAAGTGCTGAGTCAATTCCAAATTTCTTAAATGACAGATTACAAACCCATGTTCTGCTAAAGATTGAAGGATTATTGGGGGGGGGATTTTTGTTTGCACCCTTCCATCCTGAATAACTCACCTGCTAAGCGTCTCATTGGCAGCTCTTCAAGCCCCCTGACATCGTTGTAATTTAGTAAAACTGCCAAAGCAGCATTTTCATAAAGGGTGTTTCCTCGGATTATCTGGAGATTCTCCAAAGGAATACTTTTCACTGTGTTTATTGCTATAAGCACATAACCAGCCACCTCTTGTATACTCTGGAGGATAGACAACAGGAAGACAAATATTGTTTGTAATTTTTCTTTTAGGCTATGTCTTACCTGAAGGAGCGTTATACCTGAAGGAGCGTCTCCACCCCCACCATTCAGCCTGGCCCACTGAGATCCAGCGCTGAGGGCCTTCTGGCGGTTCCCTCATTGCGAGAAGTGAGGTTACAGGGAACCAGGCAGAGGGCCTTCTCGGTAGCAGCACCCGCCCTGTGGAATGCCCTTCCATCAGATGTCAAGGAAATGAGCAGTTTTCCTAATTTTAAAAGATTCTTGACATTGTTCCCTATCATAACCATTCTTTGGTCACACTGGTTGGAAAGCAGTGTTGACGTGGTAGTCCCAACCCTGCTAGTTTCAATCAGGCCAGAAAGCAGGCCAATCTTGTGATCAGACGCAGGGTTGATCACTCTAGGAGTGGGGTGATCTGTCAACCTGGCACCATATTTGATCAGGAGGTTTAGCAGCAAGCCGGTAATGGCTCGATTGGCTGATAGGCATTGGGTAAGCTTAGATCTTGAATGGAGGGGAGGCTTCATGGGTAAGGGTATCCTGTCCAAAGGATCTGGGAGGAATGGCTCCTGTCCAATGCCCAGACGGGGGCCAGGGCCATTCCACTCTACCAACGGAAACCACTTGGGGGATGCCCAGATTTGATGTAGGTCATAGGGCGTTCCCTGTTGGCTGGCTTCACCTTTAGAGACACTGCCAGCAGACGGGCTGGAGTGATATTCACAGTGGCTTACCTCAAAGCCTACAGCCAAAACCTAGACATCTGTAACCAATAAAGTTGTGGCCTTATTTGATCCCATAAAACAAGCATACTGTGTACTGTATAATTTTTAACCCTCAGAGAACAGGATGGCCATGGAGCCTTGACAGACATGCAATGAATGATAGAACCAACAAAATGCTAACTGAAGTCAATAAGCAATAAAGCAGTCACTAGACTAGGGATTAATGATTCTACAAACCCAGATATGGCCACACCTAATGAAAACATCTGATCACAGCTAATCATTACAACACCTTGGCATATCAGCAAAAGAAGAGCCCTAACTTTATGGCTAAGTTATGCTAATATAGGCTCTTCTTGGGAAAAACACTATGTAAACTGTGTACCATAAGTGAAAGAAATCTTCCTTGATTCATCATCCATCTTATCCAAATTTATATCTGATTTTTCTTGCCACTCACTGTGGTGAGTCAAGTAATCATAATAAACATGATATAAATACATATACGAAAACTTTGCATGCTTCAAGCTTTTAAAGGTGGACCCAGAAAGTAACAGATTATAATAATTAAGAGGTGGAGTCAGCTTTACATGTTCCTTTTTGATGCAGTTTTCATCAGGGGGCTTTTACACATCTTACAATGTGTAGCTTTATTGCATTTTTGTTTGGTGGGTTGTCTATAAAAGTATTTTGATGTTATTCCACAGTACAATGAAGACTATAAAATGTCTTCTGTACTCACATAGCGTTGTAAAACAGATTAAGGTTTAGTGTTAAATGCACGAGTTGGAACAAGCAAAATTATTCCAGGGGAGCTTATTTTGCCAACAGCAAAATAGAAAACATACGTGTATGTACACATCTTCCCAGGGGTTTCTAGGCCTTCTGTGTAAAGTATTAGTTTGTTTGGAGTACAACAATTCCCAATAGCTGGAATCCTTGGCAAGTGCAGCAAAATGTGTGTGTTTGCGGCTTACTCCTAGAAAGACCCTCCAACCTGCCCTTGCTTTATTACTCAGAGACTCCAGTTGCTTATTCCAAAAGCAGAAGAGTGGTGTGAACAAGCAGTTCATATAACAACAGGATGTGGCCTGAATGATATTTTAGCAGGAGGAATTTGGTCTTTGACAAACTGCCTCCTCAAAAAACCAAACCAAACCAAACCTAGTTGCTGACTAAGGTGTACATTGCTGCTTCCTTAGGTTACAACATGCATTTATTTTTCTTCTCCACTTCATCTGAACCAGAGAAATATGACTCATTGCACTAACCCTCAAGAAAGTAAGGTTATAGGTGTGATTCACGTGAGTGATTTCTAGATTGCCAAGCACCACCTCGCAGCCTTCATACATTCTCTTCAGACTATTGTAGTGCTCATCCACACTCGAAAGCTGTGTTAGCTTGTTGCTGGTTCCTTGGCAAACTGTAGAGGAGAGAAAAAGAAAGAAGTCATATAAGTACAGCAGAATGGCAGAGCTGCCCAGAGTGGCTGAGGAAACCCAGCCGGGTGGGTGGGGTATAAATAAACAAGTAAATAAATAAATAAATAAATAAATAAATAAATAAATAAATATTATTGTTATTGCTTGCAGAGTTTATGGCTGCTGCCTTAGAAATCGTTGAGTATCCAACAACATGACAATACAATGTGGTTTTGCGCATTCTAATAGTATAAAACATGCTTCCTTAAAGTAAAATTGTTAGTATTTTTTAGCTGGGGAACTTTATCTGTTTCTCCTACTGGAGATGTGTACTGTACTGTAAAACACATTTCAGTCAACTGTACTGTATCTAGCTGTCTTTGCTTAAAATATTTTAAAGCTTGTTTTCTATGGAACAGTATTCAAATGACTTACAAATCACACCCTAAAGCAATAAAAAGCAGCAGCAAAGCAATATAATCATTTACATATTAAATCGGGAGTGAAGTGATGAAACTTCTATAGGATCAATAGCAGTAACAATTTAGCAACAAGGAAAGTAAAACCAGAAAGCCCACCAAAAGCCTTTACTGCTTTGTGTTTCAGTCATCAACATAAACCTCAAGATGCCCAATGTGTAAGGTTTATTGGTTTATTGCATTATTGCACTGACATGGTTTTGGCTGGGAACCCAAATGTATTCCAAGAGATCCAATTACTCATTTTCATTGTGTAATGACTAATAGCTCTACACGTTAACAATTAAGGTTATTATGGGTAACGGGGGGGATTAGTGTGTGTCTCACATTCTATTATTACCTATACAGCAAAGGCAGAACCACACACACACACACACACACACACACAGAGAGAGAGAGAGAGAGAGAGAGAGAGAGAGAGAGAGAGAGAGAGAGAGCTATTTTTAACTTATTTAAGAAGAAAAGCACTTAAGTTCATCTATGTGAAATGCAAATTGTAATTTTGTATATGACCTGCTTAACTCATCAAAGCACTTACTTTGCCAGGGGTGGGGGGCTCAATTCTCCAACCAGGTAGAAGGCTATTTTTATATATCTAAAATTAAAACAGTGCTCCAATTCATGTCAACCACAATGGTGGAAAGAGACCTGTGTATAATCACTGCCAGGTGCCCAGTGCTGCAAAGTCCATTTTTTTTCTTTACTGGGGAGGGGGCACATTATCTGCAATATTGCTGGCAAGAAGTCAGCCATGCAGACAGAGACCCCTAGTTGTTTGCCTCGGCAACCAGTCACCCAGACCAATTGAATGCAGAGGATCTAAGAGCCTTCTGGCCGACCTGGCTAGCTAGGATCACTTCTGTATCAACCAACAGGTCCAGAGACTCGCAGAGTGGTGGTATCAACACAAAGGTCCTGTTACAAGCTCTTGATGCACATGTAACCAACTGCAGAGAAAGAGACCATGATCTATCAATGCATCAGAGGGGACACATGGGCACATGCAGGAAAAAACATTATGTCTGAGTGGCTGTTGGGGCGAGTTAAACAAGTTTTGGTGGTGGCCAACTTAACTTTAAAAGGGGCTAGATAAAATTCACAAAGTTTAAGGATATCAATGGCTATTATTCATGATGGCTATATGCTGCCTCAAGGAAAAGAGGCATCATGCTGGGAGAAAGCTGTTGCCCTCGTATCACCCTTATGGGCTTGCCATTGAGGCCACTGTGGGAACAGGATGCTACACTAGCGGCTTCCTGTTCTGGTCTGCAAGATGGTGGCAGCTCTCCCACTAGCGGGAGAGACTGAGGCAAGGGGAGGAGAGCTTCCTGAGGGTGGAATGCTCTCTGTAACTCTTGAGGGTATTCAGGAGGCTGGGGTACCCGCGGATGTCCTGGAGAACTCCTCTGCCAAGTGTCAGGTAGAAGGGGGAGGGGATGCTGGGTCTCAAACTCCCTGTCAAGATGCCCGTCTCCTATAATGGCCAGGCACCTTTACAATTCAGAATATTGGATTAAAAACTGAAGGAGTGGTCCATTCAAGATGTTACTAACAAGCTGCCATTTTAATTCGACTATCAAATAGAAGGAATAAGGTCTGGTTTACAATTCCTGCCATAGCAGATAATGGATAAAAGAGAGGTACCGTAGTGTTATTATTATTTTTACCACTACTATATATGAGGGTTAAAATCTACCTTCTCTGGCTTAAAAAACACTTTAAGTAAGGTTCATTAAAAGAAATTTATGAGGCTGGATGTTTGTGAGCTAAAACTGGGTGTGTGAAGATTTGAGGTACTTTGATAATTGCTTTAAGACGGTGAAGAAGGGGGTTGGGGTTGGAGTTGTGGGGAGAAGAAGAACCCACCTCTAAATGACTTGATGGGACTTTGAAAGACTATAACATCTAAAGATTCAACCCATCTTTCCCCCATCTACCTCTTTTCCCCTTTTCTTCCCAATGTCTCAACAAATGAAACTGATTTGTAAAAATGTTACGAGAGATATTGCACATATTTTTGTATATCAAGAAAATCTTTAATAAGAATAAATGAATTAAAAGTAAATGATGATGTTATAAATACAGATTACAATTTGCAATGCTGAGGGAGGATTATCAGGTCTGTCGAGAGCAGGAGGAACTCTCAGGAAAAACTGTAAATGGTCTAGTGGGGGAATCTCTCATGGTTGGCAACATCGACATGGATTTGGATTGTAAGGAGGAGAGGAAGAAAGTGGAATAGCTATCTGAGGAAATATGATCTCCTCCTTTGTGAAGCAGAGTCAGATGTGTGACCTTGAGATTCCTGAGGCTCTGGCTGGCAGCAGATCTTCTGAGCCAAATTGGAGGACTGTTTGTGGCAAAAATCAAAACATGGACAGTTATTGAAAGAGGCTTGTGAATGGAAGGAGTTTGACAAAGTGGACTGGATGATTAATAATTAAATTTAATATAATCATGGATTGTAAGCAATATGCATGCACACATAAAGAAAAAAATGTGTATACATGTGGGAATTGAAAAATGGATTTTTGATGAATAAAGTTTTATAAATTAAACATATTTAAAACCATTGTAAAAATAAGAGAATTGTTGGGAATGTGGAGTTTTAAAGATAGAATGGGATTTTGAAGCAGCAATAAAATGAATTTATGGACACGTCAAAGAATGGACATGGAAGCCAGTTTTATGGGGGAAATGGTTTAAATTGTAGTAATCCTATATAATAAAGTCCAAGTTGTCCCTGCGTCCAGTTGTCCCGTGTGTCCCTGGGGTACTGCGCATGGGCCCCAGGGACACAGGGATTGGACAGCAGAGACGACGTACACACACACGCGCACGCTCTCCCCACCCCCCCACCCCTCTGCCAACTGCCGCTCCCGGCCGGACAAGCGCTAAAGAGCGAGGAGGAGGAGGAGGCTGCTTTAGCCCCCTTCCCCCCCCCTATGACCAGTAGACCAAGGGGCTCAGTACCTTGGATGCCGGTCTAGTGGGACATGACGGCAAGCAGCCGCCAGGAACTGCCACCTCTCGGGCCGGGGGCAAAGGCAGGAAGCGGCGCCGGGGAAAGAGAGCTGCCACTCAGCGCCTCGCTTGCCTTCGCCCCGGCGGAGGCTCCTTCGGGCCAGGCAGCGGCGCCAGGACTCGGGCCGGAGACACCGGGGAAGCGGCAGAGACACCGGGGAAGCGGCAGAGTCACCACTGCCATGTGCAGCTGAGGAGGCGGCGGGCTGAGGAGGGCGGCCCGGGCCGAGGCGGCGGGCGTCGAGCCGAGGGGGCCGCCGGGGAGGCCGCCTCGAGCTCCGGGCTCCTTCCTTCCTCCTCCTCCTCCTCCAGCAGCAGCAGCAGGAGCGTGACAATGGTGGGACCCCCTCCTCCCATCTCCCGGCAGCTCCGGCCGCCCCTCGCGGCTCCTCACGGGCGTCGCCATAGCCGCTGGCCGGCTGCTGGAGGAGGAGGAGGAGTAGGCTCGCTGGCCCTGGGATCCACCCACCGCCGCCTCCTTTCCGCCCCTTGGCTGCCTGAGCCCCGACACCTCTCCTTTTCTGCCGAGACACGCGCTCTAGCGCCCATTTTTAAACGGGCTGAATTCCACTAGTTTGGTATAATTTGTTAAAAATTGAAAATCAGTAAAAAGATTTTTTTATATAAAAAAGGATGCTGGACTAGAACAGGACTTTGGTCTGAACCAGCAAAGCATTTTTTACACATTTTAAAGGAATGTTGCTAATAGCAAAACTAGTAAAATGTGTTTCTTCTCTGAAGTGAAGGCCTGGTGCAGTAGCTATTTATCAATGCTTACTACATTTTCAACATTCAGAACTCTTTCAATCTTTAACTAAGGTCAGAATACAGCGTTCATTCTTTCAAATGAATCCTCACACATAACCTTGAATTGACTAGGGCAAAAGTAACAAAATGTTTTTGATGTCTCATTTTGTGTTATCACTTTCACATATAATGTCACAAAGATACTGTTTCACGGCACAAGAATGACCAGTCTGATTAAAAGAACGACTACAGCATAAACTGCAGAATTGGCAACTCCACAGAATGCCCTGACAGATTACATTTCTACAAAATGGTTTCATTTCAAATTCTAGCACATATCTACATTTTTTTTAAATCAGACTGTAAGAACGAAACTGAAAAACACACACAGTGTGAAATTTCAAATGTAAAGGGGGAAAGCATATGAAGTAGAATCTATTTTGATATCTATGCAAAGAGAAAAGAACATGCTCCACCTTCTTCTGGAAGCAGAAAGATATAGCATCTGAACCCAGCATGTCACATTCATTTGCACACTGGATAGAGTTGCACTCTTATGTCTTTACTGTAACTGTCTGAACAAATTTATGAGCAAAAGGGTGCCTGGGTCTTCTTGTCAGCTAGCTACCCTCATTCAGAGTGCTGCTGGACATGGGTTTGCCCAAAACATATGTGACCTCTGGAGAGCAGGGGTCACAGCTCTGACCAGAGAGAGACTGGACCTACTTCTCTCTTTCTCTGAAAGGTAGAGAATATTGAAGAGCAGAACTCTTCTGCAGAACACTTGAAAAGGGAATCACTGAAATCACACCTAGAAAGGGAATATTAGATTTAGCCTAGTACAGTTGTACCTTGGACGTCGAATGGAATACATTCCAAAAGTTATTTCTACTTCCAAAACATTCGGAAACCAAGGCGCAGTTTCTGATTGGCTGCAGGAAGCTCCTGCAGCCAATCAGAAGCTGCAGAAGCCACGTCGGACGTTCGGGTTCCAAAGAACGTTCGCAAACTGGAACAATCACTTCTGGGTTTGCGTCGTTTGGGAGCCAAAACGTTTGTATTTGCCTTAGCAATTCCTATTGGCTTGGAGCTGCAAAAGCCTAAAATGCTGCTTGTTGCCGCAGCAGCCTCTCTGCAGCCGCCTGCTGACTGGAGTCGCATATGCAACATACCACATTGGCTGCAGCCTCTCTGTTGGAACAAGATCTTGCAATGCTCTCAAATTCTGTGTTCAGAAGAACCTCCATCATTGGTTGCACCCCTGAACTGATTTTGAGTAAGGGCTACGAATACAAACTGCCTTTAGCATAGTTGGACTTTGGGACCATTGGACAATGCCCTGTATTGCTAATGTCTTGTTGATCCACTGCTGTTCGCTAGCTGAATAAATACAATTGCTTGCACAGATCTTAGAAGTTTATGCATGCTGAGTGAACACTATGCTATTCAGACACCCAAATTGGAGTCCAAGATTTCTCGGGTGGAGACTTGATCAAAAACGTAAAAGAGGAAGAATTTCTCCTAGACATTGAAGTCAATCTAGATACTGATCCAAGGGCTACATCTGTATGCAAATAAGGAAGCTCAAAGTTCCTGTGGCAAAATAGTATGAAGAAATATTGCAGCCCCTCAAACATGCTGCCATTAACTATATACACTTTGTGGACATGTATATAAAAATAATAATTGTATCATGAATGACCTCCAAGCACATCCACACCCTTTGCTTAAGAGTGCACATACAAAAGTTTCCTGAGAGTTTTTCCACAGTGAAGCACCACTGAGTTCTAAAAAGAAATTTCCTATCTCTCAGCTCCAGTTCTCTTCCCGATTCTTCACAGATTGACACCTCTGAACCTATGTTAATGTTCAATGTGCACAATATGCATTACACGTACACAATATGCAACACTGGCAGAACAACACCAGTACCTGGGATTTAACCCTTGGCAGCCATGCCACCAGAGGACAGTTAGGCTGAAATTACTCTGGAAACTAGGAATGTGGAGTAAAATGGTGGAGATCTTGTCAAAAATTGCCAAACCATGAGTTCCAGGGTCAATGCCAGGGTCAATGCCAAATGTCATTTACTGTTTTGCTATGGTACTGATAATACTTCAGACTAATCCTGCATCTCCCCAATGCAGCATAGCAGAATGAGAAACAAGATACTGCCTTAGAATGCAAGTAACAGCAAGCAGAGTTGGAAATAAGTTGTTCACAGAAATGACTACACTGGTACCTCGGTTTACAAACACAATTGGTTCCGGAAGTCTGTACTTAACCTGAAGAGAACTTTCCCATTGAAAGTGAGGGAAAGTGGATTAATCCGTTCCAGACGGTCCGTGGAGTATTTAAACTGAAGCGTACTTAACCTGAAGCGAACTTTCCCATTGAAAGTAAGGGAAAGTGGATTAATCTGTTCCAGACGGGTCCACGGAGTAGTCAACCTGAAGCGTACTTAACCCGAGGTATGAGTGTAATTGGTTCCGGAAGTCCGTACTTAACCTGAAGCGTACTTAACCTGAAGCAAACTTTCCCATTGAAAGTAATGGAAAGTGGATTAATCTGTTCCAGACGGGTCCACAGAGTACTTAAACTGAAAATACTCAAACCAAGGCGTACTTAAACCGAGGTATGACTGTATTGCTGTGCTTCCTCCTTGCTGAAGGACATCTTGAATAGAACAGGCAAAATACATTTCACTTGTATAGCAGTTTTTATGTGGCGACAAGAAAACTGAATTGTGAAAACAATATGATCTAGTGCTGCACCTGTCTATTTTACACACCTTATATATTCATACCTGTGCCACAATTGCCTTCTTCAGCAAATGTATCTTTTCTGTTGATCCGTGTGCAGCATTTGTTATGCGCAGGGTAATTGAAGGTGTGGCGTAGACTTCAACCCCCGAACATGGAGCGTAGAAAACCAATCACATTTGGCTTCCTTTGTTGTATTCACAGGGTCTTAAGAGACATCTGCTGGTCAAAATATGAATGCCGTCTATTCTCCGCAGCATACACCATTTCATTCTTTGGGGCCCTCGGAGTGGGCGAATGCGTCAATGAGGGTAAGCTTGGCACCTTCTCCAGAGGACTACCGGTATTGCTGAAGGACATAAATTTGAGCCTCTCAGAATTGCTAATCAGCATTCGTCGCTCCAAAACAGGTAAATGTGCTCTTATCAGGCTCTCAGCTTCGGGGCACAAGGGCCCTTGTCCGGTAAAGGACACCAGGAGGTATCTCTACCTCAGACCTCCTGGCCCTGGCCCTTACCTTATTCACCAAGACCGCTCTTGCCTGGCTAGACATCAATTTACCTGTAGCCTCCTGGCCATGGATTTTGCAGCCCATTCCTTTAGGATTTGGGCCTCCCCGCAGACTGGATTAAGGCTATAGGCCGTTGAAGATCTAATGCCTACAGAAGATACAACTGGAAGAAAACCTCAATAACCACACCCTGTTGCTCCTTCATTTTCAGGCATCCCTGCAATCAATTTCTGGTTAGTGGGACACAGCATAGCCCATTTGGCCCGCATGTGTGCCATCGCTACTGGCACAGAAAGCTGCCTGGGGCTCCCAAAGAATGTTGATGTGGTATGAAATGACATGAATTCATGCCCATTGTGATGGCCAGAGCTGCATTACATGCCCCTTCTAATGCATTGGTTGTTCAGCTGGGGTTGGTTCTAAGGAAGGGCATTGACCTAACCTGGAACTTCAAAGAGGACTTTGACAAG
The DNA here is from genome assembly GCF_963506605.1 of Zootoca vivipara. Taxonomy (NCBI): domain Eukaryota; kingdom Metazoa; phylum Chordata; class Lepidosauria; order Squamata; family Lacertidae; genus Zootoca; species Zootoca vivipara. The sequence goes on along the minus strand of NC_083287.1, from coordinate 3,411,103 downwards.
CTTGCTGCCCTATACCCAGACTTAACCTTATTCTGGCCCCAGCTTTTGGAGAGGTGTTGTTGGCGTGAATGTCGTTACCCAGTTGCAATCAATAGTGCTGGAAAGAAAGCTAACCGTGCAGTTGCACAGAAGGTGCAACATTTGAATGGCCATGTGATACAACACCCTGCCATCACTTTTGACCAGGAAGCCTTGTTCCATGATGGTGTTCACCTTTCTGATTTTGGAAATAATCCCCAGGTGAATGATATTGGAGATGACATCAGAGATTGGTTGCAGGCGTGAAGGTGTTGGCAGTGAGCCATTTGGGCTCGAGTGGCGGTTAGGCATTGGGTAAGCCTTTGTTTAATGGTGGGGAGGTTATAGCCTCCGCCTGCCCCTCCTCAATAAGGGCATCCTGCTAAAGGGATCTGGGTGTGTGTGTGGATCCTGTCTGATGCCTGGATGTGCGCTAGGGCCATGCAACAACCCCAACGGGGACGCCTCATTTGATGTAAGTCAAAGGGCTCCTCCTACTGGTGGGTTACCCTTAGTTGGACTCCCTGCAGACAGGCGGGAGTTGAGATATAGTCTGGCTTCACCCAATGCCAAAGCCAAACTGCTCACATCTGTAACCAATAAAGTTGTGGCCTATTTTATCCCATAAACCTAAATACTTGAGTCTGTGTGTTTATTATCAAAGGGAACTTCAGGGCCTGGGGCCTTGACACGCAATTGAGCTGGTAACACAAGAATGACAATGAATCTGTGATTCATTTCCTTTTTATTCAGAATTGAGGTGTTCTGTACATTACAATTTCCTGTTCAAACATCACCTAAGCACACTCTTGTCTTGTGCAAAGTTATGGGAGGCTCTCAATTCAAAATGCAAACACAGCAGGACATCAAACTACCCATATCTGCGTCAGAGCTTGCTCTGTGAGCAACATGTAGAGGCACAATCTTCCTCCTGGGTTCACTATCTCAAACTATTCAGCACTCTACTCATCTTGGTCCCAAGCCTCTGCTTTCTTTTCTGTCACTCTTTGGCTAATAATTAATCACAGCTAACCTGACAGACTTAATATTATATTTATAAGCAAAAACAGTGTTTAGCAAGCCAAATGCAAATATTGGCTTGGCAAAAGTAGGGAGAAGGGGAAGAGGAAGTGGTTCTATGGTCAGTGATTTGCTGTTCACATTTAATTACAAGTTTCAAAAAGCTAAATGAAAAAGCTTGCTTCTCTGACTTCTATAAGCAGCAAAATCCCTAAAGTACCTCCATCCTTGTACATCTATAAAAACAGAAAGACCTGTTCAATCTCGTCTCACCCATCCCTAAGAAGCAGATAACATACTGAAAACAAAACTCCTCCACACAAGATACCTAAAAACCTATGTCTGTGCCAGCTTATTCCTTGCCGTGTAGAGCCATAGTTTTATGTTTCTTCCAGACGACCTTGAGCACAGTTCAAATAAGATTGTCATGGAGCACAACCAACAGATCCCAAAAACTGCTTGCATGTGAATCACAATTTGTAAGCAGCGAACCATGAGGTTTGCAGTTATTGCCTGGAACATGTCTATGACAACCACAGCTGCTCTCTCACTTGAATTTGACTTTGGCAAGCCTTCACTGGGAATAGAATTCCTCAGCTGAGGAGGCTGGTTTTTTTATTGTTATTCATAGAGGGGTTTGTAGCGTAATTTTCTCTTGTGTGTACAACTTTCACTTTGTCTCCACAGCCAGAATGGGATGCTTCATGGCTTCCTCTAGAAGTTTAGGTTTCATGTATGGATCCAGTAGCTAATGGTAGCAACTGGGAAATGTCAAGTGCTACTTCAAACACTGTAGGTGAGAACTCACAGAAAACTGTCTCTTCTGAGAGGAGGAAGAATCTCTTGAAATTGCACTGATTGTACAAGTTAAGCACTTGCATGAACTGTTATTTGTCCAGAAAAGCTTCGTTGGAAAACACCTGCCTGCTTCAGATCAAGTTATAATATAAAAACATACAGAAGATTCCTCCTCCCATCCTCCTAACGGAACAAATCATTTGAACAGAATGGATACATGGACCTTGTATTTTCCACTACACAGATTGTTGGGGAAAGAGTTATGACTTCGAAGTACAGTCTATCACTTCACAGACTCAAAAGGCACGAACATGTCCCTTCAAGTTTTACTGTGGTTTGCTGATTATCTGCACACACGGCAAGGAGAACAATGAGTCATCTTTGAAGGAGAATCCATTTGGAAAGTGGTCTGTAAGCACCTGGGCTCTTGGTTTTATAGTGGGACACCACTGGAATAAAGAACAGCATCTCTCTGCATACACGGGGCAGGGCCACCCTCTCCCATAAATGTCAATACAAAAACAGGAGGGGTGACCAATAAGTGGAAACCTCAGTTAGTCCACTTTTCAGCTAACAGCAGTATCAGATAAAAACAAGTGCATGCTGATTTACAGGCAAAAACCATTTGAAATTTGAAATAAATTTGTTTGAACACCTTCAAAACATTAGTCAGGCTACTACCACTAATGCTCACAGTTGTTTTAAGACATTGTACTGCCTGAAGTGGAGCTTAAGTGGTGCCCCCAAAACTCTTAAAGAGTAAGCAGATCTCAATTCCTGCCTTCATCTTTGAAACTACCCTATGGCAGCCTTTCCCAAGCTTGAGTTGTTCAACTTTTTAATGTTTTACTTATGATTATGGAAAAGTTTTCATGCTGTAGGCTGTTTTCAGCATGGTTTTAACTATGGAAAGATGGCATACAGATAAAATGATGATGATGATGATGATGGATAGTTTAATCATGAGGCATAGCAACTTTCTCCCTCTCCCTTTGTCCTTCTCAGTTATAGCAATAGCTCCTGTATACATTTCATTTTTTCTCTCATGGTTCACTTGCAAATACAACTTTCTCACGCACATTTCAACTTTTAATTTTACTATTTCTATCTCTCCCCCCCCCAGCAATGTACACATCCCCAGTGCAGTACTGCTGTTTATATTTGGGCTAACCCTTGGTAGATTGGTAGCCCTATGTATGCTATGATATAATAGTCAGAGGCCAAAATAAAGAGTCTGTGAGAAAATATTTTTTTATAAACCCATCCAGTTCTCTTCTGACTCTCTGTATCACAACATCGTTGCACGGTGGGAAAATTGCACCTAAGCAAAGCATGCTTACACCTGAAACAACAGAATTTTTAAATTGTCTTTAGTCCATAAAGGTCATGACTTGCTTGCAAAAAAACAACACACTTCATATATTAAAAGATGCTGCTTTATTTAAGCTGGGCAACCTTGCTGTTTTGCTTCCTTATATGCTGTCTCAGGGTCATTTCCTTATTAGCACTCCTTCAACAGTAACTGCAGCTATCAAGCCCCTTTTATTTTATGCCAGAAATATTATTTTTCCCCCTTCCAGCTTTGATAGAGATTAAAAGGAAGAGTATTCCATAGCTCAACATGCCACAGAGAGAACTGTTATTTTGAATTGTGCATGCATTTTTACAAGCTGAACTTATTACCCAAACATAATAAATCATTTCTCTCCTTTGGGGATGCACCTTGACTTCTTTGCATGGGATTTATAAGCAAAGAAACTAAAAAATCTAGTTCCTAGACATCCTTCCTCTCCTTCACAGCCTAACCAAAGAGTAAATGTTGCTGAAGGGTTTTTATACATTTCTGCTACTCTAACTACAATCAGATCAATTACAAAGTTAAACTTTTGTTTATTTAATAAATTCATTTAACTTGAAGTGTTATGATCAGTTTATTAATACAGCTTGCTCCAGATCTAATGCAGAACAAGCTGCAGCCCGGCAAAAGAACACATTACATAGCATTGCCACCAGCAATTTGTAGAAGGGGTGGGGCATTGTCCACATTATTACAAGCACACAATCTACAAGGTGCCAGAGACTATGCCAATGTAGAGGGAGGCGGTCAGCACCACGGAGAGGGGGCTCCAGGATGCAAGGTTGGAGCCCTCGCACCACCCAATTGCGCAGGGGACTGAAATGCAAAGAGGGGAGGTGGAGGCTAGAGGTGTCCAAGTTCTTATGCTGGGGTAGAAACTGGAAGGGGGCACTCCTGGATCTGCTAGTGACTAGGGCAGTCATGGAACTGTTTGCTCTTCACTGTACATAGTATGCACAATAAACCTGTAAATAACCAGGTTGGAGTCCTGCGTGGTTACTCATGAGCAACCACCCCACGATCCTTACACAGGCCAACACAATAGCGGTGTGTCATTTCCCTAAATGATAGGCTATATTTTATTCTAAATCTACCTAAAGACGCTAACTTCCTAGAAAAGATACAGATTATGAATCATTATATGGCTCATTACAATTGGGCAAGCAACACTATAGTATTTCAAAAAGTGCAGTGCAAAGAGACTGTTTGTTTGTTTGTTTGTTTGTTTGTATGCTGCACATGCCCCTCTGGGCAGCACAAAGCATAAGAACATACTTGTACAATAAAAACAAAGAGGAACACTTGGGGGAAGCAAATGCCATTTCCTTTCTCTGCATACTTGCTAACTTCAGTTATTATTCCTGCCACTAATCCCTTAATGAAAAACACAGAAGGCAAAAAACAAAACAAAACTAATAATAACATTACCAGATAAGCCTGCAACGAGCAAACAAATATTCCAGAGAAGTCATTTCCCTAAATGATAGGCTATATTTTATTCTTAATCTACCTAAAGACCCTAACTTCCTAGAAAAGATACAGATTATGAATCATTATATGGCTCATTACAATTGGGCAAGTAACACTATAGTATTTCAAAAAGTGCAGTGCAAATGTGGAAACACATACAGAGAGAGAGACAGATCACTCTACAGGTTTTTGTTGAAAAAAATGCACCACTGAATAAGAATTTCAAAATGGCGCCTAGAAATATCTGTAGAAAGGATTCCATACATGAAAATAAAAATATGAGATATGCTGAAGCTAAAAGAACGGTATAACTAGTTCTGAGTGCCCAGGAGGACTTTGACTTGTTTTTCTCAGAAGGCTGGATGCACACACACCCCCAATACCACACTGCAAACTGATTTTGACACTGAGGGGACTTTCAAAAGCTACAAGGCATCACCAGGTGGTGAAAGTTCAACTGGGCAGCCAAAACCACTGAACACACTTAAAGTAGGTTTTTCCAATGATGACTATCAATTTGACCTTGCATTCTGATGAGATGGCTACTGACCTGCTCTAATGGGTTAAGGGTTAAATATACAGAAAATTTAAAGTACCGGTAACATAAATTGTCAAACCCAAAGAACAGAGGACAGGGTTTGTGGACTGGTAAACAGAAACCTTATTTTCTGTGACAGTTTTCACTGCAAAGAGGTAAAGAAACTGCCTATTGTATTTAATGTGCAACATCATCATTACAGATAGTTCTCCACGCTGTGAAATGGACCTCATTTAAAACGAGGTCACTGATTAAAGTAATGGCTCAAAGGACTTCTACAGTCATACTCTGTGGCCAGAACAGGAGCAGCTGAGTTTCCTCAAGATTCTGATCTCAAGATTTTGTCCACAGGAAGTTCTTGAAGTGTCGAGGTCTGATTTATAGTTATAAAATTCTGGTGTTATTTATTTGCAAGTAGGCTAAAAAGAGTACTGTGTGAGATTCACTGCTTGGGAGACCTGCTGTTTCATGTAATGAAGATATAGGAAACAGGAAAGCGATAACTTACTTTGACTTCCTAATTCTGGACTAGTTACAAAATGCATACAAGTATACAAAGTTTTGTGGTGATGGGGCATAGACAAAAAATTGCAGCTCATGGTTCCTCCTGGCTTTGAAGGGGGGGACGACTTTTTGCAGTACCCTCCAGTGTTGGTCCTCCCTTCAGGCCATGAGGCTCCAGTTTAGATTCTAGAGTCTCTAGCAAGGAACTGGGAACTGGTTCAGAGCTCATGTTGTTATACATAAGCTTAAAAGCCAATAGCTCAGCAGGCTGTATATAAGATGTCTTGGGTCTTCAATACATGAAAAATAATCCACCAGAAATTCACTGGAGTGAGTAGTAAGCAGATTGATTTTTTTTCATTTAAAAGGTTAATCAGTGATCTTGAACTACATGGCTCCTTGAGCAGTGTGTACCTACGGTCACTAAGAGTCATGGTGCTCCCTTCTGTGCTATGCCTCTACATCATGCCCTTTAAAAACTATTGCCAAAGAAACTGCTTCAAAGCTTGTGTATTCATTAACTTTGATGAGAAAAAAAACTAATTAAGTCAGGTGGTATTTTATTAGCTCATCAAGTTATTTTCCAGCAATAAGAGTGCTCCTACCAGAGTGTACCTCAGACAGGTATGAACAAACCTAGTTCTAGTAATATCAAATAAAACTATCTGCACAGGAAATCCAAAAACTGCACTAAGAAAAGCTGAGTCCTACAATTTGTAACAATTATATTTGTATATACCCGTGTTTCTCATATTATAAGACATGTCTTATATTTATTTTTTCCTCAAAAAACACACACTATGGCTTATTTTCAAGGGATGTCTTATTTTTTTCCTCCTCCTCCTGCCGCGGCCGGCATTGCTGCTGCGCCTATCACTATGTCTTATTTTCGGGGTATGGCTTATATTCCTTGAATGCTTAAAAATCCTGCTATGGCTTATTTTATGGGTATGTCTTAAAATATGAGAAACAGGGTACATAATTTAGTTTGGTTTTGCTACTTATGGGGCAAACACTGAAGCTGGCTGTGTTTGCGTGTCACAAGAAGAGCTATACCACATGACTCTTCTGATTGTATATTCTGGTTCTAGTTCTGTTAGCTCACTTGTACCAAATTCATATGGACAATTTTGAACATATTTTACAATTAAGCAACCAGGACCTCTCAGTATTAGGGTTGATGACTTGCGTTACAGATCTCTGCAAATGTCAATGAACTGGACTCTTGCCTCCTCCAACGTCAGCACTGACCAAAATGCAGGTGTTCTGACTAAGCCTGTTTGAATTCTATTTGTGTATCTGTCGAAAGAGAATAAACACTGGTTGTTCTTTTACCATCTCTCTGCAAATGTAAATACTGTATACTAAAAGGCTGCAGAAAATCAAAGTTAGTGGAAAGGGCTGTGTCTATTTGCTTATGGATTTTCTTGCTATACTGTATTGCTAATTCTACTATTTAAAAAATCATGCCGTTTGGAAAGTACCCTTAAACAAAATGGCTGCCACTACCGTTGGCACATTAAATGCAGGAGTGGTGCGCCCTGTTTCGTCACTTGAGGTAAAAAAGTGCCGCTTTGCCCTGCTGCTGCTGCTGCTCCCTCCACCACCAACCTGCTCTTGCCGCCATCTGCTCTGCTGCGGAACCCTGCCCCATCCACTGCTGGTGGAGAAGTGGCCGCCATTGTTGCCGGTTTTGGGCAAGATCAGGACGAATTGGGGTGAAATATCTCACAAAATAATGCGGGATCTTGCCTAAAATGGCTGCGATCTTACCCCAAAATCAGTGCTGGTGGTGTTTCACTGCCAATGGCCGGGGGGGGGGGCAGGCAAGGCACCTATGGGCATGCCACCTGGGGAGCTTCTGCCCCTGAAGCAGCAGCCTCACCTGTCTCATCTGACTGGGCTGGCTCTGATTAAATATGTAAACCTTTTTTTAGAAGCTTAAAAACCAAATAAATGCAACTGATCTGTAGGGGAAAGGAAGGCCATCTATACCACAGTGATTCATGAACACAGAACTTTTCTAGGCAGTATAAAGATTGATTAATGGGTTCAATTCTTGGCATCTCTATGTAAAACAGCCCCAAACAACAGAGCTTGCAAAAACCTACCGGTAGGAGAAATGTTGCCAGTGAGAGTGCTGGACTAAAGGAACCAATTGCATAGTGCAATCAATGTCAAGCATTCAAAACCAGTTGATCAGAAATAACAGTAGGACAGAAAAATGTGTTGCACAATTAAATGAGGACCATGAAGCAATAGCACCTTCAAATCTCTGGGTTCTACTAGTTGTTTGACTCCAGTCTTTGAGCTTGGCTTCAAAATCTGGTCACCACAAGTAAAAATGTTACATGCTACCAGGAAGTAGACAAGGAAAAAATATTGCAATATTTTACCGAATATGACTACTTCCAACAGCTAAGTTGGAATGACATTGGCTGTCTGGCAGCTAGTCTTCACAAGTAAAAAAAAAAATACTGGGTCTAACGCGACTGTTTCTAGGTGAAAGCATTTCCTGAGGAATTTAAAAAGTGAATTAGGATTCATTCAGATTTTACATATCCATGTCACTGGATATTTGTGAAAATAGCCCACAGCACTCTAAAAATGTTTCTCAGCCAACTTGTCATGAATCCACACATTTCCATAGATATCAGTAACATAAATTATGGGAGAGAGTCACTGACCCAGAAGGTAACAAGTCTTAGGCTTTATAGTGTTCTGAGATGTAATATGCTTCCAGAGAGCCACGGGTGAATTGGAAGGGAAGAAATACAATTGCTGGTTGTACACTGAACCAAGAAGTGGTCAATTTGAAGACAACTTCCTACCTATGGCTGTATAGAGATACCTCAAAATGAGGGCCTATAAATCATGATAAAGAATATTGCTCCACCAATGGAGATATACAGGATCCTCCAGAATCATGCCAATATGCACAGCAAATTCCATGGTCCACTGTTCTGCACTACTTAGAAGGCAAGAGGCTCTAAACCAGGCATCCCCAAACTGCGGCCCTCCGGATGTTTTGGCCTACAACTCCCATGATCCCTAGCCAACAGGACCAGTGGTTGGGGAAGATGGGAATTGTAGTCCAAAACATCTGGAGGGCCGAGGTTTGGGGATGCCTGCTCGAAACACTAAATCCAAGAGTAGTGGATAAGTTTAGGAATAAGCTCCTTCAAGAGGAGCATTCATCAGTAATAAGTGCTAAATCTATATGGCCATATGTTTCACCAGCTTAAGTTGAAAATGCAATAAGAAAGCAAGAGTGGAGATAATTTTATCCTCCACTGTATTTCTACTGCAGAACTGCCAATAACACTTTTGGGAGCAATTAAAATGGTGGGTAAGAGGAGAGGAGTAGGGGAAACACCCTTTCCCCAGCACCATTGCCACAAAGTGGGAGTTCCCTGTGGCTAATTAAAAAAAATATTGGGAGATTTGTGTCAAAGAGAAATAGCAATGCAGTAAAGCCATCTTAAAATGGCAGTTCTACTTATCTTGAATATAGGTGTACCGACCTCCCAAAAAAATGGAAGTTCAATGTTTAGAATAACCTCTAACACCACTCCAAAGCTTTGCTATCAGATATGGTTAAACTGTCACCACAAAACTACTCCAAGTGTGAATACAGAAATATGCACTGTTAAACCCATTACACAGTTAAATCACCCACCACTGATTACAACTCTACCAGTGTGACCTACATGCCTAATCAGGTACCACCCACATTAAATCGTAAATGAAAGGAAGTTGTTATTCAAACTAATTGCTCACAAAACAACAAATGAATCACATGCATCTGTAGTCACTCTTACGCCCAGTCTATGAAACCACAAACCAAGAATAGGATGGACTATTCTGCCAATTTCACTCATCTTGAATCAATTTCCTGAAAAACACATTACTTTTTCTAGACAATTCATGACTAGAAGAAATTCTTAAAGGATATCTTATAAACTACAGTCATTACCTCACACTTTTTTCCAGGCAGGGAAGAAGAGAAATCATACAAATGTTTGAAACCTATTCATATGCACATTTCATCATAACCATTTTATTTATTTGATTCCAATTATGAATAGCTTTGGCTAAAATATCTTGAAGCAATTTCACAATAAAAACTTCAAGAATAAAAACAATTAGAACACAACTCTCTCTCTCTCTCTCTGTGTGTGTGTGTGTGTGTGTGTGTGTGTGTAAACAAAGTTAAATCCAATACAAATATAGATGACTGTAAATCATGTTTTGCCTCAGATAAATATGTATTGTATTATTTTGCTATTAGTCTGATTTCTTGTAATATTCAACGTGCTGGGAAAAATAGGTCATCAACTACTCAGTTCCAGCGGTTTGTATAGTTTTTTTAACCTGAGCCAATGGAATTTAACTAACAGAATGAGGAAGAATATAAATCAAAATAAATAAGGATGGTTAATTTTGTGTATCTGCAGTTACTATGGCACTTGCTACATATCTTGGTGAATTATCATTGTAATCTTTAATAGTAGTATAAAGTAACTGAACTATTTTAGATAATACTACATCTGCATATATTTAAATTATTCAACCTTCCCCCAAAATGGTTTTTATTTTTGTATGATTTTAAGATTTCTGGAAATATTGCAGCTCTATTTTTAATTAAATTTGTATACTGCCCTTCATCCAAAGATCTCAGGGTGGTTCACAGCAGAAAAACACAAAATATATAATAAAAGCAAGAACAAAAACGAAACAATAACACCCCTCCCACAAGCTATTAAAATTTGTGCATTATACAGTTACTAGTGGATTTTAGCCCGTTTAAAAACGGGCGCTAGAGGAAGCGGCCTGCCGGGACTGGCTTGGCGGTGGCGGGTCTTCCCGCCACCACCAAGCCAGTTCGCAGCGGGGGCTTTTCGCCGTTTGCCTTCCCCTGAGGGGGAGGCAAACGGCGAAAAACCCCGCCGCGCCGCAATTCGGCTCCGGGACTGGCTTGGCGGTGGCGGGTCTTCCCGCCACCGCCAAGCCAGTCCGCAGCGGGGGGTTTTCGCCGTTTGCCTTCCCCTGGGGGAGGCAAACAGCGAAAAACCCCGCCGCGCCGCAATTCGGCTCCGGGACTGGCTTGGCGGTGGCGGGATGTTCCCGCCACCGCCAAGCCAGTCCGCAGCGGGGGCTTTTCGCCGTTTGCCTTCCCCTGGGGGTGGCAAACGGCGAAAAACCCCGCCGCGCCGCAATTCGGCTCCGGGACTGGCTTGGCGGTGGCGGGTCTTCCCGCCACCGCCAAGCCAGTCCGCAGCGGGGGCTTTTCGCCGTTTGCCTTCCCCTGGGGGAGGCAAACAGCGAAAAACCCCGCCGCGCCGCAATTCGGCTCCGGGACTGGCTTGGCGGTGGCGGGATGTTCCCGCCACCGCCAAGCCAGTCCGCAGCGGGGGCTTTTCGCCGTTTGCCTTCCCCTGGGGGTGGCAAACGGCGAAAAACCCCGCCGCGCCGCAATTCGGCTCCGGGACTGGCTTGGCGGTGGCGGGTCTTCCCGCCACCGCCAAGCCAGTCCGCAGCGGGGGCTTTTCGCCGTTTGCCTTCCCTCGAGGGGGAGGCAAACGGCGAAAAACCCCGCCGCGCCGCAATTCGGCTCCGGGACTGGCTTGGCGGCGGCGGGAAAAAGGGGAGGAATTCCTCCCCTTCTTCCCGCCGCTGCCAAGCCAAAGCGGGCCTCCCTCCGCGCCCGCTGCCGCTTCGGCTTCCTCGGGTTCCCCGAGGAAGCGCCGTCCCATGCCGGAGGTGTGCGGCAAGGCTGCCGGGGGGGGGAGCGCTTCTCTCCCCCGCCGCCTCACCGCGCACCTCCAGCATGAGACTGGGCTTCGGAGCGGCGGTTGGCGGAGCGGCAGTTGGCTGTTCCCTGTGTCCCGAGAGCACGGGTCCAATCCCTGTGTCCCTGGTTGTCCCTCCGTCCAATCCCTGTGTCTCTGGGGGACATGCGCAGTACCCCAGGGACACACGGGACATCTGGACGCAGGGACAACATGGACATTATTATATAGGATTATATAGGACTAGTGGATTTTAGCCCGTTTAAAAACGGGCGCTAGAGGAAGCGGCCTGCCGGGACTGGCTTGGCGGTGGCGGGTCTTCCCGCCACCACCAAGCCAGTTCGCAGCGGGGGCTTTTCGCCGTTTGCCTTCCCCTGAGGGGGAGGCAAACGGCGAAAAACCCCGCCGCGCCGCAATTCGGCTCCGGGACTGGCTTGGCGGTGGCGGGTCTTCCCGCCACCGCCAAGCCAGTCCGCAGCGGGGGCTTTTCGCCGTTTGCCTTCCCCTGGGGGAGGCAAACGGCGAAAAACCTCGCCGCGCCGCAATTCGGCTCCGGGACTGGCTTGGCGGTGGCGGGTCTTCCCGCCACCGCCAAGCCAGTCCGCAGTGGGGGTTTTTCGCCGTTTGCCTTCCCCTGGGGGAGGCAAACGGCGAAAAACCCCGCCGCGCCGCAAATCGGCTCCGGGACTGGCTTGGCGGTGGCGGGTCTTCCCGCCACCGCCAAGCCAGTCCGCAGCGGGGGGTTTTCGCCGTTTGCCTTCCCCTGGGGGAGGCAAACAGCGAAAAACCCCGCCGCGCCGCAATTCGGCTCCGGGACTGGCTTGGCGGTGGCGGGATGTTCCCGCCACCGCCAAGCCAGTCCGCAGCGGGGGCTTTTCGCCGTTTGCCTTCCCCTGGGGGTGGCAAACGGCGAAAAACCCCGCCGCGCCGCAATTCGGCTCCGGGACTGGCTTGGCGGTGGCGGGTCTTCCCGCCACCGCCAAGCCAGTCCGCAGCGGGGGCTTTTCGCCGTTTGCCTTCCCTCGAGGGGGAGGCAAACGGCGAAAAACCCCGCCGCGCCGCAATTCGGCTCCGGGACTGGCTTGGCGGCGGCGGGAAAAAGGGGAGGAATTCCTCCCCTTCTTCCCGCCGCTGCCAAGCCAAAGCGGGCCTCCCTCCGCGCCCGCTGCCGCTTCGGCTTCCTCGGGTTCCCCGAGGAAGCGCCGTCCCATGCCGGAGGTGTGCGGCAAGGCTGCCGGGGGGGGGGGAGCGCTTCTCTCCCCCGCCGCCTCACCGCGCACCTCCAGCATGAGACTGGGCTTCGGAGCGGCGGTTGGCGGAGCGGCAGTTGGCTGTTCCCTGTGTCCCGAGAGCACGGGTCCAATCCCTGTGTCCCTGGTTGTCCCTCCGTCCAATCCCTGTGTCTCTGGGGGACATGCGCAGTACCCCAGGGACACACGGGACATCTGGACGCAGGGACAACATGGACATTATTATATAGGATACAAATAACCTGACGGCCATTTTTACATGCCATATTCACAAATCTTTTAATTAAAGAAACAAGTAAACAGACCTTTTTCATGTGCAATGAAGAGATATGCAATAGGCAAACATTTGCCAAAGCTTTTTGTACTTAATCAACTGAAGTAAACCCAAAGGGCAAACACTGTAAAGGGCAGGAACATACAATTTAAACATCTCCTAAACGTTATGAGAAATGGCTTTTTAAAAGCCAGCACATGCTAGCACAGAACTGGTTGCGCACTGGCCTTTTAAAACTAGATATAAATGGCTGTATGTTGATACCTGCTACATTAAAACAATTTTTTTTAAAAAGTTTTGCTTCATTTCAAAACCTCATTTCATAACCTCTTTAAACAGCAAGTTTATAATTCATCTGTAAGAATGAACAGGAAACCCACCAGATTAGCAAGACTATTTACTAAAACAAGAGTATTTCACAGTTACTTGTTGTGGCATCTGTTTTAATTAAAATAACCAGAAGACTCCCTTGTGCCTCCCCCATTCAAGACATGCCCCATTCAAGTAGCATATCGGATATACTGTAATATAAAAGTAAATGGAGGAGTGAGGTGGGTGTTTAGTTGATCCTATACCAAACTGTGAGGTGTGGGCCCCCCCCTCTGTCAATGGAAATTGTAGTTCCAAATGAATAAATGTTATCACCAGATGTCATCCTTTGGGACTCACATTAGGAACCAGGTTTTCCCTTGCAATGCAGAACGTTGTTCAAGTGCGTGGTAAGCTCAATGAACAGTATGTTCTTTCTTAGTAATGTGAAAAACAAAACATTAAATGGCAAGATTTAAACCCTCAAGTGATATACATTTCCCATTCTGTCTTGGGCCCAGTCTTATTCAACATCTTTATCAATGACTTGGATGATGGGCTTGAGGGCATCCTGAGCAAGTTTGCAGATGACACCAAATTGGGAGGGGTAGCTAATACCCCAGAGGACAGGATCACACTTCAAAATGACCTTAACAGATTAGACAACTGGGCCAAAGCAAACAAGATGAATTTTAACAGGGAGAAATGTAAGGTACTACACTTGGGCAAAAAAAATTGAAAGTCACAAATACAGGATGGGTGACACCTGGCTTGAGAGCAGTACATGTGAAAAGGATCTAGGAGTCTTGGTAGACCAGAAACTTGACATGAGTCAACAGTGTGATGCAGCAGCTAAAAAAAGCCAATGCAATTCTGGGCTGCATCAATAGGAGTATAGCATCTAGATCAAGGGAAGTAATAGTACCACTCTGGTCAGACCGCACCTGGAGTACTGAGTCCAGTTCTGGGCATCACAGTTCAAAGAAGGATACTGACAAGCTGGAACGTGTCCAGAGGAGGGCAACCAAAATGGTCAAAGGCCTGGAAACGATGCCTTATGAGGAACGGCTTAGGGAGCTGGGCATGTTTAGCCTGGAGAAGAGAAGGTTATGGGGTGATATGATAGCCATGTTCAAATATATAAAAGGATGTCATATAGAGGAGGGAGAAAGGTTGTTTTCTGCTGCTCCAGAGAAGCAGACACGGAGCAATGGATTCAAGCTACAAGAAAGAAGATTCCACCTAAACATTAGAAAGAACTTCCTGAGAGTAAGAGCTGTTCGGCAGTGGAATTTGCTGCCAAGGAGTGTGGTGGAGTCTCCTTCTTTGGAGGTCTTTAAGCAGAGGCTTGACAGCCATATGTCAGGAATGCTTTGATGGTGTTTCCTGCTTGGCAGGGGGTTGGACTGGATGGCCCTTGTGGTCTCTTCCAACTCTATGATTCTATGATTCTGATCTCCATTTACAAACACTTGCTTAGTTCTACTATATTGGTCAGGCAGGCAATATAAATATGAAAACGGAACTTGTAGGAATATGTTGTGGAACATGCCAGAAAACTATCACATGTTAAGAGCAATGGTTTTCAAACCTTATACCTCTTGTGTACACTTTCCACATTTGCCTGCCTGCTATAGAAAGCCTCCAAGGGACTCTGAATCATGTCCTAAGGCACACACTCAGTTCATACCATTCCACATGCACTGGGGATAAAACACAGCCAATAATCCTCTGTGACTTAAAACAGCCTATGGCTCTGTTTGTTGGGTTTTGCCTGGATTCTGAGCATGCCACTCGGTACTGGTTTGAGATAGTCACATATTTATACGGTGTATGGTTGCCTTTGTTTAATTTAGCCTTAGAGGGTTCAGCTCCAGTACATGCAAAACCTGCCTGCTTTCTTCCTGCAAAACAGTACTGGAAGAGGACAGTTTGAAGCGAGAAGGTGGTGTCTGTGCTAATGCAGAGCCCATCCACTGGTTTTTAGCTTCCACCAGTGCCTTTTACTCTTTTATTGGGATGCCCTTGTGCTCATGGAATAGCTTTTGAATAGGCCTGGGCGATATATCAATATATCACCCAGGACTGGTATGAGGAACAGGCTGCAATGTCGGCTTCACTCAGCGGTATATCGCTGGTGAAACTGCCCTCGCTCCTCTAGCAAGTGTTGCCAGCAGAGGGACTCGGGAGCAGCGATATATCTCTGGATGAAGCCACCGTCCCACTCTGTCCCACTCTGCCCTCATACTGCGTAGAGGGAGAAAAAAGCTGCATCGGTGAGGCGCCAATACAGCTTGTTCCTCCCTGTGGCAATTTCACCCGGCGCCAATGCAGCTTGTTCTTTCAACATTGCGGTATACTGCCAGACCGCTATGTTTGGCTGGTGATATACCGCAATGTTGAAAACCTGGTACTGTATTGCCCAGCCCTACTTGTGAAGTGTTCCAGACACTATTCTTGTTGATTCACCCCCCCCCAAACAACCCTTCCCATACCTTCCACCCTATTCTGAAGGGTCATCTTGTAGAGGGGGAAATGAGCAAAATCTGGCTTGCCTCTCTTCCATTAAGAGAAGGATCTACTTGATCAAAAGCCCAAAGGTCCCAATATCCCTGCATAATGAACTTGATCCTTGGGCTTGTTACATCTGGATTGCACTCCCACCACAACATCCAATAATAAGCTACCATGAGAAAATGTTTCAGGGGAGGCCATCCACTGAAGCATGACTGCATCCATATATTGTTATGGCAAGTCATAATTAAATGTAAGTCAGATGTTTCCCTAAAATCTGAGTTATGGATGCAAGAATAACCTCTCCTCACTATTCCTCCCTCAGATCTACTTTCCCAGCATGAAAGCAAAGCAATTAAAAAACAAAGAAAAAATGCATCTAGAGTAACCCCATCATCTAACAGCAGTGACACATCTCATCCATGATCAGATCCATGTAGTCCAGTGTTCCTTTTCAAACATCTCTCCACAGGCAAGAACCTTTGTACATCACAGATTCAGGCATATGGTAATCATCAGGCTCTGATAATTAAAAGCATAATATCGGCATAAGGCCTTAAGGCCAACAGTAATTTGTAGCAAAACCTTCAGTATAATAGAAGATTCTGAAAGCATATTTTAATTAATCCACTCAAATGTCTCAGTATTTTAGCTTAAATTTTGCATTGCAGATTTCTGTGAAAGTCAATGAACCCGACTGTCACCAGCAATGACCATGACATGGATGATGTAACTAAGATTGACGGAGTGCCTTTTATCTATCATGTTTAACAAATATTGGATGTTCTTTCGGCTGTAGTTTGCAAAGGTAAGCACACAAAAAAGCTAAAGGAAATCAAAGTTGCTGAGTAAATATGAAAAAGAGCTATTTGTTTATGGATCTTCTTAATGTATTTCCAATTTAGAGTATTTCAAAGCTTTTTAAAATGTTGGGTTGTCATTCTCAGGCACAGAAACACAAAAGTTTTAGAATATCACACCTGCAAATGATCTGTATTGCAATTTTCTCTCTGCTGAGCATAACAAAGTGGTGATTTGCTTCTTTCAAAACCCTGTCTTTTATCAGAAGACTATGCTTTCCAGCATTTTCAATATTGCTTGCAGAGATATCTAATGATGATGATAATGAGCTAAGCCTGCTTTTAATTGAATTTGCTTGAGGTTGAAATTGTTTGGATGACTGCAAGTCTCCAACATAGGTAACTAGAAATCATTTTATAATCTCAGCTAATGAGAAACCCAAATAGTGAAGATTTTGAATATTTCACACTTTACCCGAAATCTGTATGCTCTCCCCAAAAGAAATCATTAGCAATAAAGTTAATTGCTGCACAATTTCCAATAGTTTTTTTTTGCAAGATATCCATTCATACTGGTATTTTTCAAATGATAACTTTAGTTTGCCAACTCATCATACTTTATCTCCCTCTTACCAATTGACTAATGTATTTTAGGGATTACATCTTGATAAATTCATTGCTAGAGATGTTGTCTGATATTTTAACACCGCAATGAAGACAGATCAAGCACATTATTCCCTTACATAGTCAAGATGTGCAAATATTATCTCCATTAATTTCAAATTAACAGCATGGGTATAAAGGGCACTGTATTTCTGGAATTATTATTAAGCCTTAGGATAAAATATTCCACTCTTTGTGTATTGCACGATAGTAATCCCAAAATTTAGCAATACCTATACCAAGTTCTTGTGCTACTATTCCTATTGTTCCAAAATAAAAAGAAAAGCCTCTTAATATGTAGTTTACAGTTTGAAATAATGACCTCACATGGTTCGGGAGAAGGAAAGAGTCACCTTTTCAATGCCTGCCATCTGAAGTGCCAAAGAGTAATTTGAAGGGCTAAAACCCAAAAAGAACTTCCAATTGTCGAGAAAATGAGCTAAATTTTAGCATTATAAAGACCCTTATTTAGAAGAAATCCTGGGTCTTTTATTTTGGCTGTCAAGAGACTACAGAGGATATATTTTAAGTGTCAGTTTGTTCCACGGGGATACAACAGCCCTCAAGGATAGTGTGTGCTATTTATCCACATGTCAAAGTCCAAAGTGTTCCACTATATTGTAATTTGTACTGTAAAGATGTACTACTACTCTTAACAAAACAAAATGCACATGAGCCTTTTAATCTGAATTAACAGCAGCTTAGCTACTGAATTTAAAATGCCCCTGAAATGATCATGGAGTGCAGATGCCCACAAACTTTCTTTCTTTTTTTAATTATGTTTTTATTTATTTTGAGATAAATTTTGAGAAATCAATTGTTACGACAGTAAAAAACAACAACAACTTGTCCTGACAAAATTACGGACTTTCATCATGCCATGTGTTAAAGTTTTATTTGATTACTCTAAGGATCACGCCACATTTTCCCATGAGTGCTGGGTGGATTCCTGCTAGAGTCTGAACAATTTATGTATTTCAATAAACATTTGCCATCCTATATAATAATGTCCATGTTGTCCCTGCGTCCAGATGTCCCGTGTGTCCCTGGGGTACTGCGCATGTCCCCCAGAGACACAGGGATTGGACGGAGGGACAACCAGGGACACAGGGATTGGACCCGTGCTCTCGGGACACAGGGAACAGCCAACTGCCGCTCCGCCAACCGCCGCTCCGAAGCCCAGTCTCATGCTGGAGGTGCGCGGTGAGGCGGCGGGGGAGAGAAGCGCTCCCCCCCCCCGGCAGCCTTGCCGCACACCTCCGGCATGGGACGGCGCTTCCTCGGGGAACCCGAGGAAGCCGAAGCGGCAGCGGGCGCGGAGGGAGGCCCGCTTTGGCTTGGCAGCGGCGGGAAGAAGGGGAGGAATTCCTCCCCTTTTTCCCGCCGCCGCCAAGCCAGTCCCGGAGCCGAATTGCGGCGCGGCGGGGTTTTTCGCCGTTTGCCTCCCCCTCGAGGGAAGGCAAACGGCGAAAAGCCCCCGCTGCGGACTGGCTTGGCGGTGGCGGGAAGACCCGCCACCGCCAAGCCAGTCCCGGAGCCGAATTGCGGCGCGGCGGGGTTTTTCGCCGTTTGCCACCCCCAGGGGAAGGCAAACGGCGAAAAGCCCCCGCTGCGGACTGGCTTGGCGGTGGCGGGAACATCCCGCCACCGCCAAGCCAGTCCCGGAGCCGAATTGCGGCGCGGCGGGGTTTTTCGCTGTTTGCCTCCCCCAGGGGAAGGCAAACGGCGAAAAGCCCCCGCTGCGGACTGGCTTGGCGGTGGCGGGAAGACCCGCCACCGCCAAGCCAGTCCCGGAGCCGAATTGCGGCGCGGCGGGGTTTTTCGCCGTTTGCCACCCCCAGGGGAAGGCAAACGGCGAAAAGCCCCCGCTGCGGACTGGCTTGGCGGTGGCGGGAACATCCCGCCACCGCCAAGCCAGTCCCGGAGCCGAATTGCAGCGCGGCGGGGTTTTTCGCTGTTTGCCTCCCCCAGGGGAAGGCAAACGGCGAAAACCCCCCGCTGCGGACTGGCTTGGCGGTGGCGGGAAGACCCGCCACCGCCAAGCCAGTCCCGGAGCCGAATTGCGGCGCGGCGAGGTTTTTCGCCGTTTGCCTCCCCCAGGGGAAGGCAAACGGCGAAAAGCCCCCGCTGCGGACTGGCTTGGCGGTGGCGGGAAGACCCGCCACCGCCAAGCCAGTCCCGGAGCCGAATTGCGGCGCGGCGGGGTTTTTCGCCGTTTGCCTCCCCCTCAGGGGAAGGCAAACGGCGAAAAGCCCCCGCTGCGAACTGGCTTGGTGGTGGCGGGAAGACCCGCCACCGCCAAGCCAGTCCCGGCAGGCCGCTTCCTCTAGCGCCCGTTTTTAAACGGGCTAAAATCCACTAGTATGTTATAAAAGGAATATGTGTTTGCACTTTGCCGCTCTCACCTGGCATGTTAGCTTCTGTTATACCAAGAATCAATGTTCAGAGCCTTGGGACCGCTCTGGTCGAGGGACAGCGGATGAGCGGCTCAGCGAGACGCCCAGGCGCCGCCCCAGCCAGCAAGAGGAGAGACCTCTCCTTCCGGCACCTGAATTGAGGCGCGCGCCCACACGTAGGGCTAAGGGGCGCTGTTTCAGGGTGCCCAGGCTTCTATGCTGGCCCCGAAGCAGAAGGATACCATTGCCGGGTTCTGAAAGTGACTAGGTGGTCATGTTTTCTGCTATCTCTGCACTGTAACTAGTATGCACAATAAAACTCTTAAAGACAGTGCGGACTGGAGCGTCTTTACTCGAGAGTAGCCACAACAACCCCCTGACAGTAGGGTACTGTGAAGGAAACAAACATAAGCTGAACAAATGCCAACAAATTCTTTCTAAGAATCAGAACTTGCATTTTAGGACTTCCTCACCCCTCACCCCAAGCACTCTGACTGGAAAGTGAGGGCTAAGATTCTAGCCCTGGATTGAAAGCTAGAACTCTCAATGAATGAAGTCAAACTCCCCTCTTCCCCCTTCCCTGGTGTTCTCTTTATATGGTGCTGTAATGAATTATTTCAACACTTTAGAGACAGTCAGCCTAGCTTTAGAGACATAATTTTTTAGTTTTAGATCTGCAAACATTGCTCGAAAAAGATTTGGGTCAACCCCAACCATTCTGCAGCAACCTGTAGCTACATTGACCTTGGCACAAATTGGCCTGATTAGGTGTGTGATTCCGACAAATTGGTTGCACAGCCCTACTAATTAGCAGGGGCTTGTTTCCAACTCTTTCCAATCCTTTAGCGTCTGGAAGGAGCTATACCGTGTTTCCCACATTTTAAGACACCGTCTTATTGCTTTTTTCCCTCAAAAAACCACAGGGTGGCTTATTTTTGGTGGCATGTCTTATTTTTTTTACGTTATTACAGTTTTTACAGCACCTTAAGGTCTTCTTAGCCGGGCCAGGCTGCTGGCTCGGGGCACTGCTGGGCACTGCGCGCCATGCTGCTGGGCTGTCTGAGCGCTGCTGGGCGCTTTGAGCAGCTGGGCGCTCCGCGCGCTCCAGCAGCCATTTCCAGGCGGCGGGACGGCGACGGCGAGGCCGCTGGCTCTGGCGCTGAGCTCCGGGGCTGCTCGGCGTTCCGCGCGCTCCAGCAGCCGTTTCCGGGCGGCGGGGCGGCGGAGCGTCGGCGGCCGGGTGGAGGCGAGGCCGCTGGCTCTGGCCCTCAGCTCCGGGGCTGCTGGGCGCTCCGCGCGCTCCAGCAGCCATTTCCGGGTGGCGGGGCGGCGGCGGCGGCTGGATGGAGCTGAGGCCGCTTGCTCTGGCGCTCGGCTCCGGGGCTGCTGGGCGCTCCGTGCGCTCCAGCAGCCGTTTCCGGGCGGCGGGACGGCGGCGGCTGGATGGAGCTGAGGCCGCTTGCTCTGGCGCTCGGCTCCGGGGCTGCTGGGCGCTCCGTGCGCTCCAGCAGCCGTTTCCGGGCGGCGGGACGGCGGCGGCTGGATGGAGCTGAGGCCGCTTGCTCTGGCGCTCGGCTCCGGGGCTGCTGGGCGCTCCGTGCGCTCCAGCAGCCGTTTCCGGGCGGCGGGACGGCGGCGGCTGGATGGAGCTGAGGCCGCTTGCTCTGGCGCTCGGCTCCGGGGCTGCTGGGCGCTCCGCGCGCTCCAGCAGCTGTTTCCGGGCGGCGGGGCGGCGGCGGCTGGATGGAGCTGAGGCCGCTTGCTCTGGCGCTCAGCTCCGGGGCTGCTGGGCGCTCCGTGCGCTCCAGCAGCCGTTTCCGGGCGGCGGGACGGCGGTGGCTGGATGGAGCTGAGGCCGCTGGCTCTGGCGCTCGGCTCCGGGGCTGCTGGGCGCTCCGCGCGCTCCAGCAGCCATTTCCGGGTGGCGGGGCGGCGGCGGCTGGATGGAGCTGAGGCCGCTTGCTCTGGCGCTCGGCTCCGGGGCTGCTGGGCGCTCCGTGCGCTCCAGCAGCTGTTTCCGGGTGGTGGGACGGCGGCGGCCGGATGGAGGCGAGGCCGCTGGCTCTGGCGCTCGGCTCCGGGGCTGCTGGGCGCTCCGCGCGCTCCAGCAGCCGGTTCCGGGCGGCGGAACAGCAGGCCTCCTCGGCCAGGCAGAAGCAGGGCCGCTGGCTCCGGTGCTCCTGGGTGCTCCAAGCTGCTGGGCTAGAAACTAGAAACTGGGCTAGAAGCAACAGAGGCCCGGCCGCTGGCTCAGCTCTCCGCCCGCGCTGCTGCAGGCATGGAGATACACTATGTCTTATTTTCGGGGTATGGCTTATCTTTCGCAAATGCTTAAAATTGCTGCCCTGGCTTACTTTATGACTACGTATTAAAAAGGGGGAAACACGGTACTAAAAACAGTATGGGCCATAACAATAGAAACTACTGAACAGCTTTGCATAAGTGGGTGCAAATATTCTACAGCTGAGGCCTCTTGGGTTTCCAATTTTACTATATTTGCCGAATCTCTTTGCTGTATCAAACAGCTATTAAGCAGATGAATTTTCTCTCAAGATACTATTGTCATTGTTCACTGTAGCTTCTAAAAATGCCTGTGGGACCCACTCCAATGCAATGGGTGTCCATCTTTAGAAAAGCACCATCAATTTCTGCTCTGGGAATTCAAAGTCTGCAGGATAATCTAAACAAGCAGCATGAAGTAAAATATGGCAATGAAATATGTATTTCCTCATTGTTTGATTACCCTTCTTCTCCCTGCAGCAACTTTAGCCAAAATAGGCATTTAATTTTTGCTCTTCTAAAATAAACCATGGTGACTGATTTTTAATTGGTTTGATACTGTTGCTGTGGGAACATCCAAAGGAGTGAGACTGGGTGGGATTCCTATTTATAAAATCTGCCTTCTCTTTTTATCCTGTTGCTTTCATCTGATTATATATGATTTGCAAGCCTTTAGGGTCAAGGAACTGTGCCTTTTCATATTTAATTTAACCATTTTGCTTAAATAACAGTGTTAAACAAAGAAACTGCTACATCATCTCCAAATGAATATTTATAAATTCTCATTCATATAATACCATAGTATAGCTGCTGCTTATCCAATGCTAAATCCATGAACTTCCGGTAATATTTAGAAGAACCTGTGCAGAAATTTAAGTTTTAAAGTTTGAAGAAATTTTTAAAATTGTATTTTTAAGCTGTATTTTGTAAGACCACAAAGCAGTGGCAACCCTGCCCACAATGCCTCCCTCCTGAGGAAGGTCAAGACAGCCCACATGGACACAGTCTGTGCAAGTGTTGGGTGGGTATGGAGGAGGGAGGTGCAGCCGCAGTGGGTGGGTAGGAGGAAGAGTGATAGGCAGCTGTATCAGCTGACTGCCTAACTGCAGATTGTAGCTGACCTATTAATTGCCGCAGGAGTGGCCAGCCCTATGGGCAGTGGATTGGAAAGGATATGGAATTCACCCTCATTCTACTGCATGGAACCAGTTCAGTAAAAGCTGAATGTGCAAGTTTCAGCTTTCTCCACCAGTTTGCCATCAATCCCATGTGGTCTCCAGCAGTAACTGGTGGGGGGTGGTGCTTATTGTTTCTTTTGGACAGTGGAAGTGGTAGAAGGCCAAGTAAACTATGACCATTAGATAACAGGATTATTGCACTGTACAACTTCCTGAACAGCAAAGGAAAACAGAGACAGCCTTGTTCCAGCCTGAAGGAAAGGAAGCATAGGCCAAAGACTATGTATGTAGGCAGCTGAAATGCCTTTGACTGTGTTGGCTCAAATAGGCTTTTAGAAAGAGATGCATTTTGTGCAGCTGAAGGGGAAGGGACAAGATGCAAGTGTACTATGGGGCTGATGAGATCCACATATTTCACACACCACTCTTAGTCACTGCACCAGCTGCGTTCAAAGTTCCTAAGCTGCACTTCACTTCACTAATGACGCTGGCAGCAAAATATAGGGATGCTGTAAACTAAGGCAAGAGGAAAGGAACCAGTCAGGGGGTGGGTTGAAGATGGAGGAAGCAGCAGCAGAAAAGTTCCATGAAAATGTACCATATCTGTTTATGAAATAAACTGGCAAGAGAAAGTGGGTGTAGGTGAAGATAATTACTCAAGCACACACACCTGCAATACATCACACCAAGAACTAAGTAAGGACCCCAAATACCCTGACATTCCTGGTTTAAAGCTAAAGGCCTATATATATATATATATATATATATATATATATATATATATATATATATATATATATATAAAACCCTGTCAGATAATTCAAGACACTTTGCCTGTATCTCTACTATTTTTTCTGGTACTAAATGAAATTTACACTAGTAATTCCAAAACGCTAAACCAGGTCACACCAATATGCTGTGAGAGGGCTGCTAAGGGACTGTGTGAGAAATAAATTAAAAGCTGCTGTGAGCCCAATGTACCATCCATAGATGAGGCATAGATGACAGGAAAAAAACAACCTGCCCTGTTCCTGCATCAGGTTTGAGCATGCTGTAGAAGGCCCTTTTGAGGAGACAGCTATTGTGTCTCTATGTAAGAGTGTAGGAGGGAGTCGTGCCTACATCTGGCTAAGATATCACAAGTTTGGGAAACGCTATTCTATGCCACATGCTTTTGTTTGATTTGCTCATTGCCAACAGCTGAATGGGGGTTGAATAATTTCAATTGCAACTGTACATTGTTCAATGCAAGATTCATTAGCATTTATGTTTTCAGTTTCTGAATTCAGTCAGTTTAACCTTATACTAATTTTTCTAAGGTTGTGATTTTCTCTTCTTATCTCATTATATCCCCTTCTATGTACACGTTTCACAGAAAATAAGAGAGGTTTAAATCATTTTAAAATGTAAATTACGTTAAAACGCAATAAAGAATCTTTAGGGTGATTTTGTGTAAGGAAGTATGTGTAAATTACTTCCAAATCTGGAAATGGTAGATCTCTCCCAAAGATGAAATTCCACTGATAATTCTGCTCACTAAGAAGACTCTACAGTGCAATTCTTTCTGTCCATGTCATGATACATGCTCTTGTATAGCAGGCTGTTTTAGTTCAGGGTATCGGTCCATCTACCCACTGTTGTCTACTCTGCCTGGCACAGTGAGAGATCTGTCTCATTGCCAGAGATTGCATCCCTGGATTTTGATATATTCTCAGCATACAAGTGCCAGTCCTTATGTAGCCAAAAGGGAACCATTCACAAACAAGAAGAGGTATCAACAGACTCAGGAGAGTCCCAAGATTCACGAGTACAAAGCATTTTTAGGAAACAAATTTAAAGCTGGGTAGGGAAGGGACCCCTGACCATTAGGTCCAGTCGTGACCGACTCTGGGGTTGCGCGCTCATCTTGCATTATTGGCCGAGGGAGCCGGCCTACAGCTTCCAGGTCATGTGGCCAGCATGACAAAGCCGCTTCTGGCAAACCAGAGCAGCACATGGAAACGCCGTTTACCTTCCCGCTGTAGCGATTCCTATTTATCTACTTGCATTTTGAGGTGCTTTCGAACTGCTAGGTTGGCAGGAGCTGGGACCAAGCAACGGGAGCTCACCCCGTCACAGGGATTCGAACTGCCGACCTTCTGATGAGCAAGCCCTAGGCTCGGTGGTTTAACCCACAGCGCCACCTGGGTCCCTTTGGTGGGGACCACCAAAAAAGTACAAAACAGACTGAACATGCTCAGTGATCACAGAAGGATGACTTCTAGGGATGGGTGAATTTGTCATTTTCAGTTTCACGTAGTTTTTTTATTTTTCCAATCTTCAGTTATCCATGTTTCCACATCAGTTTGTGATTTTTTAGAAAGTCCCCATGAAAATTCACCAGAATTTTAGTGTGAATTCTTCCTACTACCTGTATACACATTTTTACACAGCAATTTCCCTTAACATCTTGTATATGATTTTCACTAATGTATGAGCTAATGTATGAGTATATACATTTTGTGTGGATGGAGAACAACAATGCAAAATGCAGAGGACCGCAAATTTCAAAGGATGAGAAGCGCTGGTTAGAAAGGTTCTCCTTTAAATGTGAACTGAATCAATTTTTCCCCTGCTACGTACTAAAACTACTGTGGGGAAAGGGAAAGTGGAAGACTGGGTGGGAGGGAAAATAGAATATTCCTAAACAGGAGCAACATTGCAACACACTGCAACATTTTATTGCATGCCTCACTTCTCTACTTGCTTAATTCTGCTTATCCTTTCCTGTTTGCAAGGTCCCCATTTGTGCCTTAGCACACTATAGGACAGGGGTGGGGAACCTTTGGCCCAGCAGTCTTGCTTCACAGCCTCCTAGAGTGCTTTTGCCTGGCTGGAGTGTGGCTTAGAACTCTGATAATGACTTTTGCTTGTCTAGACAGATAACAGAGAGAGGAGTGTGCAGAAACTATCCTGCTGTACAAAAGATAAAGTTCACATTCATTGCTTTGCCCACTACCCCCAACCCCTGCTATTGGGCATGGAGAAAGCAAACCCTGTGAAATACGAGTTTATGACAAGCTGTGCCAATTTTAAAATGAATTTGTCTCAGCAACACTTTTGGGCCCCTCAGTTGTAAAGATATAAATCTTCCCCACTATTTTTACATAAGTCGGGGCATAGTACCTTAAGAGCCTACAGCATTCATCTCATATATGGCAACACTGTCAGATATGCTAAAGCGCCCTTTTGTGCCTCATGGTTCAACTTTATATGAAATAAATGAAGGGAGAGTGGACTCAAGGTCAGGCACTCTTTCTAGATGTCTGTTCACATCACAAAATTTGCAGCAGATCTATACAGGTTTCTGCCCATACATACAGCTCAAACCCTCAAGGGATGCACTGCAGCACTCCTTCTCAACCCATTTTAACCTCTCTTTCTGAAATGTCCAAAAGAGCATTGTCTCTACAGGATTTTTAAAAAAGGCATGAACTGCTGCACGAAACAGTTATGCTGAAGCCAACATGCCATGAAGACAATCTGATGGAATGAGAGCAAATCCAATTCTTTTGAGCAATTAAAGGAGGATGGGGAAAACAAACATTTTAATCTAAACTTCCACTACATTTCTATACTCTTCAAAAAAAGGTGAATGTTTTTTAAGATAAGATAAATACTTTATTGTCATTGTACATAGTACAATGAAATTGAATGCCATCCCATAAAAAACAAAATAAAAACACAATTACAGACACAGACACACCCATCACAACTCCCCGGGATCATATTATTTAGTTACAGCATTTAAGATGGTTATAGCTCTTGGATAGAAACTGTTTTTTAATCTATTCGTTCTTGATTTAATTGTTCTGTATCGCTTGCCCGAAGGCAACGGTGCAAAAAGACTATATCCAGGATGAGATGAATCCTGTAAAATAATATTAGCTTTTTTAAGGCAACGGGAGTTGTATAGTTCTTCCAGAGATGGGAGAGGATGACCGATAATCTTTTGGGCTGTGGTTATGACCTTCTGGAGCACTTTCCTATCCATAACTGTGCAGCTGGAAAACCAAGCACAGATACAGTATGTAATAATGCTGTCTATGGAGCCTCGGTAGAAGGACACCAGCAGTTTCTCACTCAGCTTGTTCTTTTTTAAAAGTCTGAGGAAATACATTCTCTGCTGGGCCTTCTTTACCAGAGCAGTGTTATTAGCGCTCCAGGTCATACTCTGCTCGATGGTAACACCCAAGAACTTAAATACAGCCACCCTCTCCACCTGGTCCCCGCCAATATACAGGGGCTGAATGTCCGCCTTTTTCTTCCTGTAGTCCACCACCAGTTCCTTGGTCTTGGCAGTATTGAGGACCAGATTCTTCTCTCCACACTAAACACAGAGCCGCTCCACCTCATCCCAATAGGTGGACTCATCCCCCCCCCCCGGAAATGAGCCCCACCACAGTGGTATCATCAGCAAACTTGATGATTTTGTTGCTGGAGTGGATAGCTGTGCAATCATACGTATAGAGCAGGGGTCAGCAACCTTTTTCAGCCGTGGGCCGGTCCACTGTCCCTCAGACCATGTGGTGGGCCAGAGTATATTTTGAAAAAAAATATGAATGAATTCCTATGCCCCACAAATAACCCAGAGATGCACTTTAAATAAAAGCACACATTCTACTCATGTAAAACATGCTGATTCCTGGACCGCGGGCTGGATTGAGAAGGTGATTGGGCCTCATCCGGCCCATGGGCCTTAGGTTGCCTACCCCTGGTATAGAGGGTATACTCAACACACCACCCTGTGGGAAGCCGGTGTTAAGGCTAAGGGCTGTGGACATATATGACCCTACTCTAACCCTCTGGAAGTGATCTGACAGAAAATTCAAAACCCAGAGACAAATGGAGTTAGGAAGTCCAAGCGCCTCTAGTTTGAACATCAGTCTAGGGGGGAGGATAGTGTTAAAAGCAGAGCTAAAATCCATGAAGAGCAGCCTCACATAACTCCCTGGCTGCTTCAGGTGTTTGTTTTTCTGAGCCACTTACAAAATGAAATAGCCCCATGTTTCCTACCCTGAGCATCATGAAGGAAAAGTGGGATACTAACACTGCTTACTCATGAATGGCCTAGAATTTAGCACACTCTTTTGCTGAATGGATATGCTTATCACAACGAACATGTGAGTCCGTGAATATTCGTATATGTGTACAGTATTTGGGAGTTCATTCCGTACAGTTAAATATCATGTGGAAGGAAGAGCACTGCTGCACACCTGCATGCCTCACCTCTGCCACCACAGCATCTTCTCATCAGCGTATTTGGGGATAATGCCTGTGAAGAGGAATTAGCCATACGCACATAGGATTCCCTGTGATTTGGAACATTGGACGGTCAGGGTTCCAAATCACAAGGCTATGCACATGCAGCTGGCTGCCCTCTACAGACACTGTTGTTGTTTCGTCATTTAGTCGCGTCCGACTCTTCGTGACCCCATGGACCAGAGCATGCCAGGCACTCCTGTCTTCCACTGCCTCCCGCAGTTTGGTCAAACTCATGTTTGTAGCTTCAAGAACACCGTCCAACCATCTTGTCCTCTGTCATCCCCTTCTCCTTGTGCCCTCCATCTTTCCCAACATCAGGGTCTTTTCCAGGGAGTCTCCTCTTCTCATGAGGTGGCCAAAGTATTGGAGCCTCAGCTTCAGGATCTGTCCTTCCAGTGAGCACTCAGGGCTGATTTCCTTCAGAATGGATAGCTTTGATCTTCTTGCAGTCCATGGGACACCTGTCCTCAAATGCATGGTAGTTGGAGACAGAGCCAATGTGATTCTATGTGACCGTTAATCAGAAGGGAGTGAATGCCTAAATACAGCTCGAGTAGAGAAGGTACACACATTCTAGCTTGTGTGCCTGTTTTTCCCTCTTGTTAAAATATACTTTATTTAGAATCTAAAGAATATCACAATATATTCAGAAGAGTAAGTTAAATTTGCTTATTATTACCTTTTAATAGTTTCTTTTGATAGTATTTATGGCTATTGCAAGTTATTCTCTTGTCTAAAAACTGGTAATGTTGGAAGAATATAGGCATGTATACATGTCAGGAGAAGGAGAAGGGTACACTGTACAACCAAAAGCCATATATGGAGTTGGGCATAACTGGTGCCATTTGCAGACATAAGCCTGATTTAAGCATGACACCAGATAGGCACCATTACATCTCAGTCAGATTAACTTGCCTACATTTGAAGCATTGCCATCCCATGAGTTCAAGCCCATATTGGAATGCTAATGCTGACATGCTCAGGATCCAGTGTCTCAATTTACCTGCAAGGTTAAGATTGCAGCATAAGTCATTTTTTTTCTGCACACACATCATCACATTTAAAATTTGGTTGTAGTTATGCTTTTTAATCTAGTCCATGCTGCATTTACTGGAATCCTTGTTTTGTCTCTTGTCCATGAAGCATACCTGCCAAGTTGCTGTCAGAGAAATAAGGGACCGGGCCGGAAATAGCAGACCGGAAGTAGCACTGCCACCATTTTGGAACTGGGCGGAGCATGCTCAGAAGTGACTTTTGATGCTGCTTTGCCCAGTTCCAAAATGGCCGTCGCGCCAGACGTTGCACTGCAGCCATTTTGGAACTGGGCAGAGCAGCATCAAAAGTCGCTTCTGAGCATGCTCCACCCAGTTCCAAAATGGCCGCCGCGCCAGAATAAACCGGGGAAAAACAAAAAAAATCGTTTTTTCAGCTAGGAACAGCTGGAAAAATGGGGATTTCCCAGGGAAAACGGGAGACTTGGCAGCTATGCCATGAAGACAACTGAAGACATACCCAGTTTTGTGGAGAAACCGACACAACATGCTATGTTTTCATCAACTGAATTCAGGTACAAGGAAGAATTTCCATCCTCTCTGTTATATTAAGCAACAGTTTGTACAAATAATAGTTAGAAATTATAATGCAATATAAATAACTCTTCCTACGAAGAGAAAACTGTTGCTACAATCCTACACCCAAGTTCACATACATTTAAGCAGTACCAAATTGGCCTATTAATTAACAAACCATAAATTCGTCTGAAAACAGCACTGCTCTTCCTGGAGAGTGCTTTGTTCTCCAAATCAGCCATGGTATAATAAATGATACCATACAAATGTTCTGTTGAATTTTACTACCACATAAAGGAGTTTTAAACATTAACACTCTGTAATAATGCTTAGCCTAATATGTGGACATGCTTTTCAAAACTGATTTTATAAAGCTGCATTGCATCTGTTTTCCCACACTCCCTTCAACATACATAACAAAGTTAGCAGATTACTTGCACTGTGGCTATGTTTTGCTCAGGACTTTCTGCTTGCATACCACAACAGCAGTGCTTGTTCAGATACTTTTGTCCTAATATCACAGAGCTAGAATGGGGTGAGGGAGCAGAGAAACTATTTTATCTCAAATACCGTGTTTCTCCTAAAATAAGACACGTCTTATATTTATTTTTCCTCTAAAAAAACACATCACGGCTTATTTTCGGGGGATGTCTTTTTTTTTAATTACCGGTAAGCATGGTACAGCATTATTAAGTACGGGGCTTTCTTGTGCCGCCTGCTGAGCCTGCTGCTGGGTCCCAGGGCTTCACGCGGCACGGCTGAGGCTGCTGCCGGGTCCTGCCGGGTCCTGCAGCTTCGCGCGCCGCCCGCTGCCGGGTCCCTGGGCTTCACACGGTGCAGCGCGGCGCGGCTGGGGCTTTGCCCCGGCACCTGAAGCATTCGGATCATTGGTCGACCGCGTCACTGGACGATTCCCTCTCCCCTTTTAGCTCTCTCTCCTTCCTCCACCAGCCCTTACCTTCACCTCTCTTCCATTTGTTTTGTTTTTGCAGCGTTTTTTTTTACAGGCATCCGTGGAGCAAGAGCACGCTGCCGCGAGCGCTCACGGCTTCTCGAGCACTGGCGGGGTGGCCGCGCAGGCAGGGGACTCCCAGCAGCTCGGAGCTGCTGCTGAAGAGAGCGCACACGCCGCACAAAAACGTGGGGTGCTGTTTTTGTGCGGTGTGTGCGCTCTCTTCAGCAGCAGCTCCGAGCTGCTGGGAGTCCCCTGCCTGCGCGGCCACCCCGCCAGTGCTCGAGAAGCCGTGAGCGCTCAGGAAGCTGTGCTTGGAGTCCGCCCCTACATCGCCTGGGCGGGCGCTTCTCCGCCGATCAGCTGGAGAGCGGCGGTGTGTGCGGTGTGTGCGGCTTCAGCAACGAAGCAGCCTTTTCTCTGACCTCCTAGGGGGCTTTCTGCGGAGCTTCTTCTCGGTTGGAGACGCCTGGGGGCTAACTCCAGCAATGGCTGCGTTGGAGCGCTCACGCTCCCCCTTTCATTTGAGGCTCCTTTCTTGCAGCTCCTCGTGGCGTTGGACGGCATCGGGGCCAGAAGGATCAGCCGCTGCTTACTTGTTTTTTGCGCGCGTGCCCGATTCTTCCACAGGGGAGTTCCAGGGTCTCCTGCTACGGCCTCACAGCATTTCCTCCTGCCCAGGAGGGTCCCGCGAACGTCAGGGTCGGGTAGGTACCGGTACCCCCAACACGTCTTATTTTGGGGGGATGTCTTATTTGTTTTTGGCTTTAAAAGATCGTGCCATGGCTTATTTTAGAGGCACGTCTTATTTTAGGAGAAACACGGTAATATCCAGAGTGTGTGCAACTGCATAGGGAGAACAATATTTGTAGGCTGCCTCTACAGTTTCGTTGGCCAATAACAAAATAATAGAAAGCAATATCAACCATGATTCCCCCTTGCAACAATACCTGCTCATTTCTGCTAGCAAGATATTCACCCACATTTTATTTTATCTCTTCTATACCACATATCTATTTTGAAAAAGGATGAACTCCACTAAAGGGGCTGTATCGAAAGAAAACAAATCCCCGGGGGCAGGAGGAACACAACTTAAAACAAAAATACATGTGTGAGACAAAATACCGAGGCATCTCGCCTCACTATTTGATAATGCATTTTCTCTAAAATATTTATTATTTTTACACTGTATTCCAGCTATTTTGCAGACTAACATGTAACTCATAGCGACAAGCAGCTGCATAGATTCCATGAGTGCACTTTATGCTTCCCCTGATCCAACGAGGGAATGATAAATTCTCTCTCTCTCACGCGTG
The DNA here is from genome assembly GCF_963506605.1 of Zootoca vivipara. Lineage (NCBI taxonomy): Eukaryota > Metazoa > Chordata > Lepidosauria > Squamata > Lacertidae > Zootoca > Zootoca vivipara. The sequence continues at coordinate 3,378,802 of NC_083287.1, read as the reverse complement.
CGCACACGCACACACACACACATGTGTACAGTGCTTTCACTATTCCATCAAAGTTACCCAATCAACCAAGCTGCTGGAACTGCTGCAAGAGCAATAAATTGCTTCATTTGCATGCAGGAAAGGTCAAAAGTTTAATTGACAAGTAAAATCTAAACCTAAATAAAATATTTTCCATTTCTAGTAATAGTTATAATAATTTTATGACTTGTACCCCCACCCATATGACTGAGATGCCTTTAACATTCGGAGTCAAAAAGCTTCTGAACCCCAGAATATCTGATTATGCTGACCCTGCTGTGGTTATTAGAAGTCAATTCCATCAATTAGTTAATATTCAATATGCATCAACTTCACTTTGCTGAAGTTATTCAGAGAACCCTAAAATTAAAAACTAAAATATTCTGAGAGCAACAGAAGATTATTGACCACTATTTTATTATGAAATTATGAATTAGCATTATTTGCGCCAAGAGTAATGCCACAACAAGCCATAGAATTAAGGGTCCTGTACTTTCAGAGATGTTTTAAGTTCCTTCCATACATTTTTAGCTGTCATTGATTAAATAAATTGATTAAATAACTCTGTCGTGGTTTTCCTCCATAATGATCCAGAGCAGACCTCAACACATAGTTTAGCAGCGTAAACACAATGCAGGTTTCCATAAAATAGACCAGAGGCAATCAGCTTCATCCAGGAATTATTTACTGAAGGCAAATGAGCATAACAGTTCAAATCCCACTCTTCAGGATTCGCACAGTCCATAGGAAATCCAGTTGCAGCAAAACCTTTACTTAAACTTAAAAATACTATATACAGATTACCACACAGGAAGTCAGCTATACAGCTGCAAATATACAGTTTTAAGTGTGTTCTAAGTGCAATAGTGTGTGCAAGTGTGTTCTAAGGGATGCGGGTGGCGCTGTGGGTTAAACCACAGAGCCTAGGGCTTGCTGATCAGAAGGTCGGTGGTTCAAATCCCCGTGACGGGGTGAGCTCCCGTTGCTCGGTCCCAGCTCCTGCCAACCTATCAGTTCGAAAGCACGTCAAAGTGCAAGTAGATAAATAGGTACCACTCCGTCGGGAAGGTAAACGACGTTTCCGTGTGCTGCTCTGGTTCGCCAGAAGCGGCTTTGTCATGCTGGCCACATGACCTGGAAGTTGTACACCGGCTCCCTCGGCCAATAAAGTGAGATGAGCGCCATAACCCCAGAGTCGGAAACGACTGGACCTAACGGTCAGGGGTCCCTTTACCTTTAAGTGCAATATACAATGTGACACAAGATGGTGATGGTGAGCCTTATGGAAAATTCAATGTATTTTTAAAAACGCTTTTAAAAAAAGCATTTCCAGAATGTTTTTTATATGTGTGTAGATTCCACCTAAGTAGAGAGAACCAAGAAGAAGAGACAGAAAGTGAAACTGGGCTCCTTCTGGCCTGTTCTTATAGGCTGCATGGCCTTGAGAGAAAGATAACAGGACCAGTTTGAACCAGCTTAAACCAAAACAACACCTGCTCTTACCACAAAAGAAATTTACTTGTCAGCTAGAAACTTCCAGCTTCTATCACACAGAGAAGTTTCCAGAAGCTTCTTGAATAGAATAGGAAAGATCTCTACAATTTAAACCAATACTTTCTGTACCAAAAAATGCAAACCATGTCAGTCTCCAACACATTACTGTACAAAGTTATGGGAAAATATGGAGGTTGTATTCAACACACTAGAATCATAGAATCATAGAGTTGGAAGAGACCACAAGGGCCATCCAGTCCAACCCCCCCTGCCAAGCAGGAAACGCCATCAAAGCATTCCTGACACTAAATCAAACATGAAAACCACACCAACAAGTGCAAGAGGTACTAACATGATTGACAAATACTTGATTTTGTTTTAAATTGTTTTTTGATTGAAGTCATTTCATACATTTTAAATATGCAAGACTACTTGTATTTCTGTTGCTGCTGTTTCATATGAGACTACAATGTCCTGCCAGGATATCCCGTCTTTTGGGATGATAGCAAAGGTCTTACGATAGCATTTCTGAAGTGCTGGTGGGGTATCACGCCTTTCTTAGCTAATTGTTCTTTCTCATTATCAATGTTGGTATTCTTTGGGAATTGGAAGTTAAGAAGAAATCTCATAGCATGGCTTTTACTTGATAGCCTCTTAATTTATTCTGAATCTATCTTTAAGTCTGTATTGCCTGCAGAAGAACATAACAGCCACCTCAGGTGTTCTTTCCCCCAGAATACAGAACCCCAGTAAGGCACATTGCAAGGCTTATATCTTTATCTTTTGTTGATCTGCAACTCTCTCCTTGCATTTTCCGGTGACCACTTTCCATGGTCCACAAGGGTATGTAGGTGCCTACCGATCAAACAGTCCAGTTTTTCATCAATGCTATGCAACTGTATGCAGATCAGTTTCATCCTTATCTGAGTTTCTAGGAGCCAAAATAATAATAATAATAATAATAATAATAATAATAATAATAATAATAATAATTTATTATTTATACCCTCCTCATCTGGCTGGGTTTCCCCAGCCACTCTGGGCAGCTTCCAACAGAAAAATAAAATACAATCTATTAAACATTAAAAGCCTCCCTAAACAGGGCTGCCTTCAGATGTCTTCTAAAAATCTGGTACCGTATATTCCGGCATATAAGACGGCTTTTGAACCCAGGAGAATCTTTTCAAAAGTTTTTTGGGGGGCGTCTTATACGCCGGGGTACAAGAATCTGCAGTCGCCGCATACGGTGGGGGGAGCTCAAAAACGGCCATGGCCACATCCCCGCCGTATGTGGCAACCGTATGAATATGAAGAAGCGCGCTCGGGAGAGGGCAAACGGCTCCCACATGGTTCCCTTTCGCTGACTCTGCCTGCCTTGATCTCTCCTTTCTCCTCTCTATGGTTCCCTCTCAATATCTCCGCCTCTCTCTCCGCTCTCTCAACAACCGGAAAATGCTTTCTAGAGCTGAAGCACGAAGGTGCTTCCCTTTAGCCCAGTACGGAGTGCTTGTAGCTGGTTGAAATGCCCACCCTTGTCCTTTAAAACAACAGCCCCCCTGCTCCCCGTTCTTCCTCATCTTCATAAGCACAGCAAGAGCCTGCCAGGTTTCCAACCCCACTTCCCGCCAAAAAAGGGCTAGAAAATACTGCATGAGTTTCAGCACAGGGAGGAAAAGAAGAAGAGAGGGAGGGAAGGAGGGGGGGTCACTCAGCAAAGCAGTACATCCCCAACCCACACAGTATTTATATAATCTTTTCCCCTTTCCATAGTCTTTCTTTCTCTCCCCCCCCCCCGGTTTACAGATACTTGACAGGAGAGGACTGTTTTAAAAGCAAATGACCATTGAAAAAAAGAAGTGAAGGCAACAAGCCCTGCCCACCCCCACATTCCACACTCTATCTAATCCTCCCTGCTCCTCTCCCTTACTAGCACTCTCTCTCCTACTACGTACAGTACAGCCATTGCGAAAGCTAGAAATTCCTCAATGTTGTAACTGTGATTGCTGCTCCCCCTTAGAAAACAAACCGCATGGCAGCTCCCATGGGTTTATTGTCTTATCCTTCCTTTAAGCTTTAGACTGAATTAGGAAATTATTTTAGAGTGAATTAGCAAAAGTTTAATCCACTTGCACTGCTTTATGTTTACATGTTTGATGACAAACAGCCTTATGTTTATAAGTGACAGTTTTCCTGCTAAGTACTGTACAGTGGTACCTCTACTTACAAATGGAGCTCCGTCCGCCATCTTGGATGCGGTTTAGATAGGATTTTTTTCTACTTACGAATTTTTAGATAGGGTTGCTTCGACTTACGATTTTTTTCTCCCAATGCATTCCTATGGGATTCGACTTACAAATGTTTGTTCGGAACACATTAAATTCGTAAGTAGAGGTACACTGTACCTGCATGTCATAAGCATTTGAATTAAAATTACCGGTACCATATTGAGATCAAATCTGATGCTTTTTTTAATTTTTATTTGGTGTGCGTTGGAAGAGGGGTAGTCTTATATGGCGAGTATATCCCAAACTCTATATTTTAACTGGAAAAGTTGGGGGTCGTCTTATATGCCCAGTCGTCTTATACGCCGGAATATACGGGTTGTTTTTCTCTTTGACCTCTGATGGGAGGGCATTCCACAGGGCGGGTGCCACTACCGAGAAGGCCCTCTGCCTGGTTCCCTGCAACTTGGCTTCTCGTAATGAGGGAACCGCCAGAAGGCCCTCGGAGCTGGACCTCAGTGTCCGGGCAGAGCGATGGAGGTGGAGACGCTCCTTCAGGTATACTGGACCAAGACCGTTTAGGGCTTTAAAGGTCAGCACCAACACTTTGAATTGTGCTCGGAAACGCCTAAGATATCCTTAGGCATTCAGTTCCAAGTTAATAGCAATGGGTTTGCTCATTTTTCTTTATTTTTTAAAATCATTTCAGAATGCTCACTGTAGCATTTTTCTACAAAAAGGCCAGGTTAGTGTGCACATGTGCAGAGGTTTGTGGGGTTCCAGCATTTTCAATGCAGCTGTAGTAGGAAGATGTTGTGAGAGGAAAAGCTGCTGAAAGAACACAAACCTTCCCCCTAACAAATGTTAGCTTTAAAAATGCATGAGCTATCATTAGGCCCAATGCAACATGTGTGTGTTCAACAGAAAAGGGAGTGCTAACTTAAGTGCCTGGGTTTATACGGTGTTCCTGTGACTTTAGCTCCATTAATTATTATGCATGACAAGGCACTACCATGAAGAAAACACTGTGTAGGCTCATAAATGGTTGCGGAAGTGCTGTGTGTGTGTAAAGTATCTGAATAAAACTTTGTGTAGCTGGTCTTTATTGTTTCCATTCAGCTCCAAGCGTGGACATTTCACCATTGGGGTTCACACATCAGCGACATTAAAGGTCACCAAATGCTACACCAAAATGGTAGAATTTCTGTAAGAAAAATAAAACTTGCATTTCTTTATTTTAAAAAAAGTTATTTCACTGTTTCCTTTTTATCAATGCATGACACATTTCTTCTAAGGATCTGTCACTTGTGGTAAATGTCCAATACTTAGCAGATATTCGAAGACAATGTGATTTGTTCCCACAGGTTGTCTCTTAATTTCTGGCTACAAAACACCAGTTGGCCTGCTACTTTTGCCTGTACTACCTTTGTAGTGACTATGCTGCACAAAGCAAGAAAATTTGGTATAAAAAGCTGTGCAAACCACCAAGACTCTAGTAGAAAAAAATAGAGCTCCATGATACGAGAAGCATGAATTAAAAGTACAGAGAAGTGGAGTGGGGAAGTAATCTCTTGCATCATTCTAACTATTTGTCCTTCCCTTCCTCCCACTCCTTCTTGCTTTTTTTAAACATACAGTACTGGAAAGTATTTTAACAGTGAATTCTGAAATGATCCTCAAAAGATGCACTAGAAGAGGATGCACTTTACTTCACAAAAGCTGACACATGCTTGGAACTGCAACTAAGGATGAAGACCCCCATATGCAGAAGTATGGAAACAGACTGTCATTTGCTGCATTCTAAGGACCACAGAGCCTAGGGCTTGCCGATCAGAAGGTCAGGGTTCGAATCCTTGCGACGGGGTGAGCTCCCGTTGCTCTGTCCCTGCTCCTGCCAACCTAGCAGTTCGGAAGCATGTCAAAGTGCAAGTACTCTATATTCCTGCATATAAGACTATTTTTAACCCAGGAAAATCTTCACAAAAGTCGGGGGTCCTCTTATATGCCAGGTCATATTTCTTATATGGCGAGTATATCCCAAACTCTATATTTTAACTGGAAAAGTTGTGGGTCGTCTTATACGTCCAGTCGTCTTATACGCCAGAATATACGGGATAAATAGGTACCGCTCTGGCGGGAAGGTAAACGACGTTTCCGTGTGCTGCTCTGGTTCACCAAAAGCGGCTTAGTCATGCTGGCCACATGAACCGGAAGCTGTACGCCGGCTCCCTTGGCCAATAACGTGAGATGAGCGCCGTAACCCCACAGGCGTCTGCGACTGGACCTAATGGTCAGAGGTCCCTTTACCTTTAAGGAATTTATCTCCATGCCAGATAATGTGTGTTCAAGGCACTTTAACCGAATTGCAGAATGTCTGTGTCTCTATCCTAAATCTAAATGTTTTCTACAGAAACAGTTTGCACTCTATCTTGCAAGCATTGTTTGTGTGCAGTATTTTATTTTAGTGTTCATACTATCATTCTGTATTTTCCCAAAGAAGGCCTGTATTCCAAAAGTTGATATGACCATAATTTCTATCCAGAAATTCCCTAGGCACCAGACACGTTTTGCATCTGGTGCTGGTCCAGTTGCAACCACGTGGAGATCTCTGCAGGCCATATTGGTGACTGACATTTCCATCTGGCTGACCCCTCCAACTTTCTTAAGCAAGTAAGCAGAAGAGCTTAGTCACTGCATTTATATCCCACCTTTTGCTCCAGGGTTCACCCCACTCCTCAGTTAATCCCTACAACCACCCTGTGAGGTAGGTTAAGAGGCTGTGACTGGCCACCCAGTGAGCTTCATGACTGAGGGGAGATTTGAACCCTGATCTCCCAGGTCCTAGCCTGTCACTCTAACCACTACACCATAGTACTTCTACTATGGGGCAGCTATATAAATTAAGTAGGTAAATAAATATGGGGAAAGCAAAATGTCACTTAGAAAAGGATATAGTCTGGATTGTTTTATTTGATGTTCAATGTGTTGTAAACCACTTTGATATATTTTAAAAATATAGTAAGTGATAGGTATACATAGAAAGAAAATGAATAATAACATCTCATTAGGCGGGGGGAAATGGTGCCTAGACATTCTGCTGTGGCGACTGTGACCTAGGTTTAGGGTGCTGTTGGTGATTAGCTTATATATCTGAGTTTCTAACACTGTTTCTACCACAACAATCCAAGGTGAATATGATGGTTTCAGACAGTTGTGTTTTGGAAATTGTGACTAACATGCCACTCTCTTAAGGATCCTACTGGCCCCCACCAGCATGGTCAATGGTCAGGTATGGTGGAAGGCAGAGCTGTCAGTCACAAAACTAGTCCCCCCCCACTTCAATTCCTCACATTTCCCCACCCCCATACACACTGATTTCCCCACTCCAGGTAGGTCCTGAATGCTTGGAAAGAGCCCCATTGGGTTCAGGCTGCTTTGAGAGCATCCCACTTCAACTAAGATAAACCTTGAATCTCTCTGAAGGGGACTGAACTGAAAGAATATCCCTAAAAAGTGTGCTACCTAATTCAGAGTGCATTCAGTTTTGATGGTGTCTAAGTTCTATAACTAGTGGAATGAATCCCTCAGAAGTCCTTTAAGAGTCAGCTCTTAACCCATATGTAGTTCTTCAGAAGTAATGAGAAGTTTAAGAAGGTCTTGTCCTTTTGTTTCTTCTTGAATTTTTTAATACTTCTTTAGATTTGAAGAGAGATATGTGTATTCAAGTTTAAATGCGGATCCAAAATTACAAGGATATGTTAAAGACATATGGTTGCTACAGAAAATCAAACTTCAGCATTCACGATCAAATTTGATAACGCAGTAGTGCAGGCAGAAGCACCTGCTATTTCATAATTCCACTGCTGCAATCATTACTCTATAGCATGTTATCATTGTCTGGGGAACGTTAAGTATCTTTATAAAATGACTGGCAATATTATAAAACCACTTCTTCCCCCCTAAGTAGGTCACAGAATACCAGGAATTTCAAATCTCCCCATCTAGGCAGGCGTGTAAGTACAGCCATTTTGCCAAAGAAAGCACTGAGGGAGAAAAAGAAAATAATTCCTTACATCCTGCTACACTTGTTTCATTGGTTTGTTCAGCTTTGTGAGCCGACACTGTCCTCACTTATGAAAACATATGGAAAACAACAATGAGATGGGGAATAATCAAGTGCATGCACACATATGGGGTGGAATAGAAGAGATATAGGTTGATAGACCAACATACACAACACTAAAAGACATTTGGGGTATTCTATAAGGATGTCACTTATGAGTAGAATTCTATGGAATATTGATGTTTTCAAATTAGCGACATTCTCTTAAAATAAGGACACCTAACAAACCCTGGTTGAGCAATGAGATCCAAACATTAGCAGTGGAAAAGGGGAGGAACCTAGTTCTTGCCCACTTTGTTCACATTTTTAACAGGCCCTTTTCCTGTACTGTACCTTACTTTTCTACTTGTTCGGCTGCTATTAAACCAGCAATTTTTTTTCCTTGGCATGGAGACAAGTAATGGGAAAAACTTTGCCTGCTTTATTTCTGTGTGTCAGATTGCTGTTAAAGGCCCAGTGCAGTGCAGAGCCAATGAAAGCAAATGTGTAATCTTTTCTCAGTCACACATCACTCCAGCTTTAGGAGTACAGTTGTACCGCTTCTTTAGTTGTACTGACCATTAGGTCCAGTCATGACCAACTCTGGGTTTGCGGCGCTCATCTCGTGTTATTGGCCGAGGGAGCTGGCGTACAGCTTCCAGGTCATGTGGCCAGCATGACAGTACCTGCTTTATCCCCTTCTAAATAAGCAGCAAGCTTGAGAATGGAAATAGTGGGAGTTAAAAGGGGTGAAATGTCTTAAGGGTACCGATAACAGACCACTAAGCTCAGGTCACTGAACCCTTGCAAATTTTGGGGAGGTTCCACTAATAGGCGGCAGGAATAGGAAACCCTTCCCTGGTTGGGGTGAGGGGATGGAATAGGGGACAGGGATAGGTAAGGCCTTGCCTTGGGGGCCCCCAGAATAGGAGACAGGGATAGGTAATGGATCGGTACAGGGTGGGGGGAGACACAGGGATGTGCCTATGTAAACATCACACACAAAAAACAGGGGGACTCTGGCGGTCAGGGGAGTCTGAAGGGGGGCTCACCCTCTGAGCCACAGCAACGCGTGGCAGGGCAAGCTAGTTATCATTAAAACCTATTATTATGTTACCCCAGTAACTATGTTGGCAAGAGTAGCATGATGTTTCCATTTGTTGGAAGCCACTCAGGGTGGCTGGGGCAACCCAGTCAGATGGGCGGCATATAAATAATGAATTATTATCATTTATTATTATTATTATTATTATTATTATTATTATTATTATTATTATTATCATTATTATTATCATTATTGTTATTCCAGAATTGATTCCACACACTTCAGCAATGTATTCTGGAACCTTGGGTGCAATAAAATGTACTAGGAATCCTGTTGTTGTTGTTTTCTATCTCCCAGCCCTGTCTCCCACTTTAGCATGGAGGTTTAGCTATGTTGCTAATCTGCAAAAACTACTGAACTAGGTGCTGCTACTTTCAAATAGCAGTACTTTTAATAGGCCTCTGCATAACCTTCATTCAGAAATTTGGCAAGCATATTACAATACAAACTAGTCCAATTAAAATGGATATATCTGGATATGCAGAGTCTTTTGCTCTTGTTAAAGAATCACTGCTGTTCGTTAACTACAGAACATTCCTCTGTATACCTTCTTTTCTTGAAAAATAAGTACCTGCTTATCTGTGGTTTGTCCAAGCAGGGATTTCTTTAACCCATCAAGAAAGAGTGGAGCACAGCTTGTTTCACTGTTTTCTCAGGATAGTAATAAAATACAAAAAAGTAGTCCATTAATACCTGTGATTTGTTCATCTCTCTGCATAATGCAGCTGCTTACTCACAACTTTGCAAAGAACAAGTAAACAAGCAAAACATTGGAAGTGCTTCCCCATCCATATTTGATCTCTTTCTTCACATCTGCCTACCTCAGGAAGGGCAGTTGTGGCAGCAGGGGCTCGGAGGTACCTTGGGAGTGATGCCCGCCGGTGTCTGTGGCGGCAGTGCTCCCCACCCAAGGAAGCAGGGAGCGTCTGGGCGGCTGCACTCCAAAGCAGTTCTGCGCTCTGCTGGGAAGGCCGCTCATTAGCTACACAGTGGAAGCCATGGAAAGGTACATAGCCATCGCTGCCTCATCTTCCCTCATGCGGGCAAAGGAATGTTTTTGCTTGAGTGGCGCCGGCCTGACTTAGCGTGGCCAACAGCTTTTCCCTTCACCCACACATGCGTACACGCTCTCCAGGGTTGACAGGAATGGCATGCTTTCCTCAGCCCACCCCACCCCCACCTTACGAGAGAAATAATAACTGTCAATGTGTAAAACACAAAGGATGTGTGTGTATGAGGGAATACCCCCCCACACACACCCAAAAAAATCACATTTGGGCAACGTTGGGGTTGTTCCCAATAAAGTTTTTTTGCCAAAAATGTGGGTCATAATCATGGCAACATATAGTCCACCCCCCCAAGCTCTGAGGGACAGTGGACCAGCCCCCTGCTGAAAAAGTTTGCTGACCCCTGACTTAACACCATTTCCTCATTACTCAGGCAGTCTAGTTTAATTGGTTCCATTGAAATAGTAAAGGTAAAGGGACCCCTGACCATTAGGTCCAGTCGTGACCGACTCTGGGGTTGCGGCACTCACCTCACTTTACTGGCCGAGGGAGCCAGCGTACAGCTTCCAGGTCATGTGGCCAGCATGACAAACCTGTTCTGGCGAACCAGAGCAGCACACGGAAACGCCGTTTACCTTCCCGCCAGAGCAGTACCTATTTATCTACTTGCACTTTGACATGCTTTCAAACTGCTAGGTGGGCAGGAGCTGGGACTGAACAACGGGAGCTCACCCTGTCGCGGGGATTCGAACCGCTGACCTTCTGATCAGCAAGCCCTAGGCTCAGTGGTTTAACCCACAGCACCACCCGTGTCCCCATTGAAATAGTGTATTTCTTATAACCATAAAAACTATTCAGACACATTATTATACACGCACAACTCATGTATTCAGTAATCATTGAAAAACAATTCCCATGTTCACATGGGAATGTATACCCAGAAGAAGAAGGAATTCAAGAGTTTCAGCATCAGCTTAAACACCAACATGGTTTTTTAAAGACTGAACTTTAAATTGATATCTGGAGAGACCTTATGAGGAAAAGATGAGACCATTTACTGTTTCCAGAAAGCTGAATTCCAGATTCATCATTTAGCTATGATGAAACATAACCCTGTGTATGGGACACAGAAATCAAGTAGGACAGACAGCCAAAAATGAGGACGGAACTGGACAAAAAGAAAAAGAAAAAATGCAGGCGCAAGGGTATCACAGGCGAAAGAGATGAAAAAAAGTAAAGAGTTTCAGAGACACAAGGAGACAAACACTGAAGAGAGCAACAATAGGAACAGAAATAGAGGAAATTTTGTGGGGGAGGGGATTGCAGCTTGGCAACTTCAAAGGAGAAAGGCTAGGCAGCTGTGCCAAGAGGCAGAAAGATGAGAAACTGGGAGCAAGCTGAATGATGGAAGAGAGGTAGGCATGCCAGCTGCAGGAAAATGGCATGGAAGTGGCAAGGATGTGAAGAGGGAAAGCTGAGTGGGAAAACAGCTGGGACAAACAGAAGAGGAAGAAGACTGTTATTATTATTATTATTATTCCTTGCTCAAGATATTGCAACACTTTAATGCCATTTGAACTATTGAATAACCAAATTAAATATTACTAGGGTTGGACTGTCTTCAGAAAGAGAAGAATTTGACTTTGCTAATTGATTTGGAGACTGTTAAAAAAAGGTATTAAACATTATAAATGCTGTGCGTCTCTTTGTGTATCCCTCTGCCTCTGTTTTATATTATGTTATAATTATATAGGCAGCTCCGTAAAGAATCATCTATTTAGTTTAAACACTGCAGGGATTCCACAAAGCGAACATAAAGAGAAAAGCATGCTTCATAAGAAAACTGAAATCAGAGTTTCATCAACCTGGAAATCATTTAGTGGTTCCCACACTGCATGAGACTGTATGACGTTACCAGCTACAGTATGCTGTTCCCAATTTGTACACATAAGCTGTGGAAGGAAAGTCACTAGTGGTGGGAAACACAGATCTGAAAGCAGTAAAAAAAAACAAAAGGGTTTTTAAAGCTGATTTTGTAACCAGAGGCATAGCGTGGGCGGAGCTGGGGGGGGCAGTCAGCCCAGGTGCAGGGTTTTTTTGGGTGCATTCCTCACGACGATGTGGGACTGGCAGGCCATCATGAGCTATTGCATCCTTCTCAAGCCCCCCTCCAGCTGCCCTGTTGTGTCCTTCTCTAGCTAGAGGGCAGTATGAGAGATGCAACAAGCATGCACCCTGCCAGCCCCGTGACACTTTTGCAATTCTCACAAAAATGGTGCTGTGGTCGCAGGGCACGTGAAGGGCGCACTCACACTGCAGCTGCCGCCCTGCTCCACGTCAATGTGCAAGGCTGCAAGCTGGCGTCGGCCATGTTGGTCAGCCAGGCTCCACACTGTGCGGCAGGGCAGGCAGCACTGTGTGGCTCTGCTTGGCTCCAGTGGGTGGGGGTCACTCTGGCAGCGTGCCCTGCCCCCACAGCATGCCACTGAGCCCTGGTGCATACACACCTGCCCCCAGCACCAGCTGGGAACACTCTGCCACTGTTTGTAACTGGCAACACACAGGAACACAGACTATGGTTCATCGGCCCTAGTTAAACAGTCAAGCTCTCCTGAGGTGGTTTAGTTCCTTAATTCACACAAATTTTCACTGGCGTTCTGAATTACTCCCCAAAGTTGAGATGCACTGGGATATGAACGTATTCTAGCAATGTTGCTGCTACTCCAGTATACATGAGAATATTAGAAACATTAAAAAGAAAATCAGATTAGCCACAAAGGGATAAAAGAAGGGCATTGGTTCCCACTGTGCCTAAATGAATTTACAGCATGTTATCATGTGCAAACAACCACATTCCTTTGAAAGCTCACCATGTGGCCTAGTGCCAATCACTATCAGTATAACCTGTAACACAGGATTGTTGGGAAGATGAAACGAATAGCAATGGAACCCTAAGCTCCTTGCAGGAAAGGTGAGAGAAAACTAAGTTTACAATGAAGATTAGTTGCTTAAAGCAAACAATTATTGCTCAAATATAATTCCCAACCCTACCTGGAGATACTGAGGATTTAACCTGGAATCTTCTGAATACAATGTAGGTGCTCCACTAAGATTTTAGAAATCTCTGCTCTATTATCACACACAGTATCTGTTCTTATCTATAATACAATTAAATGAACTATAGTTTACATTTTAAAGATATTTAAAGATATTCCAAGAACATTCACTAGCTTCATGCATCAAATGAACATTTATTTGACTGATAATGCCAATATGCTAGAGTGCCTTTCTTTTTAAAAAGTTTTTTTTAATTAATAATTCTTTTTTCACACCACACAAAATAACTCACAATACATCAACTACTTTGATTAGAGATTATCAAATCAAATTTTTAGTTCACTCCAACAAATCTTTCCACCTGGAGGGTTATAATCTTTTTGACACATATAATCCAAAACTGGATGCCACACATTATTGAAAAGATGGGATTAGAATTTCTTTTGGTCACACAAATCACTTTTCAGCCAGGGCTGCTGTCCATGCTCTGGAGTACCATGCTTCAATGTTCAAATCCAAGGAGGTGTGCTATTGCACAGCTATTTCCCTACATGCAATAAATGCAAGGAGGAGGAATGTAATGCAAAAAGAAACATTAAAAGTTCTTTATGAGCAATAGGTAGAGTAGACATGTCCTTTATTCCAAGTAAAACAAGTTCAGGGGGAAGTTGTAAGTCCATTTTGTATGTTAAACTCAATACTTTAAATACCACAACCTAAAATGGGTAAACAGATGTGCAAAGCCACCACATAGGTATGTAAGATCCATTCTGCAGCAGATTGGTGATCTATTTTTATACATCTTTGCAAGCTTAGCTGGAGTGTGGTGCCATCTATATTGCATTTTCAGGATATTCTCTCAAGGATTATAGCATACTGTAAACTTAATATCCTCCCTCCATAATTTCTCCCGCTGATCCATGTAGATATTATAACCTAGGTCTTGCACCCGTCTCACCATTGCCCCTTTCACTACTTCCTCTTTCACCTCCCATTAGTCGCAAGGAATTGGAAAAGCGAGAAAGCTCCTACGATAAATGAGTGGCAGGTCCAAATGATAGAATATCTGCAGCTGGCTATGATGACAGGGAGAGCTAGAGGGTATCCAATACAGAAGGTACAGAAAGAATGCAAAATATTTAAAGAGTTTTTGAAAAATTATAAAAAAAAATCCTTCCAGTAGCACCTTAGAGACCAACTAAGTTTGTCATAGGTATGAGCTTTCGTGTGCATGCACACTTCTTCAGATACAAATTATAGTAACAACAAAAATCTCCTGGCAGAACTTGAATTATTCTTGTAAAATAAAAAATACAGATAGCAACTTTCTTTTGACAAGAACAAAGAAAATGAAATGGTAATTTGAAACTGTGTGTAAAATAATAATAAGAACAACAGTACAGTGAGTCTAATCGGAAGTCAAATTTATTTTTCTCTTGATCTTTCATTTCCTTTTACATTTCTTTTCATTTTAATTTTCGTCTTCTCTTTTTTTATCTCTTTTTGTTATGTTAAACAGATAGAGATGAAAAACTATGGAATGTTGATCTAGTTGTTGTGACGTTTTGTAATGTCCGGGACCGGGACATTCGCAGGGAAACAAAAATGCTTGTTTACAAAGTTATTGTACTACCAACCTTACTGTATACTTGTGAAATATGGACCACTTATAAATGTCATCTCCAACTCTCAAAAGATTCCATCAATGATGTCTCTGAAAAAATTCACGTTTAACTTGGGAAGACAGGCAAACTAATGTCAGTGTACTGGAAGAAGCAAAGATCACCAGTGTTGAAGCTATGATTCTTGAACATCAACTTCGTTGGACTGGTTATGTTGTATCATCTTCCAAAGCAACTAATCTACTCTGAACTTAAAAATGGAAAGCGTGATGCTGGTGGTCAACTTAAGAGGTTTAAAGACTCTCTCAAGGCAAATCTAAAAAAAAATGTAGTATAAACAGCGACGATTGGGAAACACTGGTCTGTGAGCGTTCCAAATGAAGAACCACCTTTACCAAAGACGTTATGGACTTTGAAGACACTCGAACTCAGGACAAAAAGGAGCAATGTGCTAAGAGGAAGGCACGCTTGGTAAACCCTCACCATGATAAACTCCCACCCAGAAACCTATGTCCCCACTGTGGAAGAACATGTGGATCCAGAATTGGCCTCCATAGTCACTTACAGACTCACTATTAAGACCGTGCTAATGGAAGACAATCTTACTCAGCTACGAGTGATCACCAAAGAAAGAAGACAACGACCTTATGTTCAAGAATTTCATCAGTCATGAGGGCTACAGGCAACTTACTTTAAAAAAAGAATAATCTGTGAGCAGCAGCTCATAGGCTAATTTTTACCTATACTTCCAGTAAGAAATTCTGTGCATGTCAGCAATACAGATCTTTCATTGTTTGATGTTTTAGGATGTACAAAGAACTACTTGAACATGAGTCCCCATTCCGACTACCAACAGATTCATGCAGTAACAACACATAGTAAAAATTTCAAATGGATCCTCCTTATTTAAAATACTTAAATTTGTCATGCTAAATTATCTTCCTATATTTTCCAAAGCCAACCAACAGTAGTATTTGAGGAACATTAAAATACTCTCTTGGCTTTCTATCAAACTATTTTGAAGATAAAATGACAGTTAGTTTGCTTATTTTTTGTTCCCACACTAACTTAACCACAAAACTGAACAAATAACAGGCAACCTGTCATTAATCTAATGGATTCACTGTGCTATGATGATAGCATTTACTCATGTGTGGTACAGGCAGTACAATTATGCTGAGAAATAAATTAACTGAACTGCCATGAGAAAAATAGGTGTCTCCTGGTGAGATTCTCATGCTGTAACATGTTTAGAGAAAAGCCTGTCCCATCACAAAGTATTTTAAATTCTTGAGCTCTGCGTTGCAGCTTGGCTGTAAAATAATTATTGTAGGATAATTATTTATTATCTTTATTAAATATAAAATAAACACAACCAATGCAATTTATCTTTTTTTCACTACACTTATAATTGCACTTCTTTCTATTTTAAGATCCTTGTCTATAAAGTCTCTTCCTCACTGGATCTCATAAGGGTCACTTTCAATGCTCCAAACCCCTATAATTTAAGAATTTAAGATTAAGATTAGTAGAATTTAAGACTCTAATTATAGGAGAGAGACAAGTGTGGTGGGAGGAAGGGTGGGGCCTATATTTAATGACAAATTTGTTTATTGTTTCAGAGTTGTTATACTCTGTCCTTTCTCCAGATCAGGGCAGCTTACAAGACAGCATACAACAGTCATAAGATATAATATAAAATAAAGGTAAATGGCCTCTAAAGACACAATACCATTAGAGTAAACTGTCAGTACTGTCGTGGAATGAGAGCACTTCCTGCAGGTTCAGGTTGACATGCCTAACTAAAAGAAAAGGTAAAAACTGATAGCTACAAAAGCAGGCAGAGTCTGTTCCCAAGAAAGCAGTTTGCACAGGAAAGGCAGGTATGGACAGAGGAATGGGAAATGGAGCTGATCCAGTCACAGAACCAGGAAAAAGCTTTTCGAGTCAAGGAAGCCTAGCAGAAATAGGTAGCGGCAGGGCAAGGAACAGGGATGAAGGGCTGCTCAGGCAAAGGATTGCTGCACAAAGATCAACAGCTACAGCAACTAGGTTTTTTAAGGAAATGAGAAACTTTGGCTCTCCAGATGTCACTGTGACTGAACTACAACTCCCACCAGCGCAAGTTACCCAGCCACGGGGAAAGGGTCACAGAAGTGAAGAAGCTGGGGGATGAAGGGAACAAAGAGCATCAAATGAATGAAAGTACCAGATGAGTACTGGAAGAGCCACTGAGCCATGGTCACTCAGTAAGTTTTATGGCTGAATAGGGAAGTGAATGTGACTGCATGAGATCCTAGTCTGATGCTTTAACCCAGAAGTGGCTGACCTGCCTGGGGTCCTGCAACTCTTTGACAATTGGGAGCTGCAGTCTTCAACCAGGCCTTCGGCTGCTTAAACAATTCATGGCCTTTTGTGTGTGTGTGTGTGTGTGTGTGTGTGTGTGTGTGTGCTGTTTTTCGCTATTATGTTTTTATGTTGTAAACTGCCCTGCGACCTTCGGATGAAGGGTGGTATATAAATGTAATAAACTACAGCAACGTCATCATCAAAATCTGAAGGACCAGAAGTTAGGTACCTCTGCTTTAACAACTATACCAGTTTGGTGTAGTGATTAAGAGTGGTAGACTCATAATCTGGAGGTGATGATGATGATGATGATGATGATGATGATAATAATAATAATAATTTATACCCCGCCCATCTGGCTGGGTTTCCCCAGCCACTCCGGGTGGCTTCCAACAGAACATTAAAATACAATAATCTATTAAACATTAAAATCTTTCCTAAACAGGGCTGCCTTCAGATGTCTCCTAAAAGTCTGGTAGTTGTTTTTCTCTTTCACCTGGTGGGAGGGCGTTCCACAGGGTGGGTGTCACCACCGAGAAGACCCTCTGCCTAGTCCCTTCTCGCAGCGAGGGAACCGCCAGAAGGCCCTCGGCACTGGACCTCAGTGTCTGGGCAAAACGATGGGGGAGGAGACGCTCCTTCAGGTATACTGGAACAAGGTGAACCGGGTTTGCATCTCCGCTCCTCCACATGCAGCTGCTGGGTGACCTTGGGCTAGACACACTTCTTTGAAGTCTCTCAGCCCCACCCACCTCACAGAGTGTCTATTGTGGGGGAGGAGGGGAAAGGAGATTGTTAACCGCTTTTAGACTCCTTCGGGTAGTGATGAGGCGGGATATCAAATCCAAACTACTACTCCTCCTCTTCTTCTTCTTCATACAGGCTCTCAAAAGCTCACGAAACAAAGTTGTGACTGCATGATGCATAGCTATATGCCTACCTCACACCAGACATGACCTGACAGGCAGCTAACCTACACAGACTGTATGGTTTTCCAGGTCTTTTTCACATCAGCTATGCGGAAATGTGCCATGCAGAAAATGGTGAAATGTCTGTGGCTTAATCTATCAGCGTAAACCCTTTATAAATGTGCTTTTGGCTTTGGGAAGTAAAGGCAGGAAAAAGGAGAGAGAAATAAGTGCTCTCCAAAACATAGTGAATGGAAAATCAACAACCCGGCCAAATTCCCAGTTTGCTCAACAGCTATGCCTGCTGCTAATCCTCCTTCTGGTTTGCTAAACTCCTTTCTTCCTTGTTTCCCGCTCTCTCCCTCTTCTGTTTTTGGCACAGAATTTACCTGCCCTGTGCAACTTGAATGGCATGTTTAATTTGTGCACTCAGGTTGCCATGAAACAGAAAAAACTTTGCAATTCATGAGAATTAAAACAGAGATGTTCTCAAGATGTGTCATTTCAGTACATTTTAGTTCCTCCGTCTCTTAAATCCTTCCCCCTCCTTCAAAAATAGTACAGTATAAGGAGTGTGAAGTAAAAAATGCAGCAGCTGCTTACTTGAGGGAATATTTATATTTGCCATATAAGCATTGCAGAAGTGGCCTGTTAAGCACTGCAAGCCAATACACTTTAGCTTTATTTAGCCTAAACAAAGCAGTCAGCTACATTTTGAAGACAAAAAACATGAGTGACAATGGAAGGGTTAAAAGGGGAAGAATCAGTCAACTACATTTTTTACATACCTTAGCTTTTCTTGGAAATAGTTGACTTTATTTTAGCAACTGAGAACAACTCCTTGAAAACGTAACTATTCAAGGAAGCACAATTCCCTGTTGCCCACGGGCAAAAGTGTCATTTGGGGCCCTTTAGAGGTATGGCGCGGGTGGTGCTGTGGGTTAAACCACTGAGTCTAGGGCTTGCCGATCAGAAGGTTGGCGGTTTGAATCCCCGCGATGGGGTGAGCTCCCGTTGCTCGGTCCCAGCTCCTGCCAACCTAGCAGTTCAAAAGCACATCAAAGTGCAAGTAGATAAATAGGGACCGCTACAGCGGGAAGGTAAATGGCGTTTCCATGTGCTGCTCTGGTTTGCCAGAAGCGGCTTTGTCATGCTGGCCACATGACCTGGAAGCTATACGCTGGCTCCCTCAGCCAATAACGCAAGATGAGCACAGCAATCCTAGAGTCGGTCATGACTGGACCTAATGGTCAAGGGTCCCTTTACCTTTTTAAAGGTTTGAAAGCAAGTCAGGCATGAAATTTAACTCGGTTCTATATATGAATCTGCAATCTGTATTATAATGCATTAATTGTGGTCAATTCTGATTACAGCTGGAGTGGAGAACATTACTTAATACATGATATTAATGCTACGCTGTAAATAAGTAAATAAATGCAAGCAACATAGAAAAAGAAATAAGCCATTACTTCCATATCTGGTGCTCTTACATAAACAGAAGCAGCAACCTATCAAAAATCCCTTTAAAAGCATATTGTATGATATTGTGGTTGAAAGAACATGTGATGAATTGGTAAAAGCCAGCTCATAAGTAAGTAACAAATAGTTTAGAGAGTCAATTCTCTACAAGCTTATTTAATGAAATAGACCTCTTTTGCGCCTTCAACCACTCTGACCTCTGTCCCTCTTTCCTTTCCTCTCTCCTCTGATGCCCTCTCACATCTCAGTCTCCCAAATACCTAACAAATACCTAACAATGCCTTGAATGGATGTGAAACTGGTGCTAAGCTCCTAGAAACAACAAAGAATAAAGTAAAGATGCTGGGCTGTATTAATGCTGCACCCCCAAAATATTCTGCTTAAACAAAAAGTAGCAGGCATTCAGAAGCATATTGCCTCTTCACTTATTTCCTCTGCCAATTTCTTCTTGGGAAGGTAACAAAGTGTCACTTCAGCTGCACAAGATCAACTGATGTTATCAGATTACAGACCAGAAATGGGGAACCTATAGCTGTCCAGCAACATCTGGAGGGAAACCCATACCCCTGACATTGGCCATTCTGGATGGGATTGATGGGAGTCAGGGGTCCAAAAACATCTGGCGGATGACAGGTTCCCCGCCCCTTACAGACACAGTGTAACCTTCTTAAATTCAGGTTTTTTTAATAAAAAATGAGCAAACAAACAAGCTTTAAAATACTGAGGAAGTAGCTTGCATGTACCCAGAGTGTGTGTGTATGTGTAGATATACATAAGTACAGCATTTAGTGTTACATCGGGATAACTCCAAAAGCAAGTTAAAACTTTTCAAGATATTATAATTATTTTTTACAGAACTATTAGAACATTTTGCATTACTGAAAAGCTGTATTTTGCCTGCCATTTTTTTCTACTTCATTTATATGGTATAATTTATTTTACAGCTTCACTTCCAACCACCGGTTGGTAGAAGAGATACCACACTCGACTCAAGAGGTACTCAGATTTCAGTTGTGGGAATCCCATCTTGATAGCAAATGCCAAGAAAGTGTTCTGGCATTTGAGTTGTCTCTCACACCCTTCTTCCCCTTCCGAATTATTTTACAAGTTGGACTTCAAAAATTCACTATTGTATTTGCAAGCAATACTTTTAAAAGTACTGTTCGGTGGCAAAAGCACACACACACGGACACACTTCCAAGAAGAAGAACACAAGGTATGTGGGAGTGAAAATCAGCGGGAGGGGGCGGAAATGAGAATAGCAAAAGTCTCAGATATATTGAACTCTCTGGTTGTTTCCTGTTGATATATTTCTTAATTTTTTTACTCATGTGAAACTCGATGCCATCTGTTTTTAACATCTACTCCTTGGCTGGAGCCTCTATGCTACAGTTTTAAACAGCAACATTCCCATAAGAATTAAGCGCAGAGAGAAGTTAAAACTTTGCATAGTGCGGAGGAAGAAAGCACAACACATAATTGAAGTACCATTACAACACTGTCATGAGACAAACTACAGCTGTTTCAGAAAAGAATTAGGGAAAAAGTTTTTTGGTTTTTTTTAAGAATTAGGGGGAAAGTTAACTTGACTATTCAAAGTGAAGCTAGATCAGATGCAACTCAAAGCAGGCCCTGCTGGGTGAGGGGAAAGAAAACCTGAAATAAAATTTGCTTTTGAAAGACATTATTGGTAGGGCAGTACAAAGTTATTTTGTCTACTCTTAATGAAGTTGTTTTCTTTTAAAACACACACATGGTAATACTTTAATGGCTTAATTAAGATAGTGACTTAAGATAGTAATGAGAACTATTAACTTGCTGAGTGGTATTGAAAAAGTAACTGAAAAAGCTCTTTCCAATACATGTTTGGTAGTATGCCTAAATCCCAATAAAATAATAGATGTGGTGGCATTCTCTGTGCTGCATATTCATTTCTATGCTGCCACTCAAGGAGATCACTTCTTCATTGGTATCAACAGGCAAACATGCACAAATATATGCATTTACTTCATCCCCAGCAAGGAAATAATCAAGACATGAACACATACACACTACATGAAAAGGCCAAACTCCTTAGCTGCAATCTAGGTCATAATTTAACAAATTTATATAACACTTCAAAGAAGTACAAGATAAAAACAGAACAAAACAAAAAAACTCAAGTTCTAAAAACAAATAAATAATTTGAACAAACTTTAAAAACAATAAAAGCTGTTTTATGAATTCTAAAAACAATAAAACAGTTTCATCAGATATACAATGAGATAGCAATGGCAAAGGTTGGCTTAGTTGCCTGTATGTCACAGAAGGACTAAGTAGAGAGGAAAGTCTCTGGATGGAGTTACAATGTGCCCAAGGTTGCTACCTGCCATTGTCTGGATCAGGTGGCCGATCAGGAATGGGTGCACAGCACAGGAAGGAGAACTACATCTTTCAAAGCCACTGTGACAGGGAGGAGGGGGAAATTCCCTTCAACCCCTCCACTTATCACTTGACCACAGGAAGGGAAATGCGTTTAGAGTGTGGCATGCAGACGCTGGCAAGGAACAAGATGCGCTTATACACTCAGTTTGGTTGGGGGCTATTGCTATAATGCTTACTATTTTGAAACTTGGAAAAATCCCTAGCCAAACCAACAAGAGCTTCCCAGAGTCAGCCTGTTTTGAAGACAGACCCAGAGTTGGAGAAGATAAGTTTGGGAGGATAAAGAAGGGCAACAGAGAAAGCGGGTTCTCCTTCATGGAGAGCACGTCTTGCGGTGGGGGCAACCATGACATCCCCTATTGCTGGGCGGGTTAGAATAGCTGGCCACTTACTTGATTAGGTAACTTCAATTGTTGCTGAGGAAATTGATTGATGTTAGGGTGCTTTTTAGTCCCTGCATGCAGCGTTGAGCTTCCTCTTTTTGCTGCGCGCATCAGATCACCCGCCCACCCTCCCTTTATTTAGGGCTGTTCTTGCTGGCCTTGCTCGTCTGCTTTTGGGGCAGGGGCCCGATAGGAATTTTCACCATTTGGCTGATTGGCTGGTGCCATTTGGTTTTTGCCTACTGCATAGCAAATCGTCACAACTTGTAAGGTTGTGGTTAGGCATTGGTTATTTGGTTAATTTGGTTGGCGGAGGGGTATGGATTGGCTGTGCCTGCCCCTCCAATGCTGCTGCTGCAAGAGTATTCGTTAAAGGAATCCAGGGGCTCCCCATGCTCTTGTCCGAACCCGTCATGGGGCTAGGGCCACGCAAGAGCCCCTGGGAGCAATTGGGAGAGGTGAGAGCCTGGCACCCAGCTTTATTCTCTCCCCAAATGGCTTACCCTTACTGACTTCGCTGGCTGCGCTGTCAGTTCTGTCCCCGTCCGGGGACAGATTTTCTCAACCAATGCCTAAGCAACCACTCACATACTGTAATTCTATAAAGTTGTGGCCAAAATTATGCCAAAAAACAAAACAAATATTTGGAGTGAATTGTGTCTTTATTTGAGGGTGTCCTGGGGGTCCTCGACATGCAGGTACTGTATAGAGTGGTGTCCTCATATGTATATATGCAGGGGAGAATATGCAAGGGTTTGGGTTTCCCTAAAGTAACTTCCCAGATTTTGCACTAACTGAAATGAAAATTATGATCCATGTAACAACAGAGAAAGATAGAATATATTCTATCAAGGAAGAAACGTATAGCAAGATCGATTAAAATGTATCTGTTTTTGTCACAGCTGTCATTTCCTTCAACTCCTCATGACCTTTTCATTGTGGTTTTGATCTATATTGACAGGAAAAATGCACAATGATCATCCATGCCATAACTGTATGTATAGATTTAAGGAAACATTAGTGAATGGCCTATTAAGCGTGGATACATGTTATCGATTCTCCCCTTAAGCAATTGTTGTTTTGACGGCACCATTTGCTGTATATTGTCAAAACAAAAAAGGCTAGCATTTATTGTTACAGTGAAACACTGTAACCTTGCTTCAATAGTTCAAGTAACTTGTCCTAAATAGACCTAAAAAAACACACCAAATGATGTTAAGAACCAACTTTCAAAAGGCAAAGTTAAAGTGCCCAATATTATAAATGGACTACCCTTTAACCTCTGAATTTAATAATACAGTCATACCTTGGATCCCGAATGCCTTGGTACTCAGATGTTTTGGCTCCCGAATGCCGCAAAGCCAGAAGTGAGTGTTCTGGTTTGCAAACGTTCTTTGGAACCCGAATGTCCGATGAGGCTTCTGATTGGCTGCAGGAGCTTCCTACAGCCAATCAGAAGCCACGTTTTGGTTTCTGAATCTTTCGGAAGTCGAATGGACTTCCAGAACTGATTCCTTTCAATTTCCAAGGTACAGTCATACCTCGGTTTAAGTACGCCTCTGTTTGAGTATTTTCACTTTAAGTACTCCGCGGACCTGTCTGGAACAGATTAATCCACTTTCCATTACTTTCAATGGGAAAGTTCGCTTCAGGTTAAGTACAGACTTCCGGAACCAATTGTGTTTGTAAACCGAGGTACCACTGTACGACTGTATTAATATGAGAATAATATTCTCATTCTTACCTTCTCATCCCGACAGATTAGGTTCACAGAGATTAAATGAGAATTTACTGCAATAAATTACTCTCAATGGTTTTTCTAAGATACTTCAGTGGCAAAGGAGTACCGATTTCCAACCCCAGCTGGTCTGCCAGCTATGATCATTCATGAAATGGGATAGACTTGCCATGATAATGGCAAGGGAGACAGAGGTAACTCCAAGGCAATTGTGGCAAGATGTTGTTGTTTTATCATTTTAAATTTTTACAAATTCAAACAGATAGTTTTAATTCCAAATACAAAACATACATTTGTCATCGACTCCCCCGTCCATGATTCATTTTATGAACTCCTTTCTACTATATTTTCTGCCCCCCCTCTCATTTTCTCAGTTTTCTATCAAAATATTTCTTACTGGTGAATTTATTCTAATGCTGTCAACATTTGAAGAGAGCCAGTGTGGTGTAGTGATTAAGAGCAGTAGACTCATAATCTGGGGAACCGGGTTCGCGTCTCCGCTCCTCCACATGCAGCTGCTGGGTGACTTTGGGCTAGTCACACTTCTCTGAAGTCTCTCAGCCCCACCCATCTCACAGGGTGTCTGTTGTGGGGGAGGAGGGGAAAGGAGATTGTTAGCTGCTTTGAGACTCCTTCGGGTAGTGATAAAGTGGGATATCAAATCCAAACTCTTCTTCTTCTTTAGGAATAGGAATAGGAATAAGAATAATTTTATTGGCCAAGTACCAACATACTTGGAATTTTGCTTCGGCTACATTGCAATGTAAACGTACCTTATACAAACACTGTTCCACTCACAATACAATAGCACAGTAAAGGAACCCCACCCATAACTGGCCTCCCCTTCTGCTACACAACTACAAATTTAATAATTTGAAAGCACAAGGGAAAAAACTGTTCCTGTGCCTAGTCGTTTTTGTGTATAGAGTTTACAGTGATTCTTCAAATATTCTATGTATTTTTTCCAGTCTTTCTTATACATTTTTTTCATTCTGACTTCATCAAATTAGCCAATTCTATATACTGTATTCAAGTCAATTCATCTGCCATTCTTCCTTTGTTGGTATTGCGCCCTCCTTACAATTTTTGGGCATGCACCATATGTGCTGCAGTAGTTGCATACGTGAAGAGATTTTTCAGGTCCCTGCGTATGTCTGCATTGATTATGCACCAAAATAAAAGCTGATGTGCTTTTGACAATTTTTTTAAAAAACATT
The DNA here is from genome assembly GCF_963506605.1 of Zootoca vivipara. NCBI lineage: Eukaryota > Metazoa > Chordata > Lepidosauria > Squamata > Lacertidae > Zootoca > Zootoca vivipara. The sequence continues at coordinate 3,353,677 of NC_083287.1, read as the reverse complement.
TTTTTCAATTCATTATATATCATTTCCCAGAAGTTTTGCTACTTATTCCTCTAATTTGCTACTTATTCCCCTAATTAGATCTCTTACAGTAGCTCTGGAATCATTTGGCTTTTACATGTACTGTATCCTGCAAATGCAGAATTTAGTAAATAATCAGATATGAATACTGCATGTACATTGCTCGAAGCTGCACAGTGTTCGGAATGTATGTTTCTCCTTCCAGGCTCATCTAATGAAAACAAGGTCATCCTTAGGTGCCTGCCCATGCAATTAAGTCTTAAAGTTGTTTGCCGACCTACAAGTGAAGAAACACATTACATGGATGACAGGGACACTACATCATGTGCTTACATTCTACTCTGGATTAGGAATCTGTCCCACATTTCTGAAGCATTCTCTTTTAGTTATTTATACCACCTCCTCCTCCCAATATAATTATCAGAGGCAACCAAGTAGACATTTTGAGATGGATAATGCTGCCAAAACTCAAACCAGATGCATTTGGTTACTGTATCCACATGGGGAACCAGCTGCCTTATTATGTTATCAACTGCTTTTTCCACGAAACCTTAAACTTAACACCAGAAAAGGGTTGTGGTGGTACAAGTGTGTGTGTGGGGGGAGTGTTCTTCACCATGTGGTTTGAATGGATACACCAGCTCCAACAAATCTGAAACCTCAGGCTGTTGTCCAGAAATATTACACTTCCATAATGTGGCACAAGTCAAAGAGAGAAAGCAGATGGCACTCTGGATCCAGGTGTTTATTTTTCATGAAATTAATTGGTCTCACAATAATATGTTAAACCTGAACTACCGCATCTTGTTTTCAGTTGGCTACCCACTGTGTGCTTGTTTTCAGCATAAGCTAAACATTTTTTAAAGAGTTGAAGCAAGTTTTTCTTAAATAAATAAAAAATCATGCAAGTTCAAAAAGAATTAAAAATCCAATATTTCTATTATACACTTGTTTAAATCATTTGGTGACTATTTCCTATTTGACATATATAATGGACAGAGCATGAGCTAGGAATGCAGTTCATTAGAGAACGTGGTTGACCTGCATTTGAGATTGCAATTATATGATTTAGGATAGCACTAGCATTTTTTCTTTTCAGGATTTATATAATGAGTTCAGACTCTGCAAGCTGAAAGTAATAAAGCATTTGCTATAGCAATCAAAGCAGCTGCCTGCAATGGTGGTAATAAATATGTAGGATTTTATCAGCTTCATGGAGACTCAGACTCTCTCTAGCGATTTTGCACAGCTACTCTAAGCACCACTACATAACTGACTTGGGATTGCAGCCTTATTTGATTGGGTTGATGTTTTTATTTTGATTATGTATTTTGTGGTTTTATTTTGATTTTATTCTGTGAACCGCCCTGAGACCTCCGGGTATAAGGCAGTATATAAATTCAATAAAAATTATTACTATTAGTACTAGTACTATTACTACTACTACTACTACTACTACTACCAATGTTATCTGATTCTGTTATTTTTAAAGAGTAGTAATAGAAGTGTTTGTTTATTTATTTATTTATAAATTAAATTTGCTTTAGCATATATTACACATGATTTTCATTCCCACTTAATCCCCAATCTCCACTTCAAAACAAACATGGTAATTTCAAATCCCCCACAAATATTTCCCAATTAAAACTTATTGATTTTGGAGGACCTTTACACATCCACCTAAACTCCATGCACAGAATGAGATAATCAAATAAACCAGGAAAGGGGTGTGTGAGGAAAAAAAGGGGGGCAGTTGATTTTCAATTAAGGCTTTCATTTTACACTGCATTTACCTGCACAAAATGCCCATATATTTCAACACCCTGATTGGTATAAGGAAGACTTGGCATGTACAAAACACACACACAAATCTGCCAGAGGTTGGGACAAAATAAGATTGCATCCTCTTTAGTACTGAGCAATGCAGCAATGCGACTATTGCTATCATTAGAATTTCCAGTGTGTGTTTCACCAATATCAGATTCAAGGTCTGTCCAGGCAAAACATTTTTCAAAGCACAGCACACTACATATCCTATCTCAAATCCAATGGGAGAGGATGGGGTAATACAGCATGGAATGTGACCCAATTAATTTAATGTTTAAGAAGGACTTGATTATTAGAATGTAGGGCAGCTTCATATGTGAAGTTTTTCCTTATATGGATGTATTAAAACAGCAGCTGTTTGTGTACGCTATGATACATGATCCCCAAAATGGTCAACTTTACTGCAATTGTGGGTTTTCCGTGTATGCACATGCAGTAAAATATATGTGGATGTGTGTAACTGACACACCATCCTTCTCACAAAAAGACAAATTTCATTTTCACTGTGAGAGGTGTGGTCTGCTAATCACACAGTGTATGTAACATAGCTTGAATTAGTTTCTTGAAAATCTAGACCTAGCTCATGAGTATTAATGAAACTGAACAGAGAATCTCTCTCTCTCTCTCTCACTGTATAACAAATAGAAATTCATTCTCAAAGTTTCAGCAAAATACATATGTATCAGTACAGCAAGAATGGGTGGGGTTCAGAGCAGATATGGCCATCCAGGCAATTTTATCAGGTCCTTGACCGTCCACCATTTTTTATTACAACAATAACAAAAGTTTGGCCACATATCCACACAAATAAGATAAAATGTAAAGCTGTAAAACAAAATAAGCTTCCATCCCCAAATGAAAAACCAAGTGGCGCTGGATAATATTGGCTCCCTCCCCCCCCCAAACAGTATGATTTTAGACTGAGAGCCATTATGAAATGTAATAAGTAGAATGACTGCAGAGACAAAATAGAAGCTTTAGTTTAACAACCAACTCCATATCACACGTCACATTCAGGGTTTTGCATTCCCCTTGCTTTAAGGCATGCAATATCATTCTTTCCCAGACATGCACTCAGATACACATCTCATACAGAGATGCGTATCTGGTGCTCCTGCTCAACAAGAAACCTGAGTTCAGTACTTGCACAACCTCAAGCTTGAGAAGCTCCACTGAGGTGAAATGAGTCCTAACATGTGCTTATTACCTAGCTAAACTAGGTTGCCAATGCATTCCTGAAGATGAATCTCTTCAGGGGCAAGGTGATGTTTCCATGGAAATTCTGTCCTTTGTAACACAGTAAAATTCTGGTCTGTAATTAAAGAGGCCAGGGGAGATGAAAGCAGCCACAGCCCTTATGCTGCTTCTGGATTCAGGTTCATAAAACCTCTCCCAAGCCACATGCTTGGGTCCATGCCTTCCACATATCACTTACCCTGTTTCTCATATTTTAAGACATACCCATAAAATAAGCCATAGCAGGATTTTAAGCATTCAAGGAATATAAGCCATACCCCGAAAATAAGACATAGTGATAGGCGCAGCAGCAATGCCGGCCGCGGCAGGAGGAGGAGGAAAAAAATAAGACATCCCTTGAAAATAAGCCATAGTGTGTTTTTTTGAGGAAAAAATAAATATAAGACGTGTCTTATAATATGAGAAACACGGTAGTTATATAATTCTTATTTTCCAGATTACCAGAGTGCCATAGAATCAATTGTTTTGTTTTCATACAAAACTCTGCAAAATCCAAAAAGGGTCCCAAAAGTTGGTGGACCCTGCACTAAGGCAGCACAATTTAGTGCAGGCTTCCTTAACCTCGTGCCTCCAGATGTTTTGAGACTACAATTCCCATCATCCCTGACCCCTGGTCCTGCTAGCTAGGGATCATGGGAGTTGTAGGCCAAAAACATCTGGAGGGCAACAAGTTGGGGGTGCCTGGACTAGATTATCCTCAGGGTTCCTTCCAACTCTACGATTCTATGATTTACTTTCATTATCATTTCAGTGGGCAGATTTCAAATTTTGGCTATTACTTCCCATGCCTAAAATAATGTTTTAGAGTGAAATTCTGTGCATAATAGTTGTTTAATTGGTTTTTTAATATGTTTTTAGCTGTTTCTATTTTAGCTGCCTTGAGTCCTGTCAGGGGAAAAGGTGGTATATAAGGTGGTATATAAATAAACACAACAACAACAACAACAACAACAACAACAACAACAACAACAACAACAACAACAACAACAACTGCTTCCTGGAGGTTCTTCCCTTTGGGAACATTCAAGTAATTATGTACTTCCAAAAAACCAAACTCTTCTCCTCGGGGTGACAATGCAAGTGAGCATTGCGAGGCCTTATGCTTGAGTAAACTTTTCAAATAATTAACTTGGAGAAAGGTTCGCTATGGCAAAGTTTGAAAAACACTATCCAGATGGAATAGAATGCCTGAGAGAACAGTTTCTCTCTCCCAATAACTCTGGAATTCCCTTTTCTTCCACTCATTAAAAACAAAAGTTTTACTAGATTAAACATTGAGAGGGGTTTTCAACTTCAGAGCTGCTGCTGCTGCCAAGTCAGGGGACTGTTCATCCCATTCAATAGACAGCAGTGATAGCCCAGTGAAAGACTATGAAGACTGTTTGGGTGGATCCAACACACCACCTTTAATCCACATCAAAAGCAGGAAAAGCAGTCTCTTCCAACTCTACAATTTTATGATTCTAAAAAAGAAGGCAAGGGAAGCAGCAGACAGGTATGTTTACCAATATGCTCTTCAATGACACTTGCAGCAGCTTGTCCAACATACCAGCAAGCAATTATCAATGCGAAAATAAGTCTCTGGGACAATTTAGAAAGAACGGAATGGAATTACGGGGGGGGGGATCACCAAGGGTTTGGAGACATCAACATCTGGCTAGGGCAGCCTTTCAACTGCATTATCTGATATTTCAGCAAGTGCCATCTGCCTCTGGGGGGAAAGCATGCCAACATACACAGCTGCAAACATCCAGCTCTCGGAGGAGAGTGCAGCTGGAGTGACAGCTCATCATAAATGTTAGTAGTCGAAAAAGAAAGATTTAGAGCTTCTTCTTTTTCTAATCATATTTTCTGTCATTCACCTCTTTAGTCTATACTGGAAATTGTGCAATCTAGGAAGGTTTTGGGTCTAAGTACAGATTTTGATTTAGCCCTTGTAAAATTAAGAAACCCCGACCATAACTCAATGAAAGGCCACACACTTTGAATATGCCCCTTCCAATTATGGTTATCCCCCAGACGGTGGAATGTCTTCCCCAGTGTGGCTTGCCTGGCACTTAGTCATCCTTTTATTATTTATTGGTTTCCCCAGCCATTCTGGGAGGCTCCCAACAGAATATTAAAAACACAATACAGCATTAAACATTGAAAACATCTCTAAACAGGCATCTAAACTCTAAAATGTCTCTAAAGGATCTTTTAAAAGTAAGATCATTGCTTATTGCCTTGACATCTGGTGGAAGGGTGTTCCACAGGGCAGGCACCACCACTGAGAAGGCCCTCTGCCTGGTTCCCTGTAACTTGGCTTCTTGCAACAAGGGAACCGCCAGAAGGCCCTCGGAGCTGGACCTCAGTGTCCTGGCTGAACAGTGGGGGTGGAGGCAACACATCTAGATCCTGAACAAATATTCCCTTTGGCATTAATACTCCCAAAACTAATACACAAAGTCAGGAAAAATTATCTTCCACTATCAGATAAGAACATAAGATTCTGTTGTAAGAAGTCAGCTCATTGACTTGTAAAAAAAATCAGACCACTTTCAAGGAACAAAGTTTTCACAGACCCAAACAAAATACATACTTCTTCACATATTAGCTGGTCACTGGTGTTAAGTGTTATTTGGGTATTCACATATAAAATTTGCTACTCCTAAGAATCTCTTTGGCCCCTAGTTAGCAACAGGCAACAATATGCTGTAAGCTGTCCAGAATGGCTGGGTACAAATATAATAATAAAGGTAAAGGGACCCCTGACCATTAGGTCCAGTCGTGACCGACTCTGGGGTTGCGCGCTCATCTCGCATTATTGGCCGAGGGAGCCGGCGTATAGTTTCCAGGTCATGTGGACAGCATGACAAAGCCACTTCTGGCGAACCAGAGCAGCACACGGAAACGCCGTTTACCTTCCCGCTGTAGCGGTTCCTATTTATCTACTTGCATTTTGATGTGCTTTCGAACTGCTAGGTGGGCAGGAGCTGGGACCGAGCAACGGGAGCTCACCCCATTGCAGGGATTCGAACCGCCGACCTTCTGATCAGCAAGCCCTAGGCTCAGTGGTTTAACCCACAGAGCCACCTGGGTCCCTTAATAATAATAATAATAATACTGATTAAAATTGAGCATGCATAAAAGCAAATTAACAATGTTCACTTGTCATGCTCCTGGGAACCCAAGACCAATTCAGTTCCGTAGCCAGGTCTGAATTTGGATTGAAATTGGTCAAGATAATAGAGATCTCTTCCTGTTAACCACAAGCTGACTTAACCATAGAAGCAGACTAAGGAAATGACGACAAGAATCTATCGTCTGCTTGGACTGTTCTGTCTTTTTCAGAATTGTTCAAGTATTAAGTCATCTTAAATTCTTCATGAAGGTGTTCTCAGAATTCCTTTGTAGGCAATTAATCATCCTTTTTACATTGCCCCATGCAAATGAAACTCCTCTGCAGCACAAGTACAGTATTACTAAAGAGCAAGAACTAACCATTTCATGGAATAATTGAACCAATAGGTTCTTTTACCTGAATAACAACCCATTACCTGAATAGCAAGCTTGCAATTATTGCTTTAAAATAAGACCAGTCCTAGGGCTTGTTGAGAGAGACTGTGATATGTGGTGTGGCCCTGGACATGGCGTTTTCTCATTCAGTTTCTGGCCTCTATTTGTAAAATGAGAACATTTCAAGAGTTCAGGGAAGTTTTTCCATCAGCCTTCTAACATAACTAAGAACCAATTCAAATCTCGAAACAAAAACAAAATTGCTTCCAGTAGCACCTTAGAGACTTAGACTTAGAGTCACCTGGTGACTTCTGATTCAGTGTATCTGAAGCAGTGTGCATGCACACAAAAGCTCATACCTACCGTATGACAAACTTAGTTGGTCCTTAAGGTGCTACTGGAAGCAATTTTTTTTTTTATTTTTTTGTTTCGACTACGTCAGACCAACACGGCTACCTACCTGTAACCAATTCAAATCTCTTCACTCAAAAGTTAAAGTGGATACAATTTTGGAACAGAGATCCTTAATTATTTAAGTTTTTGAACTTCAGGAGTAAGCAGGAATTAGTCTCTGTTCTAATCTGATGCACCAGTAGTGAAAATATGACTTCAGATGTCATATGAAGTCAATTTGATGTAACAATTTACATAGGTGGTAACCGTTTACACTGGATTCTAGACATCAAAAAATTACTAGCCTTTGTTTTGAGTCAACTTTTGTAATATTTTGGAACAATAAATTTCAAGATTATATACATCTATATGTCTTATTTATAATACCTTTATTATATCTTTATATTTGGATATGAGGATAATTATTTTATATTCAATGTTCCTTCTTTCCATGCTTTTATATCTGTCTTCCTTTACCATGTATTTTTACTAGCCTATCTGCCTAAATTTGTGGCACACAGACATCCTGAAAATAAGTGAAGAAAAAAACTAGAACTATTGGGGGGTGTTAACCCCCCCTTCCTTCATACTGTGCTGATCCTGACAGGACCTGCCCCCCTACAGCTGCTTTTTAAAAAATACATCATGTGTCACCAAACCACAAGGTTAATTCCTTTACACTTGGGTCATTTGTCACCTTTATAAAATACTCTAGAAAACAAGTAACAAAAATGAAAGGTACAAAGCCTTTGGCAAATCTGTATGGAAAAAAGCGCCCTGCTAAAAATAATAGCATCATCATTGAAATTCATTATGTTTCTGAAGTTTATACAGTAAGCCCACAATTTGTGCAAGGGTTACATTCCAGGGGCTGGGCCTAAAGCCAAAATCATGTATAGTCAAAACACATTGAGTTCAATGGTGGGTAGGATTGCCAAAGCAATTTTCACAAGAACCCCACCCCCTTTTTAATTTTTGCTTTTTTGCCACGTGTGTAAAGCTTGTAAGTTCCAGGCTTACTGTACTGATCTCACTTGCATGGAAACAGTAGTAAACTGAATGCTTTTGGTTCCACTGTAGTTAATAGACAATGTATACATTTGAGATCTCAGATCAACAAATGAAAATTCAGGAAGGTCGCTTACCCAATTTATGTAAATCTAATCTCAATTATGCAAACAAACCTAAAATGTTTGTGACAATCTAAGAAAAACAATGTTTACTCTTTGGGACTTTCATGTTCTCTTCAAATGCAGATGATCACTTTCACCTCATAAAAAGGCGTCGATGCGGAAACCTATTCATACTTAGCAAGCTGACAATGAAAACCATTGCACAGTGTATTCCTTCTAGGTACTTTTTGAGAGTTTTTAACAAAATGGGGCACTTTGATAAAGTAGAATATTTTTTCCATTTGAAAGAAAAGTATTTGTTCAACTATTACTAAATCTTTCCAAGTATGGTTGAACTGCTATTGCAGAGTAAAAAAAGAATTTGCCTTCTGGTAACTTCATGACGTTTCTAATGATGCAAAGGAGCCAACTTGGAAGCCCTTAGTAAACAAAGGTTTCGTGGGATGGTATAATTTAGAATTTTTAAACACTACTTACTTTTTCTTGGAAGGCTTTCAGATTATATGAGGTACTGTCTGTAGATATGTGGAATACTAGGGAGCATGAGGCAATGCTGTAGATAAGCCAATCATCTAACTGCCCTGTTCAGGCACACTAATTGGCTCTTTAAAGCTGTAAGAAAACTAGCTATCCTGTTTAAGTCTTAACATCTACAACTGTGAATCAATAAACACACACTGCAAACACAGAGAAACACATACTGATTATGCTGTGAACTCCTAAACATTAATGAGAAGGAAAGAGAAGTAACTCGACTATTGTCCAAAGCCAAGGAGGAATTCTTTAATTGGTATGGTCTCATGTACATGTTGCACATTAATGTACGAAGCAAGACAGCAGACTCAAAAAAAGCAATATGCATACTCTGGAGACAGCTGAATCTTCCCTTTCAGTTATTGAACTAAATGTAGCCAATTCATACACACTTGAAACTGTTACCTGGCAGATTTGGTTCATTGAGCCACCCATTATTTTATTTTACTAATATTTAAAGGCCAAGTGGGGGCAGGGGGGAGAATAGATGCTGAATTTTTTTATTGTTTTAAAAAAACTGAAATAGCTTATGCGATTATTATAACTCCTGATTGAAGTTACACAAAAGCTATGAGTGTTACAAAAGCATTTTTTCTGATCTCATGTTTTATTTTATCAATAAAATAAACAAACTTTAAATATACTAAACACAACAAATCCATTTTAATAACACCAGGCCACATTCCCTTAAGTGTGAGACTTTGTAGAGGTTAGTAATCCAATGTGTCACGTTGCTTTCCCATCTACAATCTATATATATTTATAAATGTAAGATGTCCATGTTTGTTATATTCCACTTTTCTCTGAAACTGCTTGACCAATTACGTTCAAATTTGGACACAACATTCCATTTCAATAGGGGAGTGTTTGCATATACTTAGATTATACAGATCTCACACCTATCACAGGTAAAAACATACTTTTTGGGAAAAACAAGAAAAACAGAAACAGGAGAGTTTGCAAAACATTGCCCTCGGTACTACAGCTTCCAAAGTTTCCTTCTCCAAAGTAGCTCAGCTCAGGTTTCCATGCAACCCCCACTGGACAACAGCAAAAATGCAGACTGACCTGAGTGGAGGTGGGGGCTCGCCTGGGTGGGGGTCGGGAGGACTCATGGGTCGGGACAGGGTGGGGGAGTCACAGGGATGAGCCACAGCAATGCGTGGCTGGGTACAGCTAGTGAACAATAAAAGTGTTGGTTAATTACATTTATATTCTGCCTTCCTTTCACAGAACTATAAAAGGGACACAAAGGATGCCCAAATGGTCTTCTGTCTCTAGACACTGACCAGATCCAGACTTGTTTAGCTTTATTAAAGTTGCTGTTAACAACCGCCTTCAGGCCAAGCATAGGAGTGCAACTTTGCTACCTTTACTATTGTATTTAGTACTATATCTTGTTGCATATTATATACCTGAAGGCTGAACACCCTCCCATCAGATGTCAAACAGATTAGCAACTACACAACTTCCAGAAGACATCTGAAGGCAGCCCTGTATTGGGAAGCTTTTGTTGTTTTCCTGTGTTTTTGATTATGTTGGAAGCTGCCCAGAGTGCCTGAGGCAACCCAGTCAGATGGGCTGGGTGATGATGATGATGATATGCACAACAAGGGCCCAATCCAGAGCTATTGTTTAAGTTATGCTACATAAAACAGGAGCATATGGAAGAGGCCCAGGCCCGGCTCTAGGTGCACTCCCGGTGGTGCGGAGCGCCAGGGCGCTGGGCCGGCAGGGGGGCGGTGCTGCGCAGCAAAGCCGCGCGGAAGCCGTGCTGCACGCTTCGAGGGCGGGGGCGCCGGAGCGATCTCCGCATCTCAGCGCCAGGGTGCCCGACCTGCTCGAGACGGCCCTGAAGAGGCCACTGAACCACCACCACCACCAGCACCCATTTGCAGAAGTTGTTCCAGACACTTGACTTCACTTCTGACTCCCACAATAGAAGTTAGCAGGAAACAGAGAGAAGTGGCTGGGGCAACATACTGCAAGGGAGGTTGAGGCATCAAAAAAGGCTATGGAGTGTTCACTCCCATGATCTTCTTTTATGGCTCAATTCTGTCCGCACCCACCCACCCACTTTTCCTGAACAAAGGATTGTCATCACCACACCTAGTTTGGCTCTTAGCCAAAAGAAAGTTTCACAGAACACAAGAGGACTTACAAGTCAATTTATAATAAGGCTGGACTGCTCAAGCCACAGATTGTGTCATTTTGGAGCCCAGCACAGTTTTCTGCAGATATCATATAGGAGTGAACAAACAGGAGGAGTAAGATTAGGCAGGAGAGGCCTGCTTATAAATGGGCTTATTCGCCTCTTGATATGCACATTGAACTCCCATTTGTGCATACCAATTGCTAAACGACAACAGTCACAAATCCATGAAAAAGTAAACCAACTTCTGTTTAAACAACAGCCTTTCAGGTTACTGAACACACACAGGCTGGCTTTTAAAAAGGCTTCATTTGTAATACAAAATAGATCCTGCGAATAAAACTGGAGCAGTCAGTTCTCATGGGGGCAGTTAGCAAAGATGTGGGGCTCTTTAATGTGTTTGTATTGTACAGCCAGTAAAAAGATGTGTGCATCTCTGGCTTCAATCAAGTGTGGAAAATATTACAATTATTGGGATCTGTTAGGAGTGCTGACCAGAACTGGAGACTTCTCAAAAAAGATTGCAAAGCACCTTCTCACAAGACTTTAAACTTGTGCTTAAGTTTTTTTTTCTCTGACAAGGAGGCAGTATCCCATTTTGAGGTTCACCTCAGTTGCCAAAATGTCTTGGACGGGCCCTGGGGACAACACTGGGTTGAAAGCAGGAAGAAGAAGAAGAAGAAGAAGAAGAAGAAGAAGAAGAAGAAGAAGAAGAAGAAGAAGAAGAAGAAGAAGAAGAGTAGTTTGGATTTGATACCCCGCTTTATCAAGTGGCTAACATTCTCCTTTCCCTTCCTCCCCCACAACAAACACTCTGTGAGGTGAGGGGGGCTGAGAGACTTCAAAGAAGTGTCACTAGCCCAAGGTCACCCCACAGCTGCATGTGGAGGAGCGGAGACACAAACCCGGTTCACCAGATTACGAGTCTACCGCTCTTAACAACTACACCACACTGGCTCCCGGTGGTTATTTGGGCCATTGAGAACTAAGCAGCTGGCCACTGCAGGTAGCAGAGTCCTCAATGAGTTCAGGATTCCAGCAAGGGACCAGTCCCTTCTTCCAGGATACCACGCTCCATTTCCACCCCAGCAGTCAGTCTGCGTTTGCTAGCTACTAAGATGATCTGAGGTTTGGGCTGATTATTTATTTATTTGAAAAGGACTATGCCTTTATGATTTTTCCCTTAAGGAGTTTTGTACGTCTGCAAATCCAGGACTTTTCCTCAGCATGCCGCTGAGTGAACCTGTCATCTTGGCCTGCCCCTCATACCGGTCCTGGGCAATATATTGATAATATTGCCCAGGCCTAATACACTGAGGTTTAAAATGTCTGCCGGTGGTTATTTGGGCCATTGAGAACTAAGCTTGCTTTGATTTGCTCAGCTCTACACTTTTATCAGCACACTAAAAACTCATATTTTGTTTTCCTGTTTTTTATCACACTGAAATGTGATGGAACATGAATATGGTAAAATGTCTTGCTGTAAAAGGTTTAGTACAAATACAAGTCAATCAGATCTGTTTTATCACTTGCTATTGCTCTTTCCCGCACAGCTCACCTCTGTTTTTACACTTTGCAACTATCAAACAGCCACAATATGACACAAAGAGCTGGAACACACTGTAAATCTGCAGGCGATATGAAGAAAGACAAGGACCTTTTCAAATTACTTGCATCATGTCAGCTATGGAAACAGTTTACAAAAACAAAATGCTGCATGTGTGCAGAGATCCAGCCATAACAATGATTTCAATATAATTTGTTTTAGCCAGAAGGAAAAAACAAATACAAATACACATCACATGCACATAGTTGATGTCTTTCTAACCAAACAGGCAACTCCTTAAGGACACAGCAGTGCCAGGGGATGAATATTCTTAAGTACGTCAACTAAAATGCAATCTGCTCAGCAGCTTCCTGAGATGAGCTCCAGTTCTCCAATGATCTGCACAGTGCAAGAGGCACAAAGTCTCAACTCAACAAGCAGGTCAGCTTCTTACATTCTATTTCCAATACTGAGACCAATTTAACCTGAAGTTATGTATGCACTACTCCTTTGCTGCTAGTTTGGCCTTAAGAATCCAATAAACGTTAGGTTTTTCTCCTTGCATCAGTGGTGGATGTGGCCAGAGCCAAAAGTCAGCAGGGCAACGGATATGTCCCTTTACCTTGGTATAGGAAGCTGCATTCCAGCCACACATTCTCTCCCCTCACCCCACCTTCTCTCCATCCTCCGTCAAGGCAAACAAGAGGCATCCCCACAGTTCAATGGCACATTCCAGCCAAGCGATTAGCCTTGTGGAGCAGGATCAGAGGGTGGGGATGTGCGGAGAGAGGGTCAAATATACCTTAATGTTCTAGTGCAAGAACACTAGACTGGACACTTAGAAAAATGCTAAGATGCAGAATTCTAGAGCATGTACATTACACACAAAATAAGAATCATCAACAATAATTTTCAGTGAATTTACATTTAAGAAGGAAAAACAGAACATAATTTCTACTAGGATAGTAGCTTTTTAACACTAGATTAAAACTAAGCTCATTTTTTCTATGAAAGTCATCTGATCACATGGCCTCCTTCAAATTTCCAATTTGAATGACTTAATGTGATTTTAATTCTTAAGTGGAATTTCTAAAGCTATGGTTTAATTTTTTTTCAAATACTCTCTCTTTCTACTTGTACTTGGAAGATACTTACGTAATCCAGTGTCAAGATATTTACCATTATGGCATTCGTGAAGTGACCAAGTAGGAGTATGGGGGGATATGGGGCTAAGAAGGTGAACAAGGAAGTTGGCAGAAAAACTATTACCCACTTACCTTGGATTTCCAATGTAAAATGAAGGCAATGAAAGTACCCATTATTGAACAAGTGTGTTATCATGGTGGAGACACACTAGTCAACAGGGCAGCCACCTTTACATGCCCCACTGGCATAGCTAGGGCTTTTGCCCTCCAGGGCAGCCACTGAGATCTCTGCCCCTCTTGCTGTTCCTCATGCAGGAGCCCTCCACAGTCCTCCCCCCTCCTCCGACTGTCCTTCCCTTCCCCTCCCATGAACTTGGTCCCCAGACTCCGTCTCCTCTTCGCTTTAGTTGTAATGCCTCGTCATGTTCTTTGTTTCTCTTGCTTCAACCACAGACAGAGCTCAAGCACCTATTCCTGCCTGGCAAAAGCACCCAAGAACAGTACAAGGCAGGAGCAATAAGGAAGAATGTAATCTCTCATACCTGCATGCTGCATCTGTGAACAGCCATAATACTGCTCAAGAATGGTGGATTTAGATGGTGTCACAGGCACCACCCACTGCCACCCTGCAATGATCCCCAATGGGCCTTCTCATGGCAGGAGTTGGTGCCTATGGGTGGTGTGGTCAGATGAGGGCTGCCATCTTAAGCCTTCCTGAGTCTAGGTAAGTGCTTCACAAAATTCCTTGTTTAAGAAATTCCCGAATTGCAGCAAGTGATGCTGGAACCCATGAGAAGGGATTTTTCTTTCTGTTCTTCTAAGTCCCACTAATCCCGTTCAGCCTGAAAGGTTCTACACTTAGGGAAGAATAACCAGCTGCTCCAATATAAGTTACCAGCAGTACATGTTAAAAGTATCTAGGAGTGTGTGTTCAAGATAGAGATGAGCTCTTACGCAAATTCCGCCAAAAATCAATGGAAGCCCTGGTGAAGTGGGAACAGAAGAATTTCTCTCTTTCTGGACTTTTCCAATGATGTGATTCAAGCGTGCTCTAAATTTGTTAAAGCAAAAGCCCTTGCTAGGGCAAAGAATGTGAAATACTACATTCAGTTCGCGGCAAAGTTTTGTATTCAATATTCAGGTCAAACTCACAAATTTGACCAGCCAGATTTTGCAGAGGCATTCCTCACTAAAATCGGTGAGCACCCTGGAATTGAAGCTTTGAATGACTCTCTCAACAAACAAATAAGAGGATACACTGTTGAAGATATTGTTCTGCCAGTCTGGGCATTCCGCCAAAAGATAAGAGTGTGAACATTCAGCAGTGAAAATCAACAAGAGAACGTATCACCTGCTTATCAACCAGTGGAGCAGCAAAAGTTACCACTGCTTTTGGAATAAAAATATGAACAAGTCAGAGGCAAGCTTATAGGAAAGGAGGAGGAATTTTATACATATTCTGTTTTAAGAGACCAATACAGATTACCTACAAATGCTCAATGGCAATATCTCCAGATAAAACACTTGCTAATCACCATCTACGGACCAGCAGCTTTTACAGCCTTAGAGACCCCAAAGATGTTGAAGCAGTTGATTATGGTAATTCTTACGCAACAACAACAACAAAAACCCCGGCCATTAACATATATAAATCTTTGTTACTAGCAAACCAATTTGATACACAGGTATTGAGAAAGGAACGGAATAAAAAATTGAGATCTCAATTTTGACCACACGCTGAACCCGGAAGTAACCCGTTCCAGGACCTCTGGGTTCGGCACATCCGTATCCTGAAAAGACGCATCCTAAAGCTGACGTAACATGAGGTATGACTGTAGAGAGAAGTGGTCAGGCATGTTTCTTCACAAGGTCACAAAATCTCTCTCGATCCCTCTAGTTTTAAATCAATAGCTTTTAAGCACAGAGTATGTGTTCAAAATGTCTTAGCTGCATGTCCATTTATTGCAAAAAGTCCCCTTCTCAAAAAGCTGGTTTTTGAAAGACACCAGATTTTTATTTATTATACAGAGCAATTCAGAGAATCTCAGGGAGGAGCTCAAACGTCAATTAGAGCAACACTCTGCATTGCAACACTTTCCTCTATAAGCATAGGTTCCAAACAGACAAACCCACACATCAGAAGACATGGTGTGCTACACATAGAATGCAAGAGTAACCCAGGAGCAAGAAGTATTAGAAGGCATGGAAAGAGTTCATAAGGTGGTTTCTGATGCCTCAAGCAAGCCAGCAGTGTTTTAGTGCAAGGCCAAGAAGCAAGAGACTATGGCAACTGGGAAAGTAAGGCCATGTTTTGCTTCTCCTGCTCATTTAAAATTGGAAATTGAGAAGTGGCAATGGAAACAGAAAATGGAAGAGATGAGGTTATGGATGGAGTGCCATCAAGTTTCTTGAAAGTACACTGTACAGTAGAAATCATTCATAACAATATTAGTTAGTGTGAAGAATATATACTACTACTATGACGCATGATCAATTGTTTAATGTGACAGACAGCAGAGCCAGACCAAAGTCTGGTGAAGCAGTCTTTCAGAAATTCCACCAAAGGACTGGAGCCTCTCTCTGATCGGATACCAAGACAGCTGGAGTAGCACTTTGGGCGGGAGAATAAAAAGAGCAGTTTCTGAGGGAGGGAGTTGGATAGGGCCTGATTTGAGTTGAGATATAGGCTTCAGGTTGAGGGATAGGGCTTGATGTGATTGGAAGACAGGGATTACTAGTTGGGAGATAGGGATTACAAATTACTGGGAGATACGGAGAACTGGTTCTGATTTCAGTAGAACATCTGCACTGAGGAGACTACCTCTATAACAAGAGGAAAGAGCCTTGCAGCTTTGATAGGAAGAGGGGGTTGAGGGTCTGGGGAAGGTATACAGACAGGAATTGCCTGGGGGGCTGAGTCTGAGGCTGTGGGACTCTGCGCCTCATTCTAACCAGGAGGGGAGAGTTCTTCTAGGTAAAGAACCCTGGGTCTGTTATACTAATTAGAATACCTCAGGAGTGGGATTGCTAAGAGAGAGGGTAGCTGATAAAAAGTGCCCTTCACTCATAATGAACCTGTGCCCCTCACTCATTAAGCTGTGAAGGAAGCGGGGCTGTGTCAAAAGTATGTAACACCCGTCATAACTAGGTAAAGAAACAAGAGTGAAGTTACAGAAACTTGAGTTAAGCATTTTATCACCTATTCTAGAAACCTCAACATCTACTTGAAGTGTAACAACTGATTACTGAGTAACTGAAGCTTAGGGAAAGTTGTGCATATACTACTGTGTTTAAGCCCGTGACAACCTTGTATTTAGTTTAAGTTTAACTTCTACCTGAAAGAACACATCTCCTGACTCAACTTTGTTTCACAATTTTTGTAAATAACACTTATCTTGTTTGTCCAGCTCCTGCCAACTTTTCCCTCACACAAGACCCCCACTAGCCTGCAGTAAATTGTAGACATTCATTTAATTGGCGTACAGTGAGGTGGGTCGGTATATTTAATTGGGGGCAGTTAGCTGGGTGAATCTGCTACTTTAGTAATTGGTGCTTAGCGGTGGGATTCACTACATCAAACAATTCTGGCTATTGATCTAGTGAGTGTGGAATAAGGCTTTGTTCCATGCACATTCAACCCTTGGCAATAATATCAAGTGAAGGTTATTTGCTTATGCAACAACATAGAGATAGATAACTTTGCATTTTATAAAATAAAAAAATTCCTTCCAGCAGCACCTAAGAGACCAACTAAGTTTGTCATTGGTATGAGCTTTCGTGTGCAAGCACACTTCTTCAGATACTTTGTATTTTATGTCCCTATGTGAATTACAGCATTTAAAAAATAATCAGCCGAGACTCAAATGGATTCAAGCCACACATGGAACAGGCAGTCATCAGGCATACCAATAATCAAGTGCAGATAAATCAAGTGAGCACGCATGTGTGAAACAACACATAATTTGGAAACAATTAACACCATGATTTACACACTTGCTCGCAAACACAACTAATACTGTGTGGGGGCTTCAGTGCCTAGGCTTCCACCTCACTGCAACAAAGATTTCATAATAAATCTTATATTGTGTTCAAAATTAAACAACACAACTCCCTGAATAGGCAGTGTAGAATTAAACTAGCCTCAGTTTTCTTTGTTACAAAGTGAAGAACTAGTTAAAAACAGTCTTTGGCTTAACTCTGGGAACTATAGATTTCTGCTCTGGTCAATGAAGAAGAATAAAAAATATTGCCCAGAGTCCGGAGAAACAGTTTTAGTACCAATCCTTGACTTATATTCTCAGTTGCTGTTTTCCTTCCTTTTCAAGTTTCTGAAAGAGGGAGAGGAAGGAAAATGCAGATGAGAGCTGATACAGAGCTATTATGAGCCAAGGTGAAATTTGGGGTGGGGGGGGCACTCCACTCATAATGGGCACTCCACTTATAATGGCCAAACTTGGCCCTCCAGATGTTTTGGGACTACAACTCCCATCATCCCTAGCTAACAGGACCAGTGGTCAGGGATGAGGGGAACTGTAGTCCCAAAACATCTGGAGGGCCAAGTTTGGCCATGCCTGGCTTAAGGATTTCTAAATTGCTGGATTGAGTTTATGAAGCCCCTTTCCATTTCTCAGTTGTTACTCAAACCAGGGCCAGCCCACCCATGAGGCAAGGTGGGGCGACTGCCTTAGGCAGCAGGATTCACTGGGGCAGCAGATCCCGATGTAGATCTTTATTTTCATGGCCTTGTTCCTGGTGTAGATCTTCACTCGCCCCTTCTGCCCTTGTGGGGAGGAAGGTGCCATCTTAGGCAGTTTGCCTTAGGTGCCAAAATGTCTTGGGCCAGCCTTGACTCAAACCCAGTATGAATAGTTCCTACTATTCTTAATATTATCTGAAATGCAATCTTTGTCTTAATTATCCAAGTTCAAAACAGACAATGTTTCAGTCAAAAAGACACGCCTAAGCACACAAAGGTCGCAGTACACAAAATGCTGTGCAGTTTGTCACATAAAATTTCTAAATGTTCTTTATTACTAGTCATTATTTCATTTAAAATGAACTGGAATATGCCTCAGCTTGACTGCAAGAAACTAGTTACTAACTTAGGCAATCCCTTATTTCTTTCCTGAAGGCAATGTTGAAATATCTGGCCAAACTGCTAGAACAAGTCATTTACTCTGCCTCCACCCTTTTATTTTAGTACACTTTTTACATTTGCATTTACTTAGGGGGTGGGGTGGAGAATGAGTATCTTCATGGTATATGAAGGCCAGCACAGGATTAGGAGACATTAAAAGTACCTACGGGTTTAAATTTGCTTAACTCTGTCCTCAGAGGCAGTGGAAGTCCAAAGCTTGGTGCAGCCTCATTCTCATAATGACAAACCATACATCTGATTTGAGCCACTGTGGGTTACCACAGACTCAAGAGATAAGAATTAAAGATGTTGCTTAAGGTGTTATGAAGGTCAATCATTCATCAACACAATACCAAGATGCATTGCTACCTCGTTCTTCTAATATCTGTATTGTGGCACGAGAAAATTCCATACAAGCAGATCTACCACAGGCTCTGAGCAGACCACATTAACAAGAGAGCCCACAGAGACTTTTATCCAACCACCTCCTCCAATCACTGCTGACATGTAAATATGGAGCACTATACTTTGGCCAAAAGTACATGCATATTTTGAAGCATTTTAATGAACCCTAGAGAATCCTCTACTTCAATTCCTCCATTGTGCTTTCCTGTTAAACCTCATTAGCCCAACCTGAATGTCCAAGCCTTTATTAGCCTATATTACCCTGGAACTGGGACCCAGGTGGCGCTGTGGGTTAAACCACAGAGTCTAGGGCTTGCTGATCAGAAGGTTGGCGGTTTGAATCCCTGTGATGGGGTGAGCTCCCATTGCTCGGTCCCAGCTCCTGCCAACTTAGCAGGATTTATCCACGTCAAAGTGCAAGTAGATAAATAGGGACCGCTCCGGCGGGAAGGTAAACGGTGTTTCCGTGCGCTGCTCTGGTTCGCCAGAAGCAGCTTTGTCATGCTGGCCACATGACCCGGAAGCTGTCTGCGTACAAACGCTGGCTCCCTCGGCCTATAGAGCGAGATGAGCGCCGCAACCCCAGAGTTGGACACGACTGGACCTGATGGTCAGGGGCCCCTTTACCTTTACCCTGGAACTAGACTTGACTAGATAGCTTTAAAATGTCTTGTTAAGATTACTAGGTCATGAAAAAATGTATTACAAGTAATGTAATAAATGCAAATTTATTTAAAATACTTTCTTAACTGACCATCAAAAGAAACTCTGTAAAAAGTGTGAAATAAATTAATTCAAAACACACAAATACAATTGAAAACCAACAAACAAATAATTAAATGAGAGGTAAAATAAACACGAAAACACAAATCAGAATAGCACTATTTTTGTACATTGCTAAGGTATTTCCTCAATATAGAGTGGTTTATAAATGCTTTAAAAACAACAACCAATCACCTAAAATTGAATACTGTAATGACCAAACAAGACCTTCACTTGGAGCTGAAAAGTTTGTAATGTCTTAACCAGTGCTTCCCCCCCCCCCTTAACAAAATGTTAGGAGTACTCTCATTTTCCTAATATTGAGATGCTGCCCCTCAATGAGGCCAAACTTAGATTCACAGAATGTTTAAGGGTATACATACCCCTGTGTACCCACAGAAAGAAAGCACTGGTCTTAACGCTGTTTTAGAGGCTTTACCTATATTGCCATTGTCACAGCATTCAAAAGGCACGTCATTTGATCTATGAACAAATATGACCATTCACCCTGCATTATTTGGGTAATGGCCCTAAGAATGATTAACTCACCTGTAACTGTGCAGAAATGGGACAGGCATCGAAGGAAAAAGATTTTGGCAATCCCACCTGCCATTGAACACCAATGTGTTTTGACTACTGTATTTATGCGAATCTAATGCACACCTCAATTTTCAAAACCTTGAAACCAAAAATGTTGCTGGTGTATGTAAATGTACCATCGAATCTAATGCACACCCTAATTTTGGGGATGTAATTTGGCCAAAAAAGGTGCACATTACATTTGAGAAAATATGGTATATATAGGCAATGACCAATTTATGCACGTCAGATTTATGTGCATCACAGCAACTCAAGAGGTGGCTGTAAAAGGGGGCAGAAGGGGGCAGAACAGGGCAGATTTATGCACGCTCCACTGGAATATTTGCAGCCAGGAATAATTGCCCGCCCCAAGGCAGCTCCGGGTGCCAGGGTTCAAGAGAGGCTCTTGCAGGAGAAAAGCAGGGCAGGAAGGATCTCTCAGGGTGGGAGACCAGGAGAAGAGGTGAAAGCTGACAGAATCTGCCTTTCTATGTGTGGATAAATGATGAGATATGCACATTATAAATGTGATAAAAGGTCTTTTCAGTTGTTCTTTTTCTATTCTTTTCCCCCTTTCTCTTTTCATTACAATTGTGCTTTGTATTTTCTTATAAATGAATCTGAATTGTACTGTTTAATATGTTTTAAAAACTTTTATTAAAATGGTGTTATATATATATATATATATATATGTAGAGAGAGAGAGAGAACCAAAGCTCTCATTCTTATTATTGCAGATGCTTATCAATATGGGCTGCTTCAAACAATGGAAAATAGAAATTTCCAAATTTATCTGGCAGGGTGGAAAACCTAGGATAAAATTTAAAATATTTACGGATATGAAGGCAAGAGAGGTTTTTGCCCTGCTGTACTTAAAAATATACTATGAAGCAACCTGTTTGATTTAGTTAAAATATTTTTTATTATGGAAAAAATGTTAGACTATTAGATCTAGAAGGCTGTGGTAACAGTTTTAGCTGGCATGCTTGCTTATGGTATGAAAAGGTAAAGGTAAATATTTTTTTTCTGAACCACCCAATAAGAAGAAGTCTATATGTGGTATGGAATAAATATAAAGACCTATTAGAAAAGAGGAAAAACTTGTGACTGTCCCCAATTGAAGCTAGTTCTTGGGGGGGGGAATTAATATGAGGGGGAAATGGGGCACATATACAGATTTATTATGTTTTAAGGTGGTAGAATATAAAATGAAAAGTCAAGAAGAGGCAAAATAATGGATATCATACTGGATTTAATAACGTCAAATGTATGAATACTTTTTAAACTCATTAAAAGGTTTTGGAGGTGGAGGGTTGGACTTTGAAAAAAAATTATTGAGTGGCAACAAGAAATTGATCTCCAAGATGTACAAAATGTTGCCTGAATGGGAAACAAGATGAGTTGGTAATATCAACAATGATTCACTAGGCTCTTGACCCAGGGCATAATATAGAAACGGTTAAGTGTGAAAAGTTGTGGAAAAGTGATCTTAATTTTACTGCCTGTAGTGGGCTGAAAGAAAACTATATGAAAATGATATATAGATGGTATATAACAACCCTGAAAATGGCTAAAATGTATAAGAATGCTAATAAACAATGTTGGAAATGTAAACAAGCTGATGGTACTTTATTCATATGTAGTAGTTTTGTAAGAAAGCAAAGCCTACTGCAAAATGATAAATGCTGAATGAAGTAAAATGTTTAAAATGACAATAGGGGAAAAACCAGAAGCTTTTTTGCTAGGTTTGCTTGGGCCAGAGATATCAAAAATTATGCAACAACTGCAGCAAGGATTTTATATGTGCAGAAGTGGAAAAGAAACTGCAATACCCACAAGAGAAGAATGGATTAACAAGTTATGCCAAAATGGCAAAACTAACCACTGGACTAAGAGACTCTAATGATGAGGTATTTGTAGAAGAATAGAAACCCTTTTCACATTACTTAAGAAAATACTTTAATTTTTTTTGGTTTATATTTTACAGTTTGTGTGATATTAGAAACAAATGGGCAGTTCAGAGAGTGGAGATATAATGTCTTATCAAGTGATATGGGAAGTCAGAGAAAAATAAGAATGGTAACATATGACTCCCGGTCTACTGCCATTGCTGACCGGCGGGAGACATAGCTGCCAAGTCCGGATCGTAAAGATCCGGGATCGGTAGCGCGCGCACGACCGGAAGTTGCGTGAAGCAACTTCCGGTGGCGCTTCGCCCTTCTATGGGCACCAGAAATTGGCGGCGCCAGCGCCGGAAGTTGCTTCCGCACATGACCGGAAACACGTAAAAGCGACTTCCAGCGCCGGCGCCGCCATTTTCTGATGCCCATAGAAGGGCGAAGCGCCACCGGAAGTCGCGTCACGCAACTTCCGGTCATGCGCGGAAGCGACTTCCGGCGCCGGCGCCGCCATTTTCTGGTGCCCATAGAAGGGCAAAGCGGCACCAGAAAAATGGCCGCCAGGAAGAATCGAATTTAAGGGACAATGCCGGGATTCTCTGCCAAACGGGAGACCGCCGGGGAAACGGTGAGAAAAAAGGGGTTTTCCCGGCGGATACGGGATACTTGGCAGCTATGGCGGGAGAATCTCAAGCTCAGAGATTCTCTAGCACTGTGAGGGAAGGGGGAGCCGTGAGAGTGCCGCGGACCCCCGAAAGAGCTCTAGATCGAGTGTTCTGGAGACATGGGAATTCAACCGCACCTTTTTCTGTCTCCTCCTTCTGTTGTGAATAAAAAGTTTGACAGCTGTTCTTTTTATAATTGGATATATGAATTTTAAGATACGAAGAATTAAAAATGAGAGTTTGTAACCAGATCGGGCATAATTTCTGTTTCTGAAGTTTGGAAATACGAACTGCACCATTTCCTGCTCTAATCTGTGCTGTTCACGAAATTGGAGACGACCAGGATGTCAGTAGACACAACATGATCTGACTTTATTGACTTTGAAAAGGAACTTTTGGAATTGCTTTTGGATTTTAGGGATGAACTGTGTCAGAATGTTATGCAGATTTAAAAAATAAGATAGAACTGTGTGGAAAGGGAGAAAGGACTAATCTCAACAAAGTATGAAGAGAAGCAAGATGAACAATCATTAGCCATGGACAATGTAATTGAATTTAAAGATGAAGAAGCTGCATGGAACATTGTTCCCTCAGTGAGAGGGAGGGAACAGGACTCATACTTGATTCAAAGAGCCTTCAAGGAAGAACCAGCATGGACTAATGCCCTCCCAGGGAGAGAGGGAAGACAGGACCCATGCTGGGACCAGAACTTCAGTGGTACCAAAATTTAGACATGGCTGGAAAGTGGAAATGTAGTTGGATGGTATTGTGCAATAGCCATGAAGTTGGGGAGGCAGCAGGGGACAAAGAAGGGAGAGTGGTGGATAGGTGGTGAAAGAGCAGGAGTGGGGTGAGGAGTAATAATGGATGTTATTTTCTGACTAATCAAGATGGCCCGAAACTGGAACGATCTATGGCAGTGTTTCTCAACCAGTGTGCCTCCAGATGTTTTGGGACTACAACTCCCATCATTCCTGACCACTGGTCTTGCTAGCTAGGGATGATGGGAGTTGTAGTCCCAAAACATCTGGAGGCACACTGGTTGAGAAACACTGATCTATGGAACTGGCTGATTCATCTGGGGGACCCTGAGTCCGGGGGCGGTGGGGCTGAATTAGATTTAAGTGTTTAAATGTTATTATGATAAAAGAAATAATATTTGAATGTATGGGAAAAAATTGGGTATAAATTTGAGATTAAGGGGAGAAGTAGAGGATAGATGGATGGGAAAATAAATTTAGATTTGGATTAAGATAAACTACGGGTGGAAGATAGTTGATACATTGAAGAATAGAAATAGTTGTGAGATAATGAAAAAAATGTGTTAGAATGATTTAAGATAATAAATTAAAATTGCTTAATTTGGAGTTAAAAAATGGACCCACTGTGAGGGGAATCGAGGAAGTCTACAATGTTAATCAAAATGTTAGATTTGATATGTTTTTCTTTTTTATGTTTTTATTCCTTATTTTTGTTTGTTTTTTGGAATGGAATGTTAGAAAATTAATAAATATTAGTTGGAAAAAAGATGTACTATGTAAAAACTTAATAAAAATATTTTTTATATATAAAAGAGACGTGCATTTACTTCTGACTTTTACTAGAGTTTGACCTAGTGTTCTTTAAAATATTGATACTGGGATCAGTGACTTCAAAAAGGACAAAACAGTCATACCTCGGGTTGCGAACGCTGCGGGTTACGCGTTTTCAGGTTGCAGACTGCACTGAACCCGGAAGTACCGGAACAGGTTACTTCCTGGTTTCGGCGCTTGCGCATGCTCAGGAGCGCCAAATTGTGTCACGTGCATGCGCAGAAGCGCTGAATCGCATCATGCGCAGACGTGGCACTACAGGTTGCGAACGCTGCACGGATCACGTTCGCAACCCGAGGTATGACTGTATAAACAAACACCTGAATAACAGGAGAGATAATAGAATCCAGTATAGCATGCATTCTTGTTATATGGGACATTGTCAGTTAATGTGCCTTTTCCCAGCATATAATATTTTTTTTGCCATCCATAAATAATTCACTGGATCAGACCAAAGACTCCTGGTTTTATGGTATTTTGATATGTTTGGGTGATGTGCTTTATATATTGGAAAACACCAATAGTGGAAGAATAGGGTAGTGAAAGGGGTGGGGTGCACTGGGCGGAACTTATCTTGGAGGTGAAACACTGGACCCCAAGGTGCAGTACCCTCCAGCCCCATGCCTGCGACCCCCCCTCAGCCACCCTCCAGGAGGGACGAGTGGCTTGGCCCTGCATTGCTTTTGCTGGCAGCACACATGCATGCCATGGCCCCCTCAGCTCCGGCAATGCGCCCCGCCTCAGATGCCCCACCCCATAGAGCGATGCACACCCGCTGGTGCCCACCTGCCCTGGGTGTCACCAGGGCTCTATACGCCACTGGAAGCCACACACACATCTTTGATACTCTTATTAAACTCCATTATGTTTTGTCATTTTCTAATCTAAAAGACACAAGCGCTTACAGCCTTTCCTCATAGAACTGATGCTTCCAACTCTTTATACTTATAGTAGAAGTAAATAATCATGATAACAATAACAATAATTGTACCCCAGTCACTCTGGGTAGCTTCCAGCATATACAGAAACATAATAAAGCAGCAAACATTAAAAACCTCCCTATACAGGGCTGCCTTCAGGTGTCTTCTAAAGGTTGTATAGTTACTTAACTCCTTGACATCTGATGGAAGGATGTTCCAGAGGGTGAGCACCACTACCAAAAAGGCCCTCTGCCTGATTCCCTGTGAATTCCTTTCTCGCAGTGAGGGAGCTGGCAGAAGGCCCTCAGAGCTGGACCATAGTGTCTGGGCTGAATGACGGGGGCCGAGGTATTCAGGACCGAGGCCATTTAGGGGTTAAAAGTCAGCACCAACACTTTTGTGCCCAGAAATGTACTGTACAGGTGCCAATACATTTATAGAAGCAGATTTATTGTTATCTACAGCAAATGAATATTAGATCATGCCCCTTATTAGCATTTGCCAATAGAAAGCAGGCACCGTGCTCATTTGGAACCATGATAGCAACATAACACTGTTAAGCCAGTTTATCACTTAATCCCCCAGAACTGAACATGTAACTGCACCAGATTCCTTCACTGTTGACATTTAGATTGTAAACTCTTAAAGGCGGGGATTTGTCTTTTCCCCTTATGATACCCTGGAAAAATACAATGTGAAATACCTCTAACTATTGCTTTATCAATCTTCAGACAAACTATGGTAACAAGATGAAGTCAAAACAGATACATCCGCTCTTGTCCTTGACAGCAGACAACACTGAGGTTGAAACAAACACAATTTGCATCCCCACCATAACATTAAAAACTGAAGCTGCAGCCCAAATTCAGTTACACTGGTGACCCAAGAAAGTTATTCCTGCCACCAGTTTTTTTAAATTAACATATGTGTTAGTCCATAGACCATAGCAGAACCTGTCTGCAGTTATCCCTTAATAGCATTATATCAAATATGTACCGGTATATAATGCTAAATGCTTTGTTTTCAGTATATTTTTGCACTTTTATTCTTCAAGGACCAACTCAGACTAGCCACATTTCAAAATTGTTTTATCTGAACTACACAAAGGTAGATGGGAGTTAACTGAAAAGAAAAGGGCAACCCTGCCCCAATTACATCACTACCAACAGGTATGAACTTGCTGTTTAGAGCAGAGAGAAAAACTTCTTGATGTTAAGATTGTGCAATAATCTCCTCTGAGAGGCGTTTCTCCTTTTCAAAGTTAGTTTTATTGTCCAGCGTCATGAAATGCTTAAACCACTTTTGCTCAGCTCATGTACCAGATTTTTTTTAGCTGCTGGTTTTCCCCTCGGGAAAGAGGCAGTAAAAGGGGAAAGAAAGAAGAAAACCTTCATTTCCCCCCTTTTGACAGATTTCCAAAATAAGTAAATTTGCCTGGAAATAAAGCTGGCTCCTTGCTCTAAAAACTTCACAAAAGTGAAGGGAAGAAGAAGAAAGGGGAAACCACTTACAGATCAAAACAACTACCACCAAACTCTCTCCCACCATCCCTGCTGTAGCTTTTAAACTGGTTTTTCAGCAACAACAGAACACTTTCTTTACACTTCTTAAAGTTAAGCCAAGTGAAGGGAGACAGAGAGAGTGGGTGAAACTCCAAGCAAGTTCCTATGAGGTTGGCAAGGCTTTCAATCATAATAAAGGCTAACAAATTACTTAGATTGGGAACAACTTACATTAATAACTTCTACACCCCCCCCCTTTTAAGGAAAAGCAGAGCTGAAAAGGCACTGGTCTCATGGTGAACTATTCCTTGTGCTATTCCTTAACTATTCCAGATAGTTAAGAGGTCATTTTAAAGGGGGGTCAGGGAACCAAGCATACAAACACATTGCACTTGCAAACCTCAAGTCTGGCTGGAATGCTAGTTACTAGGCATGGGCATTCCAATGAATCACTGGTGGTTTCCCCCACTTTACAGGAAAAGGATAATGAACTCTGGGCAGGAACCACTTCACAGGGTATCTGGGTCCTTGTGAAACTGACAAAGTCCACACATAAACAACAGACTTCTCTCCACTATCAATTTGTTCGTCTTGGCCAAGTCTCTTCCTGTAAAACCCCAGAGAATCATATGGTACCTTAAAAGCAAATAACTTTATTACGACATAACCTTTCAGAAGCTGGGCAGCACTCTAGAATATGAACAAAATAAGAAAAATAACTAGGAAAGATTCTGGGACAAGTTCTCTATTGGGGGTCACCTCAATGGCAGACAATGTTGGCTCCCATTCTTAGAAGAGAGGTCACTGGGTATAGTGGGAATGTGTGCCTAATTTGTTCCTGTTGCCTCTGTCCTCCTGTCCTGTTATTTAAGAAAAGTCTGAAGTTGCCAGCAAGTTACCCAGGAAGTCGGGAATAAATTGTGGCACTTGTACCACCTCTAGTTTTCACTATATTGAGCGTTCTCTCCAAGACCTAACAACTTATCACCATCACAGTCTGAGATCCCCACAAAAGGATTCCTATTAGCAAATATTATTACTACGTACTATCAAACAATTATGGCACATGTTCTATGATAACCAAGGAGGCATCTGATGCAAAGCCACCACCACATAGAGCCAGTCTAGAGTAGGGTAAAGGTAAAGGGACCCCTGACCATTAGGTCCAGTCGCCGACGACTCTGGGGTTGCAGTGCTCATCTCGCGTTATTGGCCAAGGGAGCTTCCAGGTCATGTGGCCAGCTTGACAAAGCCGCTTCTGGCGAACCAGAGCAGCACATGGAAACGCCATTTACCTTCCCGCTGTAGCAGTACCTATTTATCTATTTGCACTTTGAGGTGCTTTCGAGCTGCTAGGTTGGCAACATAGCTGACACGTTCTCCCTTTTTAAAGGGAAATTTCCTTATGCTGCATAGGCTCCCTCGTGAGAAAAGGGAAAAGTTGACAGCTATGGTTGGCAGTAGTACTCCCTGGAGTAGGGAGCCCAGACCAAAGGCTTCAGGGCCAACCCCAGAATACAATTCCACAACCCCAAAAGTCAAAATTTTAGCACAGGTGAAAACAGTGGAATTATCCAAGTATTGGCCAGCACTGCGGGAAAATATATACAAACTAAGAGAGTAGGCAAAACCAGGGGCCCTAAGTTGACTCACAAGGAGCATGTGCAAAGTGCCCTCCTGACTAACCAAGGCACCTCCAACATGCAGTTCCCGAGTGTCGACACCTTTCCAGAGGAACTGAACCCCGCGAGCAAGCGGGCGGCTCTTTCCCAGCCTCGCCCTCTCTCCGGCTCACCTTTCTTCTCGTCCACGGCGCCGCACAAGCGGCCGGCCAGCAGCCCGACGAGGAGGGCGGCGGCGGCTACATGCCTCGCCCAGAAGTTTCCGCCGCCGGCGAGCGAAGACGAGAGACCCCCGCGCCCCATCTCGGCGCTGGCGGCGATAGATCCCGCGCTGCTGCTGCTGGCGGCGGTGGTTAGGCAAAGACCGCGCGCGCCGGCGTCCTGCCTGGGTGGGCTCCTCCTCAGCAACCCCTCTCGCGCCGGGCTTCCTCTCCAGCGCCGCCGAGGACCATGCCAGGGGATCGCCGGCTGCTGCGCTCGCTGCTCTCCGGCAACCTCCTCGCCTCTCCTCCCAGCGACGGAGAGGAGGAGCGAGAAGAGGCTCTTTGGCCGCCTCTCTGGCGCTCGCTCGCTCGAGGGCCGCTGACTGCGCGCTCGCTCGCCCGCCCGCTCGCTGATTGGGCGAAGGGGCGCTTCTCCCAGAAACTGGCCCCTCTCCACGGGCGGAAGGGGAGCTGGCGCCCCGCTCCAGGTGCGAGGGGCGCGGGAGGCGCCGGGCCAGCCGAGCGGAGCTGCTTTGCGCGCGCGGCGGCGGCGACGAAGCGCAGCGTTGAGGGAAACGCGCCTGCCTTCTCTCCGCGAAACTCGCCGGCAAAACTTTCCCCCCTAATGCGTCCTACGTTTACAAGAGCTCAAGCGGCTCCCTCTGAGGATTCCGGCAAACCAATGGAAAGAGAAGACTGGGGTGGAAATTGGAATCAAGGGAGAAAAAGAAACGAGGGGTGGCGGGCAGGGTGTATGTATGTTGTCCGCGCTGCCTTCAGGTGGAGTTTCGTACCTGCCCAGCGCCGCTGGTGGGAAGGGCGAGAAATTCCAGTCGGGCTGGCTGAGCTGGGCTGAGCCCCGCGCACGCGCATTTTCCCTCCGCTGCTGCCTCTGGTCCACCTTATCCGCGGCTGCTACAACTACTGCCACGCCTTATTGACCTGCAGCTGCAACTTTCCAAGCCCTGGAGATGGTGGAGAGGAGAAAAGCGGATCGGAAGCCATGCCGAATGCAAGCAAGGGTTCCCGCAGTAATAGAGTGGGAAGAATAGGGTGCAGGCAGACTGGGCCCGTGGGTGGGTGGGTGGGTGCACCGTCAAAAGGCAGGCCGTTCGCCCATGCGTTCCTGCAGCCACTCCGTGCCATCTTACTTTGTGCATTACGGGCCGCTTCTTTTCAGGCCAACGTAATTGCGTTTGGCCTAACCAATACCATCCTGTCCCCTCCCTCCCCAGACATTCTGGGCATGGTCATCCTGGAAAGCAGAATTTATACTTTTATTATGATTATTATTAATTAAATTTCTGTACCACCATCCAAAGATCACAGGGTAATAATAATAATAGTAATAATAATGAATTACTTCTACCTGGCCCATCTGGCCAGGCCTCCCCAGACACTCTGGGCGGCTTCCAACAGAACATTAAAAATACAATAAAACATCAAGCATTTAAAACAATTTAAAACGTCCCTAAACAGGGCTGCCTTCAGATGTCTTCTAAAAGTCAAGTAGTTGTTTATTTCCTTTACATCTGAAGGGGGGGGGCGTTCCATAGGGCGGACGCCACTACCAAGAAGGCCCTCTGCCTGGTTCCCTATAACCTCACTTCTTGCAATGAGGGAACCACCAGAAGGCCCTTGCAGCTGGAGACCTCAGTGTCTGGGCAGAACGATGGCTGCTTTACATATACTGGGCCAAGGCCGTTTAGGGCTTTAAACGTCAGCACCAACACTTGGAATTGTGCTCGGAAACGTACTGGGAGCCAATGTAGGTCTTTCAGGACCGGTGTTATATGGTCTTGGCAGCTGCTCCCAGTCACCAATCTAGCTGCCACATTCTGGGTTAATTGTAGTTTCCGGGTCACTTTCAAAGGTAGCCCCACGTAGAGCGCATTGCAGTAGTCCAAGAGGGAGATAACTAGAGCATGCAAACTCTGGCGAGACAGTCTGTGGGCAGATAGGGTCTTAGCCTGCGTACCAGATGGAGCTGGTAGACAGCTGCCCTGGATACAGAATCGACCTGCCCTTCGATGGACAACTGTGAGTCCAAAATGACTCCCAGGCTGCGCACCTGGTCCTTCAGGGGCACAGTTCCCATCAGGACCAGGGAGTCCTCCACACCTGCCCACCCCCTGTACCCCCCAAAACAGTCCTTCTGTCTTGTCAGTCTTCAACCTCAATCTTTTAGCTGCCTTCCATCCTCCAACTGCCTCCAGGCGCTCACACAGGACCTTCACTGCCTTCACTGGTTTTAAAATAATAATAATTTAGTATTTATACCCCGCCCATCTGGCTGGGTTTCCCCAGCCACTCTGGGCGGCTTCCAACAAAATATTAAAATACAATAGTCTGTCAAACATTAAAAGCTTCCCTAAACAGGGCTGCCTTCAGATGTCTTCTAAAAGTCTGGTAGTTGTTTTTCTCTTTAACATCTGGTGGGAGGGCATTCCACAGGGCAGATGCCACTACTAAGAAGGCCCTCTGCCTGGTTCCCTGTAACTTGGCTTCTTGCAGCGAAGGAACCACCAGAAGGCCCTCAGCACTGGACCTCAGTGTCTGGGCAGAATGATGGGGGTGGAGACGCTCCTTCAGGTATAC